>NW_027069469.1:2753642-2869220 GCF_002906115.3 Quercus suber | reverse complement strand
AATAATGAAACTGTCCCCCCCCCCCCACCCTCTTCTTCTCCCCTCTACTATTCAGCACTATGATGCCTACCAGAACCCGTTTCCAACAAGCTAGCAAAACCATAACCCATTTCAGCATAAGAGTCCAAACAAACAAAACACCAAAGACCATAGATTATAAGCAAAATCACAATGAAGGAGCAGTTGATCTAAGGACTCCCCACTTCTCTTACACCTGCAACACTACTCTACAATGCAAATATATCTATTTGATATGTACACTGCAGATATTTCTCTTCTGAAGATTATTATCCATCCTGAGAATCTTCCCACTAATAGCTGTCCATGTGAAAGAAAGCTACTCTTATGGGGCCTTTCTCCTCCAAATGCTTTTCCATGGAAAGAAGTGGGGAGATATGTTATAAAGGACCTTAAAATAGTATTTTACCTCAAAAACACCACTCTTAGTAGGAAATTAAAAGTCATTCTTCTCCATCCCTTTTAACTTTGGAGGAATAAAGAAGGCCCAGGAACAAGCATAACATCTCCAACCCTCAATCCTGGACAAGTCTAGTAAAACATGACATCCCAACAAATTATGCAATTATTCAATCTCATATAGTTCGCCATTAAAGCTTCTTTGTCACAAGCAAAAATACTGCAGAAAAGCTTCCCTTTTGATCTAATGAACCTCAGGTAGCATTTATCAACAAACAAACAAACCAAAAAAAAAAAAAATCCAAGTATCATTCCAGTGTTATTAGCTCCTATAGTCGTTTCAGGAGCCACCATGCTCCATCTCCGCCCAAGAAAATAGAATGAAGATGGAATCTTCCTCTTTTGTAAATTCTCAGGTTGAAAAGAGGCCCCCTTCCTCCATCAAAATCTCAATCCTTTCAATTCAACTTTAAACAGGCTTTTAACCACCCATGTTTGAGGAAAATTAGCAACTTTGTGAAATTACCGCCTCTCCATCCAAAGATCTCCCAATTTTGCCATTTGACAACGAGGGTGATCCGGTAGAGGACCTAGTAACAATAACATAATTCTATCAAAAATATATATACTATCAGAATCCATTTACCCCTATCTAGCTCAGTAACTAAACTAGAATGATAACTGGCATACATTGTTCCCTATTATCTCATTCTTATTCCTATAAAAAATCCAAGAGAGATTAAAAAAAAAAAAAAAACTTGTTTCTTCTCCAATTAAAGCTGCAACACATTCATCATAAAATAACAAAGCCATTCAGAAAAAGCTAAGGAAAAAAAAAATACAAAGTAAAAATCAAACCTTTAAGACCAAGGCATCAGCATCCCCATTAGCAAGACTACACCGAACAGTCTACAAAACATCATGAAACATAATCTCGAGTCTCTAACACTCCGAACCTTGCCACACCCAGAACTCGACCCTTTGTCTCTCGGGCATAACCCAGACCCTAACACCCTCCCAAGACTCCAACACACTCATGCAACACTCTCGAACGAAAAAACGTGCAAAACACAGTTATCGAGTCGGGTGCTTGGGTTCCACGGGGCGTACGACGATGTCGTCGTAGGTTGTCTCGGAGACTGTGGGATTCGAAAGTAAGAGGCATGGCCATGGCCTTGAGCTTGGCTTCGAGTGTGGTGAACTGGATTCGACCGAAGCTTCGGGGCTTCCATTGCTTGCGCTCGGTGGAGATTTCGAGGGCGAAGATTGAGTCATTGCCGAGTTGGGATTCGAGGAAGTGACGGAGGTCGAGGACTGTGATTGTTTGTGGAAGGTTTGACACCGCAACTGTGGGTTTCTCCGATGCCACACTCATTGCTTAGTAGTTACTTTGGGAATGAGAGAGAATCGAAGCACTGTGAGCTCAAAGAGAGAGTGATATGCATCAAGAGCAACTGAAGAGGCATAGGCAAAATCATGGGATCGTGCTGGATTGTTTCTCCAAGAGTTAAGGAAGTCAGTTCAGTTTGGAGTTTTGGGAACGAAATTGGAATTTAACCATAAAATCCCAACTTGTAGTTAATAGTCCTTAGTTTCAAACTATATTTTTTACTAACATTTCGAGTCTCTTATACTCAATTTATAACTCCTAAATCGAGTTTTTGAAGGTCAATTTTTATGTGTTTAATCGGGCCTGAGTTGGCACATTTTTTCACGTGGCGTCTACATGAAAATCGAGTCTCTAAGACTCGATTTACAAGCCCATATATACTATCACCACAACACAACAAAGAAAGAAATCAAAAATCAGAAATCATAGCCCAAAAAATAAAAAATAAAAAGCCGAAAAAGAAAAGAAAGCCCCAGGCAGCGGCGACCTAGGGCCAGGCAACGGTGACCCAGGCCGCGCTAGCCCCAAGCGGCGCGACCCAGGCGGCGCGCGAGCCTAGGTCATGCGGCCTGGGCTCGCGTGAGGCCTGGCCGCACGACCCAGGCCTCGCGCGAGCCCAGGCCGCGCGGCCTCTTCCTCTCTCTGATCTGGTCTTTCTCTTTCTCTCTGATCTGATCTGATCTCTCTCCCGCTGATCTGGTCTCTCTCTCTCTCTCTCTCTCTCTCTCTCTCTCTCTCTGATCTGATCCGGTGAGGTGAGGCGCGTCTGACACTTAAAATTTTTTGAAATTTTTTTGGTTTAGAAATCGAATCTTTGTGACTCGATTTCCACGTGAAAAAAAATGCCACGTCAACTCATGAAAATCGAGTCCCAAAAACTAGATTTATAGGCCTAAAATCGAGTCTCTTAGACTCGAGATGCTACTATGTTATATACTTTCCGAACCAGGCCAACTAACTATAAAGTTTGATTCTTATGCCTAGTTACCCAGATTCCCCGGAGTTTTGGAGTCTTTCCAGTTTCCACTTCTGTTTCTTAAATCCAAGTGGGTCAGTTATTATTATTTTATTATTATTATTTTATTATTATTATTATTGTTATTATTATTATTATTATTATTATTATCTGTATATAAGTTACTTTTTTTTTTCCCTGTCAAAAATACTTTTAAATTAATTAACCAACAACTTAAAAATGAGGTTAAAATAGTAAATTGGTAAAAGAAAATTAGTTATTATTTTTTTTTATTGTCAAAAATACCCCTACCTAAAACTTAAAAATGGGGTTAAAATAGTTAATTGACAAAAATAATAAATTCTTACTTCTACGTTGAAATGCCTTCATACTTCTAATAAACTCCTACTTTTACGTTGATTTAAATTTCTACTTCTACTCACTAACTCCCTACAAAATATGATCACTCTTTTGTTAGTTTTTAAACTCCTCCAATTTACAAAACTTACCTCATGTATTCTTTTTAAAAATAAAAATAAAAATCTCAAATTATAATAAATGCAAATTATTAATATTTACCCAAAAAATAGAAGAGCCTCTAAGCACGCAATTGAGCGCGTGCTCAGAGGCTAGTTCTTTATTAAAATGATTTAGAAAGTTGATTATAGTTTCAAAAAATGTCAAAAATACTAATCTAATTAGATAATCCTTATTCTTAAAAAAAATTTTAAAAATGGGGTTAAAACTGTAATTCAACAAAATTCAAAAAAAAAAATACAAGAGAAACTTTTTTCTTAAAAATTAGGATATTCTCTATTTAAATAGAGAAATGATATGTCCACAATATTTTCACAACATTTTTACAACGAATTCTAAGTAATAGATTATTATTGTTGGAGCAAAAAAGTAATCTTAGTGTTAGGTTTAAATTTGAACCAACAATAACTAACTAGCACACTTAAATTTGTTGTGAAAATTTTGTAGACATAGCACCTCATATTTGATACTTTTTTTCCTAGAAACTAGCACACTTACTCTATTTCATTTCCTAAATTTTAGTTTCTTAAAATTCATTCAAAAATACCCTTACAAATTAGGTTTGAACAATGACAAAACTTGAGGGCATGTATATTATGAAGTTAATGATCTTTTTTCTTAGATCTCAAACGAAGTGAGAATATATAGGGTCTTCTTTCATTGTGGTTTCCTGTGCTCCCTATGCTCCAACTTTGCACATAAGGCTGCATTTGTTTTGGCTGAAAATGGATTCAAGAAAATATTTTACACCCTGCCGTGTGTTTGGTTGCGCATGGAAATTTTGGTCAAGCGAAAAACATTTATGTTAACAGTAAAATAAACCCCTCAGACCTGTAAAACAATTGCAGGAGTTATTTTACCTTCAAAGCATTTTTGGAATTTTTTCACTCCACACAATTCAACTCGCCAAGCTCTTCAACTCCACCTCACGCATCAACGAGAGGGAGACAGAGCTCCACCCCACACGCCGACACCAATCCGAGGTCCACCCACACTCCAACGAGCAGCGCCGCCGTTTTCCCCTCCACACTGGTGATTTTTCTCCCTTTCTTCTCTTCTCTCACTCAACCTCGTCTCCGCCCACTTTGAGCTCCAAATGTACCCAATCCACCAAGGCAAACTCTCCCTCACGTCCGCGAAGCCCATCTCACCTCCAACATCTCCGATCCGTCGCTCCCACATCGCCGGCGAATCACTTCTCTCAAATGGCCACCCTCTACAATACCCGATCCACATCCCTTCAAGCCCATCTCCCTTTTCTTCTCTTCTCTCACTTAACCTCACCTCCAAGATCATTCCGTTGAGATCGCACCCCAGCACTGCTGTGATTACGCCACCAAGAACATCGCCCATGATCCACCCATGACCGATCTCTCTCTTTCCCGATCTACCTATCCCTTTCTCTCAATTTTTGATCACTCTCTCCTCCTTCCTCTCTCAGTTTGACCGAATTGTTTGAGTTTAAAGAATGGTTTTGTTTTTATTTTTGTTTTTTTAAGTTTATATATTGAAATTTTCTATTATAAAATTTGTTTGGAAGCTACAAAATTAGTTGAGAAAATGTGTGAAACTAGTCGAAAAATAGCATTTTCAAAATGCAAACAAACACGTGAAAACATTTTCTAAAACAATTTTCATAATACAGCCAAACACTTGAAAATATTTTCCTTTCTCGAAAATATTTTTACCTGAAAATATTTTACACTCGGAAACTATTTTACATTCAACCAAACGCAGTCTAAGAGAAAATAAAAAGGCATTGCATAATAAAAGGGCCTTCTTCTTTCTTTTCTACTAAGATTTATGAATTTGTCATATCATTTTTGAGAACATTGTGGCAGATGGGAAATTGCGTTTGAGTTTGACTGTTGTTTTTGTCCATTCTACCAGGAATCGAACAAGGTTTGTTGGTATTATGGCAATTCCTTTCCATTTGGTTAAAGTAGGGGTGGCAAAATCAACCCAAACTCATTTGCCCACCCAAACCCACCCACTTAAAATAAACCCAAACCCACCCAATTATAGTTTGGTTAAATGGGTATTAACCCAATTAAACCCAATTAACACAAATGTTTATTGGGTTTTAATTGGGTACCCAATTACCCAACCCCAAAACTACTAAAATTACCAAAATACCCCATCAACCTAAAAAATGACCAAAATAACACCTAAATCCAAAAAATGACCAAAATACCACTGAAACTCAAAAAAAGACCAAAATACCTTCGAAACCTAAAAATGACCAAAATACTCCTAAAACCCCAAAAAATGACCAAAATACCCCTGAAATCCAAAAAATGACCAAAATACCCCCCGAAACCCAAAAAAAGACCAAAATACCCTCGAAACCTAAAAATGACCAAAATACTCTTAAAACCTCAAAAAATGACCAAAATACCCCTAAAACCCAAAAAATGACCAAAATACCCCTGAAATCCAAAAAATGACCAAAATACCCCCGAAACCCAAAAAAAGACCAAAATATCCCCGAAACCTAAAAATGACCAAAATACCCATGAAATCCAAAAAATGACCAAAATACCCCCGAAACCCAAAAATAACCAAAATACCCCCAAAACCTAAAAATGACCAAAATACCCCTGAAACCCAAAAAATGACCAAAATACCCCCGAAACCTAAAAATGACCAAAATACCCCTAAAACCCAAAAAAAATTATCAAAATACCGCCGAAACCTAAAAATGACAAAAGTGCCCCTGAAATCCAAAAAATGACCAAAATACCCCAGAAACCTAAAAATTACCAAAATACCTCCGAAACCTAAAAAATGGCCAAAATAACCAAAATAACCCTAAAACCTAAAAAATGACCAAAATACCCTCAAAACCTAAAAATTAGCCAAAATAATCCCGAAGCCTAAAAATTGATCAAAATAACCTAGAAACCTAAAAATGATCAAAATAACCCTGGAACCAAAAAATGACCAAAATAACCCCGAAGTCTAAAAATTGACAAAAATAACCCCGAAACCTAAAAATGACCAAAATACCCCCTAAACCTAAAAAGTGACCAAAATACCCCTTAAACCTAAAAAATGACCAAAATACCCTCAAACCTCTAAAGTGACGAAAATACCCCTAAACCTTTGAAATGACCCAAATAAACCCAAAACCGCTAAAATGGCCACAAACAACGTGAAACCTCTAAAATTTCCAAAAATACCCTGAAACGTCTAAAACGACCAAAATACCTCTAAACCTATAAAACGACCAAAATACCCCTCAAAATATCTAAAATGACCAACATACAACTAATCCTATAAGATGAACAAAATACACTCGAAGCCTCTAAAATTACCAAAATAGGGGTTTGGGGTATCTTAGTCATTTTTTAGGTTTATGGGTATTTTGGTCATTTTTTATGTTTAGGGAGTATTTTGGTCATTTTTTAGTTTTACAGGGGATTTTGATAATTTTTTAGGTTTAGGGTGTATTTTTATCGACTTACAGATTTAAGGGGCTTTTTTTTGTCATTTTACAGGTTTCGGGGAATTTTGGTCATTTTTTAGGTTTCAAGGATATTTTAGTCATTTTAAGGTTTAGGGGTTATTTTGGTTGTATTTAGGTTTCAGGGGTATTTTGGTCATTTTTTAGGTTTCAAGGGGTATTTCAGTTAATTTTTAGGTTTCGAAGGTACATCGATTATTTTTTAGGTTTAGGGGGTATTTTGGTCATTTTTAGGTTTAGGGGCTATTTTGGTCATTTTTAGGTTTCTAGGTTATTTTGGTCAATTTTTAGACTTCGTGGTTATTTTGGCCATTTTTGAAGTTTCGGGAGTATTTTGGTCATTTTTAGTTTTCAGGGTTATTTTGGTCAATTTTTAGGCTTCAAGGTTATTTTGGCCATTTTTTAGGTTCCAGAGGTATTTTAGTAATTTTTTAGGTTTTGGAGGTATTTTGGACATTTTTTGGGTTTATGGGGTATTTTGGTCATTTTTAGGTTTTGGGGGTATTTTGGTCATTTTTAGGTTTCTAGGTTATTTTGGTCAATTTTTAGACTTCGTGGTTATTTTGGCAATTTTTTAAGTTTCGGGAGTATTTTGGTCATTTTTAGTTTTCAGGGTTATTTTGGTCAATTTTTAGGCTTCGAGGTTATTTTGGTCATTTTTTAGGTTTCAGAGGTATTTTAGTAATTTTTTAGGTTTTGGAGGTATTTTGGACATTTTTTTGGGTTTATGGAGTATTTTGGTCATTTTTAGGTTTTGGGGGTATTTTGGTCATTTTTTGGGTTTCAGGGGTATTTTGGTCATTTTATGGGTTTTGGAGGATATTTTGATCATTTTTAGGTTTCAAGGGTATTTTGGTCATTTTTTGGGTTCCAAGGATATTTTGGTAATTTTTAGGTTTCGGGGGTATATTCGTCATTTTTTGGTTTTGGAGATATTTTGGTAATTTTATGGGTTTTGGGGGTATTTTGGTAATTTTTAGGTTTCAGGAGTATTTTGGTCATTTTTTAGGTTCTAGGGGTATTTTGGTCGTTTGTTAGGTTCTCGGGGGTATTTTGGTCATTTTCTGGGT
Source organism: Quercus suber (assembly GCF_002906115.3). Lineage (NCBI taxonomy): Eukaryota > Viridiplantae > Streptophyta > Magnoliopsida > Fagales > Fagaceae > Quercus > Quercus suber. Next base: position 2,861,385 of record NW_027069469.1, on the reverse strand, counting down.
TTCAGGGGTATTTTGGTCATTTTTTAGGTTTTGGAGGGTATTTTGGTAATTTTAAGGTTTTGGGGATATTTTGGTCATTTTTTAGGTTCTATGGGGTATTTTGGTAATTTTTAGCTTTCAGGAGTACTTTAGTCATTTTTTGGGTTTTGGGGGTATTTTGGTCATTTTCTGGATTTTGGAGGTATTTTGGTCATTTTTTTGGGTTTTGGGAGTATTTTGGTAATTTTCAGGTTTTGGTGGCATTTTGGTCATTTTTGAAGATTTTAGAGTACCTTGGTCATTTTTACTTTAGTGGCATTTTGGTAATTTTGATAATTGGGTAATTGGGTGGGTTGGGGTTTACCCATAATAATTGGGTTGGGTTGGATTTGGGTTATAAGGAATTAGTTAAATGAGTTTTAAATGGGTAAATGAGTTTTATATACCCAACCCAATTATGTCCACCCCAAACCCACCCAAACCCGCCCATTTGCCACCCCTAGGTTAAAGTGAGGGTTGACATGCTGAGGCTTTAGGGAGATTGGTGTTCTTGCCTTAGGCTTCTTGGCCATGTCTTTCTTATTCTCTGTAAGATTTTTTTGGTTCTTTTTTTTTTATTTAATTTTTCTTTGACAGCCAATCGGTACATTCAAGAAATAAAAAGTTTGAATTTGATTATTTCTAAGGGAACTTTGATGACGTAATTGAGAAGCTTCACATAATTGAAGATTCAATCTTTTGGTAGTTTCCCAACGCAATCCGATTAATAGTTGTTCATTCATTGTGATTTGTGATTGTGAATGGCGAATTGGTTGGGATTGTGACATTCTGCTTTCCATGTCCAACTGGGTGAATTTGCTCCAGTTTTTTCCAGAAGTAATCATTCAACTGGGTCAGCAGTTGGCCGTTTTGTAGAACATGATGGTGTAATAAAATAGGGATGAAAAGATGGAACATGAATACAGTGATTAAAAAATAGAGATGCCTGACGCTCGACCAAAGAACCGAAATCTCTCTAGGGAAGAGGAAGCCGAACTTGCTAGGAGCAAAAAGAAGGTTAAGGATGTTCATCATGCTGATTTTATTAATGGTTCCTCTCAGCAAGAACACTACCATGAGGCTCAGAATACGTGGGGAGCACCAAAAATATCATTCAAAGATAAACTGGTGGGGGAAATACCAGGTGCCTATGCCAAGGCTTTTGATTTCACTGAGTCGCTGGATATGGATGCAGATTCAGATGAGGAGTTGGAGGAGCTTCGTGAGGGTCTAGTGGCGGTGAAGCTAACTAGGGAAACAAAGCTCCGGATTAGGAAGCCATGGTCAAACGCATTGATCATCAAGTTGTATGGTAGAACGGTGGGATATAATTATCTCCAAAGCAAGCTAAACCTCCTGTGGAAGCCAACTGGAAGACTTGACTGTGTAGATTTAGGAGAAGATTTTTATTCAGTCAGGTTTTCGCTGAAAGAAGATATGGAGGCTGTGCTAAAGAATGGGCCGTGGTTCATTGGCGGCCATTTCCTAACCATTAGGCCTTGGGAGCCTTTCTTCAAGCCTGAAAGTGCGAGCGTTTCATCCATAGCCATCTGGATTCGGCTACATAAGCTTCCTATGGAGCTATATGAACCGGAGGTACTCCATCAAATAGGAGGAGCCATTGGAAAGGTGCTTAGGATAGATTCCCACACAGCTTTGGAAGCTAGGGGCAGGTACGCTAGGCTTTGTATCCAGGTCGATGTCAACAAGCCTCTTGTTAACACGGTCCTTATTGGGAGTTTCGAGCAACCGGTGTTATATGAAGGAGTACACAAACTTTGTTTTTCTTGTGGAAGAATTGGACATAAAAAGGAGTTATGCCCGTTCACCATTAGAGGTCCTGCTTCGCCGGTGGATGGCAAGCCGGAAAGCGAAGGAGCGGGGGATGGTACGTCTCAGGTAACCATGCCACGCGAGGAGCATGTCACACATGGTACTATGCCAACTAGTGGTATGCCAGAGGACAATGGTACAGGTACAGAGGATGATAGGTTCGGTACCTGGATGTTAGTGGCACGAAGAAAGACAGGGCAGAGAATGAAAAATAATTCTGTTAATCTGAGGGGCCCTACGCAAGTGGGGTTGGGGCCACAGCCACACGACAAGAGACTTGGACAGCTGGGTGGGCCGAAGGAGTGGGTGACTAACGTAAGGAAGATAGCAGATGTTGAAGCCTTGGGAAAACATATGGATAATGGGCCTTTTGATATGGGCCGAGAGGATAATATTAACAAGGAAGGGGCTAGTGCGAGACCTCCTAACCGGCCCAGTGCTTCTGTTAAGAGTAAAAAGGAAATTGCGAGAACTAAAGCCACTAAGTGGAATGTAAAGGAAGCCGCTGGAAGCTCTGGGAAGATTTCAATCAACAATCCACTTCAGTGGTCAAAGCTTAACACCATTGGAGATAGGAAAACTCTACCCGATCAATATCAGTTTTCGGCAACTGGAAATGCTGAAGTGGGAAAGCAATCTTGGAGGCAGGCCGAGGATGGCGGGCAGCGCAAGGCTGGGGTTGTGAATTTTCACGAAGTAAGTTTGGGCGTGGAAACTGTGCAAGAACCTGGAGGAGCCGTTCTTGGAGAGAAGGATACTGGCCGACCACTTCAACTTCTGGATTCTTCAAGTACCCATTCCATTTCTGGGTCCCAACGCACAAGCCGTGTTGAGGATAATGAATATGGGTGTCTTGGTACTCTTGCTGATTTTGTGCCCAAGAAAGGGGAAAGCAATAGAGTTGCTGGAGATGATGGGATGGACCTGGAGGAGGGAAGTGAAGCCACTACCCATTGTTGATATGTTCCCAGTTCTGTATCTTTTGTTATTTATGAATATTATAGTATGGAATTGTAGGGGCGCTCTTAAGCCCAGTTTTCAGAGTCATGTTAGGGAGCTTGTGAGGAATCATAATCCTGGTATAATGGTGGTCATGGAAACCCGTATTGGGGGAGACAGAGCTAAAGAGATAACTGACCGTCTGCCTTTTGACGGCGCTATTCGCACGGAGACGATGGGTTTTGCTGGTGGCATTTGGCTTCTCTGGAACTCAGATAGGGTAGAGGTTGTGCAGCTTGCTAGCACGGAGCAAGAGATACACGTGGAAGTCAAGGTATTGCCTACAAACTTATCTTGGATTTTTACTGCTGTATATGCTAGTCCTAGATGTATAGAGAGGCAGGTATTGTGGGGGAACCTTGCCAAGGTTGCTGAGCTTCATAATTTGCCTTGGGTTATAGCTGGGGATTTTAATGAACCCCTTGTTGATGAGGATAAATTCGGGGGGAGGCCGGTTAGTATAGCTAGATCCCTTCTCTTTAAGGAGTCCCTGGATAAGTGCAATATGGTGGACATGGGGTTTAGTGGGCCAAAATACACTTGGACTAACAGAAGAGAGGTTAGTAACCTTATTCAGGAGAGAATAGATAGGTTCTTCATGAATCCTAGTTGGTGTTTGCTGTACCCAGACGCGAAAGTATCCCATCTCACGCGGTGTCATTCGGACCATAGCCCTGTGCTAATGGAAACTAATCCTAGGGGGCAAATGTTTCTCAATAGGCCTTTTAAATTCCAGAGTTTTTGGCTGTCCGATCCCTCTTTTCCCTCTGTTGTGAACCAGGCTTGGAGACAACCAAGGAAGCTTATGGAAGCAATTGACACCTTTGCTAAACAAGCTACCCTGTGGAATAAAAACCACTTCGGTAATATTTTTCATAAAAAGAAGAGAATCTTGGCTCGGCTGGATGGTGTTCAAAGGGTGATGACATCGGAACCTTCTGCCTCTTTAGTGAGCCTTGAGAACCACCTTATCAAGGAGTTGGATGTTGTTTTGGAGCAAGAAAGGGACTTATGGGCGCTTAAATCTAGAATTAATTGGATGGTCTTGGGAGATAGGAACACTTCTTTCTACCATGTATCCGCGATTGCCCGAAGGAAGCGTAATCTCATTACTGCAATTAAGAATGAAGTGGGTGATTGGTTAACTGAGGAGAGGGAAGTTGCTGCCTACATTAGGGAGGGTTTTATGAAGCTGTACACCACTAGTCAGGAGGCAGCAACCGGGAATATAAATATTGATCAAAACTGGCAAGCCAAACTTACAGATGTTGAGAAGGAGAGTATAAGCCATATGGTGACAGATGAGGAAATCTTCACTGCAATCTGGTCTCTTAAAGCATTCAAAGCCCCCGGGCCCGATGGTTTACATGCCGGATTCTTCCAAAGGTTCTGGCACATAGTGGGAGGGTCGGTCAGAGACGAAGTGAAGTATGTGTTTAGGGACAGAAAGGTTCCAAACTACTTGAATAAAACTAACATTGTGCTCATTCCGAAGAATCAAGGCCCCGAATCCATTGGCAATTACCGGCCCATTAGTCTTTGCAACTCAGTTTACAAGATTATTACCAAAATCATAGTGGGGAGAATCCGACCGCTGCTGGATCAGCTTATATCGCCGTGTCAAGCGGCCTTTGTGCCAGGTAGAAGGGGGGTGGATAATGCAATCATTGTTCAAGAGATAATTCATTCGATGGGAAAAACTAAGGGAAATGTGGGATATATGGCGCTCAAGATAGACTTGGAAAAGGCCTATGATAAGCTTGAATGGAGCTTCATAAAGGGTATGCTAAGTAGATTCAATTTTCCAGAAAATCTTATTGAGCTTATGATGAGCTGTATATCATCGGTATCTACCTCAATTCTTTTTAATGGAGGAAGCCTTGATTCCTTTCTGCCTACCAGAGGCATAAGGCAGGGAGATCCTTTATCCCCTTATATATTTATTCTTTGCATGGAGCTTTTGGGCCAGCTCATTCAAGAGAAATGTGAAGCTAAAGTTTGGTGTCCAGTCAAAGCTTCTAGGAGTGGCCCCTTCTTCTCCCATTTGTTCTTTGCGGATGATTTAATGTTATTTGCTAAAGCCAATGCAGACAATTGTGTAGCCATTAGGGATGTGCTTGAAAATTTTTGCAGTCTATCCGGGCAATCAGTGAGTGAAGCTAAGTCTAGGGTCTATTTTTCCCCAAATATTGATCCTAGTGACAAAGAGGCCTTTAGTGACATCCTTGGTTTCCAGCAGACGGAGTGCTTGGGGAAATATTTAGGATTTCCTATCAAACACAAAGGAAACAGTAGTCATGATTTTAATTTTGTTTTGGATAAAGTGAAGATTAAGTTGGCGGGGTGGAAGGCCAATCTTCTATCCATGGCGGGAAGAGTGGTTCTAGTTCAAGCTTCTTCATCAGCAATTCCAGCCTATGTTATGCAAAGCAATCAACTGCCTACAAGAGTCTTGGAAGGTATTGATAGGGTGAATAGAAACTTCTTATGGGGTTCTAATGAGAATAAGGGGAAGATGCATTGGGTAGGGTGGCAGAAGGTAACTAGACCAAAGGAGGAAGGGGGATTGGGTCTTCAATCTGCAAAAGGAAGAAATACGGCTCTCTTGGCAAAATTGAATTGGAGGTTTCACTCTGAGACAAAGGCTCCTTGGTCTAAAGTTCTTAGGCATAAATATTGCAATCATCAAAGGTTAAGTTCCAGAGCTGCTAGAAGGCTGCCAAGTTCCAGAGTTTGGCAAAGTTTGAAGAAGGCTGAAGAGACATTTAGGAAGGGAATTAGATGGATGCCTGGCTCTGAAAGTAAGCTTGATTTCTGGAATGATAGTTGGTCTATTCTTGGTCCTTTGAGGAACATTATGCATGGTCCATTGACTCGGGAATCCTCGGAATTAAAATTCAAAGATGTTGTAGATTGTGCAGGTATCTGGAATTGGAATATTATCCAGATGGTTTTTCCTAGTGAGATCATTGATGAGCTTAAAGCTACGCCCATCCCTCTAGTCTCCAGAGTGGAGGACAGATTAGCATGGAAATTTTCGCCGAGAGGAGGTTTTGACCTCAAAAGCGCTTATCTTCTAACCAGTGAGTCTAGAGGTGATGCTCCTTTCAATGGTAATTGGATTTGGAAATTAAAGACCATGCCGAAAATCCAAGCGTTTTTATGGAGGTGTATGCATAACAGTATCGGAGTGAATCAGTGTTTGTGGGCTAGAGGAATTCAGGTTGAGGCCGAGTGCCGTTGCTGCCACACAGAAGCAGAGTCCATCCTGCATGCCTTGCGTGACTGCCCTGTTAGCAAAAGGATCTGGTTGCAACTGGGCAGACAAGCAGCTGAGTCTTTCTTCACTAACCATAATCTGCAGGAGTGGCTTAGCTTAAATGCTAAATCAAATCAACAACACAGCTCTGGTCTAATTCCATGGTTCCAGGTATTTCTTTTTGCTATTTGGATGATCTGGACAGATAGGAACCAGCATGTGTTTAGAAATAAAATGCTAAACCCGAACCTGGCTAAAGTAATATTGGACCGTGCATTGGAGTTTGGATTGTGTGGTTGCAATCATCCAACTACTAAAAGGATGATCTGGAAGAGTGTAAAATGGGAAAAGCCGAGGAATGGTTGGTTGACTCTTAACACGGATGGGTCGGTAACAGGGAACTCGGGGTTGGCTGGAGGTGGTGGTTTAATCAGAGATGGTAATGGTAACTGGATAATCGGATTTGCAAGGAAGATCGGGTCTGCTACAAGTTTCTTGGCGGAACTCTGGGCCCTCAGAGACGGACTATTTCTTTGTCTGCAAGTTCAAGCCCAAGCTGTCTGTATTGAAATGGATGCTAAAGCCATGGTTGATGCCTTCAATGCTCAAAGCTGTTCGAACACTATCATCTCCTCTGTTATGGAAGACTGCAAGCATTTACTTACTCAAATTCCCCAAACAAGAGTCAAGCATATATACAGGGAAGCCAACAGATGTGCGGATTGCTTAGCTAAGCTAGGTTCAAGCCTTGAGTCTGATTTTTCTATTTTTTCTAGTCCGCCTGTGGACCTGCTTACTTTGTTAGAGGCTGATAGTTGTGGTCAGTCTGTTCACAGGCGTTGTCCTGAAGTTTTGGTTGCTGAGTAGCTTTAATATATTTCCTTTTCTACCAAAAAAAAGAATACAGTGATTAAGGTCCATGTATGGTAATTTCTCTCAAAAAAAAAAAAAAAAAAAAGGATCCATGTACGGTTAAAGGACAGAATGTTAGACTACTCATAACTTTATAAGCTCTATCAATTTGACCAAATATGATTGGAATTTTGCCAAGAATAGTTGATTCAGTAAGCATTGAAATGGTTTTCTTCATGTATCTCCTCTTGGTATCATCTTTTGTGGCTGCATTTTCTATTTTATATTATTTTAATTTAATTTTTCTCTCTTCGTCTTACAGTTTCTTTGAGGAAAAAAAAAAAAAAACTATATCACGTCAACTATACGTTTGTTGGTGTTGTTTTTTTAATTTTTTTTTTCCCTTTAAAATAAATCATCCTCAAGTTTATCTTCAAATTAAAATTTTTTTTTTTACGTCCTCAAGTTTTCCCAAAAAAAAAGGTAAATAGATACTATCAAAAAAAAAAAAAAGATCCTTTAAGGTGCATGCTTAGAGGCTCTTTTATTTTTTTTAAGAAAAAACAATAATTTACATCCATTATAATTTAGGATTATTACATTTTTCAATCACGAAATAACTAAGAGTGTGGAAAAAAAATATTTCATCCACAAACACATAATACTCACTACAGTCTTAGGTATTTTTTTATCGCACCCCTAAGTATTTTGAATTGAAATATATAGTAATCCTCAAATTATAATAGAGTAAATTATTAACTTTTTTCTCAAAAAAAATAGACCCACAACTGTAAAAATATCATAAACGTAACACGTCTCTAATTGATTATGATTAATTGTTCTTACTTTTAGATGGACTACAACTTTTTCTCTACAATTTTTCTCTATTACTCGTTGCCTACGGCACAGAGAGTTGTGGTTTTATATGTGGGTCTTGGTCCTAGACATTTTGCACAAGTAATTCTAAGCCATCTATTTCTGTACAGTTGTCACTCGATTTTATACAATACGTATAGCATACGATTCATTAAATATGATCATACTTATCTGCGATTCGTATCTTTTTTCACGTAGTTGATTCAATTCGTATCTACCACATGCGCATGATACTAAAGCCACAAATACCTCACTTACAATATCATACGTAACACCTCAACCCAGATCCATTAGATTGCGGTCGTGGCCCTACTCTCTTCAACTGCAAGCAACATGTACTCAAAACTCATCCTATAATTGACACATGTTAAAGTCATGATTATTGCTAAATTCTTACATAAAACTAGCTTCATCAGACACCCATGCATGTACAATAAGGTTTTTTTTTTTTTTTTTTTTTTTTTTTAAGTATCATAATTTTTTCTTTCTTTTTTAACTTAAATTTTGAAAGTTTGTTTAATGTCATGAATTAGTAAGAAAAAATACCCTTATTTTATAGGCATTTTAAAATAAAGTTGAGAGATAGATTTAGGCTGATTGTCCTCAAATTTTCCAATTAAATATAAGATTTAGAAATATTTCCGAATCACATAAAATTCAACACAAAGAGATGAATTATTTTCATGCTAGACATGCTAAAAGGTCTCCCCATGTCATGTCACTCTCGTAGCTTAATAAATTTGTGCTTTATTAACCAATTGTGCTAAGTGAAAGATACCTAATACAATGTCCATTGATTGAGGTGAAATAGAGAGGATAGAAAATGGAGAAGAGAATAGTAGAGAAACAACTAATTTATAGCATTTAGTAGCAGGTAATGACTAAACTATCCCTCCTCCTCCTCTAACATGCTAGACCTGCTAAGTTTTTTTTTTTTTTTTCGTCGTGCTAGATAGGCTAAAGGTCTCCCCATGTCATGTCACTCTCATGTAGCTTATAAAATTTTCCTTTATTAACCAATTGTGCTAAATGAAAGATACCTGATACAATGTCCATTTGATTGAGGAAACAAAGAGAAATAGAAAATGGAGAAGAGAATAGTGGAGAAAAACTAATTTTATAGGCATTAAGTTGTAGGTATACCTGAACTATCCTCCTCCTCTCCTCTAACGTGCTAGACCTGCTAATTTTTTTTTTTTTTTTTTTCTTCTTCTTACGTGCTAGATAGGCTAAAAGGTCTCCCCATGTCATGTCACTCTCGTGTAGCTTAATAAATTTGTCCTTTATTAACCAATTGTGCTAAGTGAAAGATACCTAATACAATGTCTATTTGATTGAGGTGGAATAGAGAGGATAGAAAATGGAGAAGAGAGTAGTGGAGAAATAACTAATTTTATTGGCGTTTAGTTGCAGGTAATGACTAAACTATCCCTCCTTCTCTAACGTGCTAGACCTGCTAAGTTTTTCATTTTTTTTTCTTTTCTTTTTTTTTTCCTTACGTGCTAGACGGGCTAAAAGGTCTCCCCATATCACGTCACTCATGTGTGCTAAGTGAAAGATGTTGAAAGGCAAACAAACCCCATCAAAATCGATAAAGCAAGCCGACACTCACATGACTATCAATATGCCCAAGGGGTTTCACAATCAAGATGGCAATCCAAACCTCTTCACAGAGTCAAAAGTAATTATTCGAACTAGTTGCGAACCATATTTTTTTTAAGATGGTCTAATTAAATTTATTTTTTACAATTTGAACTAATTTAATAAAGAGTAATGTATTTCATAATCATATTTTTATTTATTAAACAAACAATCATAAATCATAAATAAATATAAATTTTGTCACACCAAAATAAAAACAATAAAATTTTTCTTAGCAATTCAAAATGTAAGTTAATAAAATTATTCATTTTTTAATAAAACTTATTTATAATATTTTGTGAATCATTAAAAAAAACATAAAATTTAGAAATTATTCTTTTAGTTTTAAACAAACTTCTCAAACCTTATTTTCTTTACCCTATAATCCAAAATACCGAAAAACTTAACTAAAAATTAATAAAGCTTAATAATGATTAATTGGACAAATTAAGAAAACAATTTATTGTGATAACTTATTAAGGTTATTTTCTTTGTAAAAATTGCAATTTCATCCATCCAAAAAATATTATCAAATAAACAATTCTTAGCAAAATCTAAGAATTTAATTCCTATATATGCATTGTTATAAAATAATGATAATAATTAAAATATAATTGCGAAAGCTAAAATATGTCACCCATCTGATTATTTTTGTTTGACGAACTTTTGCTTTTCTCTTAATTAATGGCATTATAAAGTGCTTCTATACAACTATTAAAAGTACTTTGTCCACACCCAAAGAATTAAAAAATAAACAAAAATTAGTAAAGTCTCATAGTTTAACATCTAGATTGATCACTATAAAGTAAAAAAAATCAAATAAAAAATCAAATTCTAACTTGCAAAATAACTAATTACTAATCCAAATCAAATCAATAAAGAAAAAGAACTTGTGATCGGAAATTGGAATGCCAAACTACCTAAATATGCATAAAAGTCTATATAAATTTACCAAAAAGATAACAGATGTGATGTGAAAATTAAATCAACAATAACAAAAAGAACCGTTAGTAGAAAAAAAGTGGTTGAAACAATTAAAACAAAAGAGAAACAAAATTGGAGAAACAGAGAGGGTATTGACCTTTTTGTTGTGGACAACTTGGAAGGAATAGGGGAGAGAGGTGGAAATTAAGAAAAATAAGTTTATATGAAAATTAAGATGAAAGTAAATGAAAAGTTGAACAAAGTGAAACTGTAGAATTTAAGGAGATATAAAGGAAAAAAAAAATTAAAAAAACTAAAAGGAATCAAATGAGAATTAAAAAAAAAAAATATATTGGAGGGGATGAAAGATTGAACTAATAAGACAAAGGTTGAAGAAGATGAAAAGTTGAAAAAAGTAAGAATTGCAACCAAAAAAAAAAATTTTTTTTTTTTTTTTTCTTCTTCTTCTCTTATGTGCTAGATAGGTTAAAAGGTCTCCCCATGTCATGTCACTCTCGTGTAGCTTAATAAATTTGTCCTTTATTAACCAATTGTGCTAAGTGAAAGATACCTAATACAATGTCTATTTGATTGAGGTGGAATAGAGAAGATAGAAAATGGAGAAGAGAGTAGTGGAGAAATAACTAATTTTATTGGCATTTAGTTGCAGGTAATGACTAAACTATCCCTCCTTCTCTAACGTGCTAGACCTGCTAAGTTTTCTTTTTTTTTTTCTTTTCTTTTTTTTCCTTACGTGCTAGACGGGCTAAAAGGTCTCCCCATATCACGTCCCTCACGTGTGCTAAGTGAAAGATGCTTAATACATGTTGAAAGGCAAACAAACCCCATCAAAGTCGATAAAGCAAACCGACACTCACATGACTATCAATATGCCCGAGGGGTTTCACAATCAAGATGGCAATCCAAACCTCTTCACAGAGTCAAAAGTAATTATTCGAACTAGTTGCGAACCATATTTTTTTTAAGATGGTCTAATTAAATTTATTTTTTACAATTTGAATTAATTTAATAAAGAGTAATGTATTTCATAATCATATTTTTATTTATTAAACAAACAATCATAAATCATAAATAAATATAAATTTTGTCACACCAAAATAAAAACAGTAAAATTTTTCTTAGCAATTCAAAATGTAAGTTAATAAAATTATTCATTTTTTAATAAAACTTATTTATAATATTTTGTGAATCATTAAAAAAAAAACATAAAATTTAGAAATTATTCTTTTAGTTTTAAACAAACTTCTCAAACCTTATGTTCTTTACCCTATAATCCAAAATACCGAAAAACTTAACTAAAAATTAATAAAGCTTAATAATGATTAATTGGACAAATTAAGAAAACAATTTATTGTGATAACTTATTAAGGTTATTTTCTTTGTAAAAATTGCAATTTCATCCATCCAAAAAATATTATCAAATAAACAATTCTTAGCAAAATCTAAGAATTTAATTCCTATATATGCATTGTTATAAAATAATGATAATAATCAAAATATAATTGCAAAAGCTAAAATATGTCACCCATTTGATTATTTTTGTTTGACGAACTTTTGCTTTTCTCTTAATTAATGGCATTATAAAATGCTTCTAATACAACTATTAAGAGTACTTTGTCCACACCCAAACAATTAAAAAAATAAACAAAAATTAATAAAGTCTCATAGTTTAACATCTAGATTGATCACTATAAAATAAAAAAATCAAATAAAAAATCAAATTCTAACTTGCAAAATAACTAATTACTAATCCAAATCAAATCAATAAAGAAAAAGGACTTGTGATCGGAAATTGGAATGCCAAACTACCTAAATATGCATAAAAGTCTATATAAATTTACCAAAAAGATAACAGATGTGATGTGAAAATTAAATCAACAATAACAAAAAGAACAGTTAGTAGAAAAAAAGTGGTTGAAACAATTAAAACAAAAGAGAAACAAAATTGGAGAAACAGAGAGGGTATTGACCTTTTTGTTGTGGACAACTTGGAAGGAATAGGGGAGAGAGGTGGAAATGAAGAAAAATAAATTTATATGAAAATTAAGATGAAAGTAAATGAAAGGTTGAACAAAGTGAAACTATAGAATTTAAGGAGATATAAAGGAAAAAAATTAAAAAACTAAAAGGAATCAAATGAGAATTTAAAAAAAAAAAATTATTGGAGGGGATGAAAGATTGAACTAATAAGACAATGGTTGAAGAAGATGAAAAGTTGAAAAAAGTAAGAATTGCAACCAAAAAAAAAAAAACATAAAAATAAGAAAAGATGCTAAAGATGTTGTGCATAAAGAGTTTTATAAAATTTATTACATAACTTTCATTATTATATACAGTATAAATATGTATAGATATTGTTTTGGTTTTGGTTTTTTAGTTACAAAACTTTCATTATATAGTTATAAACATCTAAATTAAAGTAGATGAATATGTAAAAGCAAAATTACATGTAATATTAAAAACCACCCAATATGAATGTGTAAAGTCAATAATCTTTTTTTTTTGGTAAAAAAAAAGAATAAAAAAGAAATTCTAAATTAAAATAGACAAATATGTAAAGACAAAATTATAAGTAATGATAAAGTCGCTTAAAATGAATGTGTAAAATCAATACTCTATTTATATATATATATATATGAATATATGAATAAAAAATAAATAAGAAAAATAATAATTATGTGGCCAATAACATAATGCTGAAGTAGCGCAAAACTTAGCAGTAATAAATATTACACCTCAGCCTTTTGATATATATAAATGAAGGAGTGGATCCCGATGGCGTGCCAGAATTCCATTAAACTAATAAATTGAAGTCACTCACACGAATAATTCATGACATGCCCCTCCTTTTAGACTTTCATGTCTGTAGACTTCATTGAAAAAACCACATGAATCCTGTTAGCCAGTTCTTGAATATAGTATTACTTTTACTTTTCTCACTTGTTTTCCCAATTTGCATTTCCTTTGAAACCATTACACAAAACCAGCCCCTTAAGGATGATGGGAAAACTCTCGTCTCATACCAAAAAACCTTTGCACTTGGGTTTTTCAGTCCTGAAAATTCCAATCGCCGCTACGTTGGGATTTGGTATAACCAAATTATTGAACAAACCGTTGTGTGGGTTGCAAATAGAGACAATCCTCTTTATGATAAGTCCGGGGTCCTCTCCATCAATGGTCAGGGAAACCTTGTACTCCACACTCAAAACCAATCCATTCCCATTTGGTCCACTAATGTTTCTACTTCAGCCTTACCAACAAACAATTCCATGGCTAAGCTCTTAGAAGTAGGAAATCATGTTTTGCTCCAACAAGACAGTCAAACGGTAATATGGCAAAGCTTTGATTATCCCAAAGATACTATGCTTCCGTTTATGAAGCTCGGGCTGGACCTACGGACCGGGTTGAACCGGTACCTAACATCTTGGAAGTCCAAAGATGACCCGGGAACCGGCAACTACTCATATAGAATTTATGGCGTGCTGGATCTTGGACCGGCCTAAGATGGAGTGGTGTACCCAAAATGACAACAAAGTACATCTTCAATGCTAGTTATGTGAGTAATCAAGATGAAATCACCATTGTATATGGTTTAATTGACCCCAAAGTATTCTCTAAAATGGTGGTGGATGAATCAGGAACCATGCGGCGATCTACATGGCATGAGACAAGATGGGTCGAATACTGGTCTGCCCCGCAAGAGTTATGCGATAAATATTTGGGTTGTGGTCCAAATAGTTATTGTGACCCATATAATGGGGAAAAGTTTGAGTGCACATGCTTACCTGGGTTAGAACCCAAGTTGCCCCGTGATTGGTACTTGAGAGACGCATCGGGTGGGTGTGTGAGTAAGCAAGGAATGTCCACTTGCAATAATGGAGAAGGGTTTGTGAAATTGGCACGTGTGAAGGTACCAGATACTTCAATAGCGCGTGCAGATATGAGTTTGAGTCTGACAAAGTGTGAGCAACAATGTTTGAGGAATTGTTCTTGTATGGCTTATGCTAGTGCCAATGAGAGTGAGGGAGGGATTGGATGCTTGACATGGCATGGGAACTTGGTGGACACAAGAACGTATTCTGATACAGGGCAAGATTTATACATACGTGTGGATTCAGTTGTACTAGGTAACCCCTTTGTCTTTACAAAGTTTCATGTTCTTGTCTTTTACAAAGTTTTAACTCATACTATGTAATGAAAATTTCATCTACTTATCTTTTTAACATATTATGTAATGTCCAATGCATAAGACAAAATATTTGTCCTTTGGAAATCAATTGTATATATGTTTCCCTCTTTTGTCACCAAAATCTCACATGTAATGAAGAATACATACAACCCAAATTGTAAGTTACATTATTTGTGCTACAGAAATAGTTGAAACCCAAACCTATTGTGTTATCTTGGTCAAAGGTCAACCTGTTGTATTATTCTACCCCAAAATATATTAGGAATCCTATTCCTAATTCAACATGTTATTTTTGTTATACTACTGATTTTAATTTTGGTTTAGAGTCATATATTGTTAGAGAAATAATTCTTTGCATTCAAAATACATTAATATAGTTCAAATTAAATATTATAAACTTAAAGAAATATTTCATTCCATACATTTAAAAGTTTAAATTATCTGGTCACTATAGACACTAGAAATAAAATATTAATCATAAAATATGAAAACCCAAGTCCATTGTGTTATCATAGTCCAAATGTTATAGTGAATTCTAATCATAATTGTAATAGAAATCTTAACTTAATTGGGGTTAGTCTAACATATATACCATTTAATGGGTTTTATTGTAATACACAAAGTTCTATGGTAAAGATATAGACATTTAGGGTATGTTTGGTAGACTGTAATAGACATTGTAATGTAATAATTATTCCTTTGATTTAGCTAGTCAGTAGTTTAGTTATATTTTTATTACAAGGAATAATCATTCCTTATGAATAGTCATTCTTTAAAATAAAGAAAAACTATTCATCTCTAAAAATGTTATAATAATTATTACTTGCTAGGTGTATAAATTTCTAAAATTATTATATTTCCAAATAAACAAACTTTCTATATGCTCATAATAATTACCAAAATAATAAATTATTAAAAAATAATAAATCTCTCTTTCAAATTTGAAAAATATTATTATATAGGAAATATAATTTTATGGGTAAGATATTTCCTAAAATATATCTGAATTTTGATTTAAAATGCTTTCATTCAATTGTCTTTAGGGTTCTATTATTATGTTACCACCAAACAAATGAATAGTAATAAGTATTACATTATAATGTCCTGTATTCCTTGTAATACCTATTTGTATTCCTATATAATTACCATTACAGTCAACCAAATATGTCCTAAAGTTTTTCAATTGTGAACATAAGATGTGCTAAGTTTCAACCACGTCTCTCTCTTTCTTAATATGTTTTTCTTTTTCAAATGTGATATCATAGATATGTCTCGTATTCTCTAAACTTAGTAATAGTTTATCACATAACTTAGTAATACTTCTTTTTTACCTTAGCTCAATATGCTCAGAAAAATGGTCTTACTCGGAAAAAGAGGATGTTGACAATTCTGGGAGTTTTTGTTGCAGTAATGTTTCTTCTTATGGTCTTGGTTGTATATTGGTTGGTAAGGAGAAACAAAAAAGGTAAGCAAATATTTACTCACTCTTTTGTTTAAAGCAGCTTCTTTTTAACTTATTTCTTCATTTCTAAGGCTGGTGAACAAATGCCCCTAAGATGACTCTAACGATATGTTTGAGAGTTGTTAACTTGTTCGAGGTATGAGAAATACCAACTTCAATTATGGTATTAATTTAGACCCCAAATTTTAAATACAACTTAGTTAATTTCAGGCTAGTCTAACAATGAAGTCCAAATTTACGTGATAAACCAATTAACA
Source organism: Quercus suber (assembly GCF_002906115.3). Classification (NCBI taxonomy): domain Eukaryota; kingdom Viridiplantae; phylum Streptophyta; class Magnoliopsida; order Fagales; family Fagaceae; genus Quercus; species Quercus suber. The sequence goes on along the minus strand of NW_027069469.1, from coordinate 2,845,054 downwards.
TGAGCATGGATGATCAATAAGCATGGATAAACATATAAAATGAAGAACCCATAAAAAATCAAAAGGAGAATAACACAACCATTACACATGAATGTGTTACTGAAGAAGAAGACTCAAGTGTCAGGCATAAAAACCTCTTTGCAACCTCACCGCTAAAAACGATCCACTAGAGTAGATAGTTGTGATACATAAATCATACAAAACCCTCCAAGTATAGTAGTATCTATGTACTCAATCATGTTGGATTGTAGATTGACCTCGGTTAATTAATTCAATTACCCAAGTTGATTAAGTTGGTCAAATTACATGAAAATCATGGAGGCACACACAAATCACCAAATAAATTAAAGTATAATGGAAATTAAATTGACATGGTGATTTGTTAACTAATGGGGAAAACCTTTCACAGGGCAAAAACCCCACCGGGTGATTTTCAGGTTACCATTCCCAAAAATCAACTAATTAATAATCAAGTAGTTACAAGTATAAGAAATCTTACCACTATCCTGACCTATACCAAAATATCAACCTATATTTGAACCTTCACTCTGATACTTAATTGGAATTGATCTTGTAGAGACTTCTTCCTTTTTGCATGGATCCTAGTGTTTGACTTCTCAACTACTGATGTTTGTTGTTGGATGCAAAGTTCTTCACTTCAAAATACGTTGAGAATCTAGAAGCACTTAGTTACAAAACTCTAAGACTCATAAGAATGCAATAGCTTTTCTAAGAATATATAAGGTCTCTAATCTGAGTCTCTATGTCATTGATGACTTTAAAATAAAGTTTTATATCCTCTAGGAGTTTAGTGAATGAAAACCTAGCAATCTAAGTTATCATGGCTGAAATTCTAACTGAGAATTCTGGATTTGCATAACTCGATAGATCGAGAGGTGTTGAGCTAGTGTCGAGATTTCTTCATTAAGTCTCGATAGGTGTTAGTGTCTAGCTTATGTAAAGACTAGTGTCGAGCTTCACTATTCCAGCTTTTCTTTACTTGTTTCTTGGTTCAATCTTCATGTCTTCATTGATATCACTTGTCTGTACTTATCAACACACTTCTTGATATCATAAACACATCTTAGATCTACCCAATTACAAGTAAAATGCATTTTGTCAAAGGATATGCCAACACATAACAAATATGACCCTAATAAATCCCTCCAAACTCCTATTAGCAACCGACTCCACGAATCCTATGTCCACGCTAACTCCGATCTGTAATTGTCCTCCAATAGCAACCTTCAAGTTGGATGTACCATGGTGGCTCCAATGCTTCCCAAATTTTCAAACAACACAAATTCTTTGAAGGATACTTATGTATGAAGGATTTAATCTCCTCTCATAGTGTTTGAATTTGTAGAGAGGGAGAAGGTAGAGAGAAACGGGTATATGAACTTGGGCTTATCTTGGCTCACTAACACTTCAATTTGGAATTTTTGGTTGTCAAATTTCGCGGAAAATGAAGCTTAAATAAATGGACAAAAGGTTGGCACAGTAAAAAATAAAATAAAATAAAATAGAAAAAAGAAAGAAAAGAGAGAGAGAGAGAGAGAGAGAGAGAGAGAGAGAGAGAGAGAGTAACAAATTTCTCTCTAGTTTTGGCATTTTTGCTTGACAAAGTGTCAAGTTGTAGAATGCACTTTCAAGTTCAGCTTGAAGCCTCTTGATCGTAATACAAAATACATCCCATTTTAAGTATTGACATACAAAACAAATGTTCAAAAAATACAAGGAAAATTGTCATAGAATCAGCCAACTATCTAAAGATCTTGACAAGGTCAATAAAAGAAACCCAATGGGATTTTCTGTCAATGATAAGCTAAAAATTATAAACTCAATTTTTCCTCTTATTTTCCTTTGTTTCTTTCTTTTATATTAGTGTATTTTCTCAGTTTTATTAAGTTGGACTTTTGTGTGAGAATTCTTGAATCTTGATTGGACAAATAAGTTAACTAGCAATATTTGTTACTTGCTTTATGACAGATAAGAGGCAAAACGCATATTCAAATAGTGTTGCCTCCAATTTACCATACTTTGAAGACTCCCCAAGTAGAAGGGACCTTGATGGAACTACAAGAAATTCAAATTCACCATTATTTGATCTAAGAACAATTATTGCAGCCACAGATAACTTCTCTGTTGCTAACAAGCTTGGTAAAGGTGGTTTTGGCTCAGTTTATAAGGTAGTCTCCTTGAACAAGCCTCAAAATTTGCATAAAAAATTCCGTCACAAATGGTTAAGAAAAGAAAATTCATAGAGCATAACTTTGTTAGATGAAATTGAGCTTGTCCATATAATTCTCTAAGTTAACTTTCTCTCAACAGTTGTGCACTATGACAAAATGAAATTTGGACTATAATTGCAGGATTTGCTACAAAATGGAATGGAAATCGCTGTAAAAAGACTATCAAAATGCTCTGGACAAGGAATAGAACAGTTCAAAAATGAAGTTGCATTAATTGCTAAACTCCAACATAGGAATCTTGTGAAAATTTTAGGTTGTTGCATTCATGGAGAAGAGAAGATGTTGATCTATGAGTACTTGCCAAATAAAAGCTTGGACTCTTTCATTTTTGGTATGTCTTCTTTTCACATCCTCCAATTACAAACATATCATATCCTAGAAGTGAGATTATATTATATACATAGGGCAAGTAAGCAGAAATGCAATCTAATCCAAGTTCTCATTTCTTTTTAGATGAAACAAAAAGGTTAAGCTTAGACTGGGGAAAGCGATTTGAGATTATTTGTGGAATTGCTCGAGGACTCTTATATCTTTATCAAGATTCAAGATTAAGAATTATTCATAGAGATTTAAAGGCCAGCAATGTTCTACTTGACAATACATTAAATCCAAAAATTTCAGATTTTGGAATGGCTAGAATTGTTGGAGAGGACGAAATTGAAGCAAATACAAATTGCATTGTTGGAACATAGTAAGTGTACTAGAAAAAAAGAAAAAAAGGGATATATTTATACTTTTCAACTAATTACTTGACTACCATTTTTTATCTAAGAAGAGGGTACAAGCTTCAAACTTTTGTAAGAAAAAATATAAGGAGATTTTCATAATTTTTTCCCTATTGTGCTAATTCAAATGTTACATGCTATGTTAGTGCCCTAAGGCTATCTTTGATCTTTTTTTTTTTTTTTTTTTGGGAATAATGAAAGGCTTAATATTTTCTTTTTCATTGTGCTATGACAGTGGTTATATGTCACCAGAGTATGCAATGCAAGGACTATATTCAATAAAGTCTGATGTATATAGCTTTGGGATCTTGCTACTAGAGATAATTATTGGTAAAAAGAACAGTGCTTATGTTCATGATGGTCCTTCCTCAAATTTGATTGGACATGTAAGTACATGTGCAAACAATGACTACAAAATTAGGCTTATATTGTTGGGCCTACTATGATGAATATGTTGTTTGCAGGTTTGGGACCTATGGAGAGAAGGCAATGCCACGAATATAGTCGACTTGTTACTAGGTGAGATATACCCTGCTAGTGAAGTTTCAAGATGCATTCAAATTGGGCTTTTGTGTGTGCAAGAACATGCAATAGACCGACCTACCATGTCAACAATTGTTTTCATGTTGGGTAGTGACACACCTCTTCCTTCTCCAAAACAACCCGCATTTATTTTGAAGGGTACTTATAATAGTACAGATAGATCAACTAGCAAAGCATCTAATTCTGTAAATGAATTAACAATTTCTAAACTTGATGGTCGCTAAAATCCCAGACTAATTTCAGTGGTGTGTTCATATTTGTTATAGACCATTACAACATAGGAATGAGTTCCTCAAGTCTACTCTACACAATTATTTTTCTTGTATAACATAGTATGTATAATGTAAAGTTGTTTTTTAAAAATAAAAAATGCGTAATACCACTGCTATTAAAATGGTATAGTACAAAACTTGTAATGAAATCACCAACTTGATGGTCGCTAAAATCCCAGACTAATTTCAGTGGTGTGTTCATATTTGTTATAGACCATTACAACATAGGAATGAGTTCCTCAAGTCTACTCTACACAATTATTTTTCTTGTATAACATAGTATGTATAATGTAAAGTTGTTTTTTAAAAATAAAAAATGCGTAATACCACTGCTATTAAAATGGTATAGTACAAAACTTGTAATGAAATCACCACTGTCTCAATAATGCTTAATGTGTGCTTCATAAAATTTTGTACATCAAGAGTTAAGTGCTTATGGTCAGTGATGATAACTTCATTGGTTTGCCAACTGAGATATCCAAGTTTAAGTGCAACCAAGGAATCCGAAAAAGGGTAAAGGAATCTATAAATCTAATACACTGCTGGTAATTGTTAGTATCATTTTATAATGTCAAGGTATTATTTCCAAATGGAAAGTACATTTGAACATAAACAAGAGTAATGAATAAGGTGGGAGATAAATATATAACTTCAGGGTAGATATTATCTTCCTATAGCAAGGGAAATTGAGACAGAACTCTATCTTAAAAACTAACAAAATTTTCTCCCTTTTGCCTGAAAGGTTGACAAACATCGTTCTTGTTTATTATGCATGGTGAACAATACTAATGCATTACATTACAACAACATGGCGTAGTCTGGCTTTTATGCTGCTTCTTATACACATGAACAAAATCTGCTTATTAGACTAGTTCTCTTGTCATAAAATGTGATTTTGGCAAATCGTAATGATTTTTATCAAGTTTTGGCTGTTAAAGATATATTAGCCTATTAGCATAAACTCAAGCTTAATCTTACTTTGTGTGCAAGTCAAGTCTCTTACTTGTATTAGAAGTCTATTAGTTTCGGTTTAGTCTACTATATATACCCATGTTATGGTTCATTATAACACAAGTTTTGTACAACATTCTTATATAATAAAGATGTAGCCCTTAAGGGTTTTTTTCCGTGGACATAGGCTGTAACTACGTAAGCCTTGTGTTCTTATGTTTCTATTTTATGCTTCCTCTTCCACATATATTCAACCATATTCAATATGGAACATATCATAGCTAATATTTAACATTGGCAATCATAATTTCTGTACTCAGCCTTGTCATGCAGGTCCCTCTATTAATTGTTTTGGTGGCCATAGCTTGTAACATTTTGTTGTAAAATAGCATCCTTTGTTGTTCACAGATCTTTCCATTTCCCACAAAACTGCTATAGGTTGAATTTCTTTGATCTTTTCCGTAATATTTGCAAGAAATATAAATCGGAGAAGGAGGAATTAGAATTTCTGGACTTTCTTGCTTGCTAGATGTAACAACTCCTGTTTATCCAAAAAAAAAAAAAAAACCCGGATACTCATTGTGATATAGTTGAACAAAGAGAACCAAGGATGAGAAATAGAAGAATACTGGAAAAACCTCCTATAGTAACTGTTTGAAGCTAAGGCCCAGCATGAGAGAGAGAGAAAAAAAAGCTATTATGACCATAAATCTTCTTACCACTTTCAAGATCTCCCCCTCCCATATCTAATACTAAAAGGAGGACTTTAGTTCAAAGGATGAGTTTTTTAGTAATAACGAAAAGGGAAAGAACTCCAAGCCTCAAAAGCATGATGGAAAAACAATTGTCAATCATGATTTTTTTTTTCTTTAGCACTTTCACCAAAAGGGAAAACTTTATACACATAGCACAACAATACAAACCTAATTCTGGCCTCCCTAAATGATTAACCATACCCAAATTTCAACCAATTTATATCTTCATGTTGCATTAGATTTTTATTATAAACGTATGAAAAAAGAAAACATTTAAGCAGTGCATAGAAAGTTGTAGGTGCTAATAGTAAATAAGCCTGTTTTCAAAGGACTTCCTTGACTTTTCATTCTCGAAAAGTGAAAGTCTATGTTTAATTAATTGATAGGTTGCAATTAACACCATCTTAGCTAATCTGATTCATAGAATTGTCTTCGACTGAATGCTGCCTAACAAAAAAAGACCATGGTACAGTGGAGAGAAGTAATTATTTAGGTGAAGATCCAAAATGCTTGTCTCGTTTTGGGGGGCCAAAGTCAATTCTAGCTTTAAGAAGGTCCAACGACATCCGAAATGTTAGTCCCCAATTCTTACCAACCAACCTCCTTTGTGTAATTGACATGTTGTTAGCTTTAATAAAAGAAGGCCATATCTTTCGCGAACTCATTTTTTTATATGCCCCAAAAAAATTTAGAGGAAAAAAAAATTTGTCTTGTGTGGGTCAAAAATGTTTTTAAGTAAATACTACTTAAATTACCGACACAATTAATATATTAAGTATGGGTCAAGTGCTTAATCAAGTAAAAGATCCCAAAAGGATTGAGAAAATGCACATAATAGAATGAAGAACTTGATTAAGATCTGATTAACGAATATTTCCTTTGGATCCCAAGGATTGGTATGATAAATATAGCTTTTCACTCTCAATTGCTCTTACACTTTTATCACTTGAATTTTTCTGGATCCCTTCTCATAAGGGATTAGTCCCTATTTATATTGGAGGTTGTTCCTTCACCATCTACTTGTAGGGTGTATGGTGAGTGAAGGACATACTTGTCCCATCCCCAATTTCTCCCTTCTTTTGAGGTGAAAGTGGGTGGAAAAAATGATATTAGGTATTGTCTTAATGGGTCATTCAACAATAAATGCGATACTGTTAGTGAGTGGATGTCATTTAACGTGAAAGGGATAGTTGCTTAACGAAGATGTTTCCTCCGTTGAGCCGTTGGATTTGTTTGTTCTTTGATCCATACAGTCGCTTGTCTAACTTCAAATGTAGCTAAGAAGAGATCCTCAAAAACTTGATGAGGAGGTGTTGGCCCTCACATGGTTCCACTTTGAGTCATTGATGATCATGCTTCCTCCCTTTTCCTCCCCGGCTCCTTAGTATACCTTCAGGATTTATCAAGGTTGGGCTTGCTTTGCCTGAGTGGGCCATACTTTTTTTCTCTGACTCCTCCTTTGGATATTAGGCCTTACTATCACAGGCCCGTTTGTTACAATTGGGCCTTTCTCCCCACACTTCTCGAACAGTCTTGAATTTCATTATTGCAACAGGATGCAAGCTATGGACCTATCAAAAATAAAATAAAATGCATGCAATGGAACTTGCCCTTGAAACTTTTGGCAAAACATGAGAAATTTTTTAAATAAGAGGTATATCTTTCCAATATAACTAGAAATAAGAAAAACATGACACAACATTACTAGCTTATATGTGTGTGATTGATTAATCAAGAGAGCACACAAAAAAATTTAGTCATACACCTTTTACAAAGCATGAGTTTCATCGTTATTATTGGGATACTTGCATTAACGAAGGCAACAAATCCATACGATTGTTTGTAGAACTTGGAAATCTGCTCTTCTTTGACCATAGCCAGATCTTGGATACGGAGAAGCTCTCGCCTTTTGTGTGGCCACTGATTTTTTTTCCCCTCCACATCCCTGTTATCTGAAAATTTTGCAAGGTATTCTCTTTCATTGACATGCTTCACATTACTACCTCCATCACCAACACCACTACCATCAGACAATGCATTTGTAGATTTGAATCATCAACCACTTACTAAAAAGTGTGAAATGTACCCATTAAGATTGAATAACGACTTCTAGCATCCAAATTACAGCGACTTGTTTCCCCTTCTTCCTTCCCCTACTCCATCATGTAAGCTTCTGAACTTCCCAAGTCTCACAGAAAATCAAATTACTCTCTTTTCACCAACAGCTCCTTTTATATTTATTGGCTTCTAACTACTAGAAGACCTATTCTCTCCATCATTAGGAGACCTACTTGATTGCTCCCTCGAAACCGCAAAATTAAGTGTTGGAATTTCCATAGGATTGCCAAAGCCCAATAGAGTCCCTCTACCTAGAGGTCATGTTGAGTCTGTAAGAAGCCATATATCTATACACTCGATGAAAAGCATGACTACACGTAGGAAGCATCCCATCTTTTTGAAAGACCATAGATGAAGAAGAGTACTGCTAGTATTACTATAAGCATAAGTACTGGACTAATTCTCTTGAAAGATGATGTAGGAGTTGCTTCGGTCTCGTAGTTAGAACCAAAATATGGAGCACAGAGAAATGACTGAGGAGGTGGGTATACCAAATTACTATCTTTTTGCTTGGTTTCATATGATATTCTAAACATGTTTTTTTACAGATGGGTATGTCAAAATCAATTCTTTGTCATAAGTTTCTTGATTTTAGTCACTTAATATTTGAAAAGCGCATTGCTTTCAGCTCCATGAGACATTCTTTCCAACATCGAGATTATAGAAGAAAAAAGTGTGTGCAAGCTAGAAGTGAAGAAGAGAAAATGTTAATCTATGTGTACATGCCTAACAAGAGCTTGGACTTTGTCCTTTCTGGTATGTCTTTTTTTTTTTTTTATATGTACTTCTTGCATCATCATCAGAACAGGTCCATTACAAATGGGTGAATTCCTAGTATAAAGAATAAACACTTAAGCGTCCATGCAGTCTGATCTAAGTTCTTGTCTCTTATTTTAGATGACACAAAACGGTCATGTTTAGATTGGGGAAAACGGTTGGAGATTATTTGTGGGATTGCTCGAGGAATTTTATATCTTCATCAAGACTCAAGATTAAGAGCTATCCATAGAGATTCAAAGTCTAGCAATGTCCTACTTGATACTGCACTGAATCCAAAAATTTCAAACTTCGGTATTGCTAGAATCTTTGGAGGGGACCAAATTGAAGCAAAGACAAATTGCATCATTGGAACATAGTAAGTCTGTCCCAAGATAAAAACTTATTAATAGTTTCCACTTTATTGCATCATTGGTGCACACAGTTAGAGCTTTATTTCTCAATTTTTGTTGAATAATAAGCAAGGCTCAGTAGTTCCCTTTTCATTTTTTTGCTACAGTAGTTATATGTCACAAGAATACGCAATCCTAGGACTATTTTCAATAAAGTCTAATGTATTTAGATTCGGGGTGTTGCTACTAGAGATCATAAGTGGTAAAAGGAATAGTAAATTATTATCATGACAATCCCTCTTCAAATTTAATTGGACATGTAAGTACATATGCAAAGAGTGACTTACAATATTAGCCTCATTTTATATTTCCTGATATAATGAATATGTTGTTTGTAGGTTTGGGACCTATGGTGAGAAGGCAAAGCTATGGAAATAGTTGATTCATCACTAGGTGAGACGTGCCCTGCTATTGAAGTTATCAGATGCATTCAAATTGGGTTTTTATGGGTGGAAGATCATCCAATAGATCAACCAACTATGGCAGTAGTTGTTTTCATGTTGGTTAATGACACACTCCTTCGTTCTCCAAAACGACTTGCATTTATTTTGAAGAGTTCTTATAATAGTAAAGACGGATCAACTAGTAAAAAGGTCAATTCTGTAAATGAAGTAACAATTTCTTTAATTGATGGTCACTAAAGCCCCAGGCTGTTTCTGCGTTGTACTAAGACACCATTTCAGCATCAAGATTAACTTCCTCTAAATCTTATATAAAATATATATATATACTATTTTTTAAAAATCAATGTGTAATACTCCTGCTAATAAAATGGTATAGTCCAAGACTTGTAATGAAATCATTACCAAGAGTCAAGTGCTTATAGCCAAATGCCTTATAGCTAAATTAGCAACTCCCCATGCACAAAGTGCTTGGGGATCTAGGGGGAAAAGGGTTCGGATTAAGGAGTTAGCAGCATATTGTAATTATTTCTCCAAAAAAAAAAGTTAGGTGCTTATGGGCAATGATGATAAATTCATTGATTTGCCAACTGAGATCTCCAAGTTTAATTGCAACCATAGAATCGAAAAAAGTAAAGGAACGTATAAATGTAATACAATGAAAATAAGTTTTAGTATCATCTTATAATGTCAGGGAAGAATCACCTTATGGATTGTGCTAAAAATGTTGATCTGATCTCATATGGCTAATATCTAAATGTAAAGAACACTTGAACCTAAAAAAGAGTAACAAATAAGGTGGAAGATAAATACAACTAGAATGTAGATTATCTCCCAATAAGCAAAGGAAAGTGAGACAGGAATCTGTCATAAAAACTAACAATAAGTTTCTCCCCTTTTTCCTGAAAGGTTAAAAGACATCCTTCTTGTTTCTTATTCATTCTATGACTGGCTGCCAAAAAAAAAACATCTTTAGTGTGTAATAATATGTATATTAGGCTATACATGGCCATCTAGTTGCAAACCATAAATGATATCCAACTCACTTCCAGGCCCTACCACATGAAGATGGTATTGACACTTTTGCTGTGGGTACCATACCTATTCTAGCAACCCAAAAGTGCAATATTTGAAGCCCAAGGTTGCTCTGATTGCCAATTTGTTTTCCATTAAAAGTTTGAAGCTATATTACTACAGTTATACACAAAAATGAATTCTAGAAAGAATTTTTCAGCCAGAACTCGACCCCTAAGCTCTAGTCCTTAGCATTGAAATAACTACCATTTGTCTCAGAAAACATAAATTATTAAGAAAGTGAGGATTTAATTATTCAACCACTATTTTAACAAAATGTTGTAGACCATAACATCTCCAAACCCTTTACCAAATTCTCCCCTCTTTATTTCCTCTGTAGTCCTATCAACAAACCCTTTTTTTTTTTTCCTATCAAGAACTCAATAGGCGAGGGAAATTTTAATGCTTTGCAACTCCAAATTAATAATAAAATTATTTTCCTTCTTTACAATTATCAAAAATTTCAACATCAAAAATTGAGAGTGAAAACAAATTATGAGGTCACTATGAATAATGAATAATAAATAAATAAGTATATATTTATATTTATATTTTTTTTTCTACCTTAGCTCAATATGCCAAGAAAAATGGTCCTGCTTGAAAAACAAGGATGTTGGCAATTCTGGGAGTTCCTGGTGCTGTAATGGTTCTTTTTGTGGTCTCTATTGTGTATTGGTTGGTAGTGAAGAAGAAAAGAGGTAAGCAAGTCTTTCATCAGTCTTTTGTTTGAATTGAAGTAGTTTCTTTTCACTTATTTTTTACAACTAAGTCTAGTAAAAAAAATGCTAGTAAGCTGACTCAAGAGTGCATTTGGCTTTTACTTATTTTTGGTAGATTATCTACATAGTATTTATTAAAAGATATAGGTTTTAGTATATTTAAAATTAAAGGGTAACAAAAATTAAAAACTACCTTAGTTCTATAAAAAAATGTTAAAAAAAAAAAAAAACTACAAATTTATGAGTTTCTAAAAGAATGGAATAACCTGAAATAGAATATGATTTTTTTTCCTAGTGCTTTTAGGAGTTTATAGAAGAATGAATGGAAAGTAAAGATATATAAAACTTTATTAATATACCGTTCAACTTTTATTTGTCCTTTCTCAAAGATAGGGATGAAAGCAATATTTACCTCCATTTCATCAAAGGAATGAGGAGGAATGTTTATTAGAAAATAAACAGAATGTGCATTCTCTCATTCACATGGAGAGAGAGAGAGAAGAAAAAATCCTCAACTCAGATGATTTTCAAATTTGTAGAAGTTAGAGGAAAAACATCTTAACTAATTATTTGTTAGTTGTTTTATAATAGGGAAGAGGCAAAGCGCAGATTCATATGAATCTGGTGCCTATAGTTTACCAAACTTAGAAGACTCTACAAGTAGAAGGGACCATGATAGAACTAGAAGAGATTCAAATTTGCCAGTATTTGATCTAAAATACATTATTGCAGCCACAGATAATTTCTCTGTTGCTATCCTGCTTGGTAAAGGTGGCTTTGGCTCAATTTATAAGGTAAAATAGCTTAATCTTAGTTCTTGTGCGTTAATGCGTTGGAAAATCCATCGTGAATGTTTAGGTGCATTAATAATTTTACGTGTACAACTTCATTAGGTGAAATTGTGTTTGCCCGAATAATTAACTGAATTAAATTTCTGTCAACAATTGTGTACCATGATAAATGACCTATGGATTTTTATTTTAGGGATTTGCTACAAAATGGAATGGAAATAGCTGTGAAAAGACTATCAAAAAAACTCAACACAAGGAATATAACCGTTCAAAAATGAAGTTGTGCTAATTGCTAAACTCCAGCACAGGAACTTGTGAGAATTTTAGGTTGTTGTGTTCAAGGAGAAGAGAAGATGTTAATTTATGAGTATTTGCCAAACAATAGCTTGGACTCTTATATTTTTGGTACATATACCTTTCACATAAACTTCAAGCATCATGACCACGAAAATGGTCCTCCAAATTCAAACATCTTAATTCCTAGCATTGAGATTGTATATGTAATCACGAATGCAAACTAATCTGAGTTCAAATATCTTGATTCAAATGTAACAAAAAGGTCATGGTTAGATTGGGGAAAGAGAATTGAGATTATTTGTGGAATTGCTTGAAGGATCTTATATCTTTATTAAGACTCAAGATTAAGAATTATCCATAGAGATTTAAGGGCTAGCAATGTTTTACTTGACACTGCATTGAATCCAAAAATTTCAAATTTTGGTATGGCTAGAATCTTTAGAGGGGATCAAATTGAAGCAAATACAAATTGTGTTGTTGGAACATTGTAAGTGGGCTAAAGAAAAAATATATATATTTATAGTTTTTAACTAATTACTATACTAACATTATTATATCTAATAGGAGTACATACTACTGCCCCTTTTTGCAAAAACGATGGACTTCTTTCAAATAATTTTTCATTTTATTTTTTTGATAACTTAATAGTTGGGAGGGGGGATCTGAACTTGGATGCCTCCTTTGGAAAAATCAAGAGGTTTTCCAATTAAATTACCAGGCTCTTGGAAAATTACTTTTATCTTTTATTAGTTCAAGTATTATGTGTAATGTTATTGAACAAAGGATTTTCTTGAATAATTTTTGTTTAATGATGAACTATGCTCAATAGTTTTCTTTAATTTTTGTTTAATAATATGCAATGCTCAATAATTTTCTTTTCATTGTATTACAACAGCGGTTATATGTCACCCAAGTATGCAATGCAAGGATTATTTTTAGTAAAATCCGATGTATTTAGTTTCGGGGTGTTACTATTGGAGATCATTACTGGCAAAAGAAACACCAACTATTATCATAATGGTCCCTCCTCAAATTTCATTGGACATGTAAATACATGTGGAAATAACGATATGCAATAATAGCCCAGTTGTATTGTATTTAGCCTAATATGAATATGTTGTTAATAGATTTGGGACCAATGGAATGAAGGCAAAGCCATGGAAATAGTCGATCCATCACTAGGTGTGCAAGAACATGTAACAAATCGACCAACCATGTCGGCAGTTGTTTTCATGTTGGGTAGTGACACACCCCCTCCTTCACCAAAGCAACCTGCATTCATTTTCAACAATACCTGCAATACTAAAAACCAAATAATTATTGAAGGAGCTAATTCTGTAAATGAAATAACAATTACTAAAATAGATGATTGCTAAAGCTAAAGACCCACACTATTTGGAGCAATGTACCAATATGCCATTGCATCAAAAGATTGACTTCCTCTAAATCTACTCTACATTCTACACTAATATTTTATTACAGAAACCTAATATGTATGATGTAAATTATGAAGAAAAAAAAATACTATATAATGATACAACATGAAATGATATTATCTAGAACTTAATTATGATGAAAGCCGCTACTATCTCCTTAAATAAATAAATAAATTGATAGTTATAATTGGTGAGAGAAGGATTTAAACCCAAAATGTCTTGAAAACATCAAGAGTTGCTAACTAGTTTAGCTTTAACGACAAGGCTCTTGGCCACTATCATCTTCTTAAACTACTTAATTTCCTACCAAGTGCTTTCTAAATAATTAATACACCAAGAGTTAAATTTTGTGTGAACAACTTCATCTGTTATTCAAATAAGATGTCCAAATTGAGTAACCTGAATTTAAACACCTACAGGAATATATCTTTACCTGTGTCAACTAAAAACTTGATGAATGACTTTGTCAATTTCCTAACATTTATGATTTTTCTCTAGTCCCATCGCTACTTATATCTTAGAAAAGTGCTTTTTTTTTTTTTTTTTGGTTTCCCACAGTAATCTAATACAGCCACTTTGAGACCGAGTGCCCAACCACTCGGCCAACCCCACTGGGTTAGAAAAGTGATTTTTAACTAGTTAGAACTTAGTAAAAAGTGAACCAAACGAAATTCCACGAAATTCCTATCAATGATGAATTGAAAATAATAAACTTAAATTCTTCCTGAACACAAATTGGCTACTTGTGACTTGTTTTTATGCGAACTTTACCGGTATTCAATTTTTTAATGTTCAACAAATAGTCACCTTCAATCCATGGAAAGCTCAAGCAATTAAAGTCTTCCCGGTAATAAGTAGGGTGATAAGTAACATGATACCATGCTGAGGCCATCTGCTGACGTTCATGCGGTTTGCAACTCATTTCAAACCATTCTTTGGCTTCATTTAGTAGCCTCTTCATTGAGAGCAAAATCCGATCCCTAAAATCACCATATCTCCTGTTATCACGAAGCAAATATGCAGCACGTTTCCACAGATTACCTGTCAGCATTTCGTCCTCAGTCTCAGCTTCATAAAATTTCATTAAGCTAGTCATTTTCTCTATATATTGGTCTTTGCGTTTTTCTGCAATTTCAAGGAAGGCCTCAAAACCATCCACTTCAAGATCATTATCGTAAGTTTCTTTAGAAAACTTCTCCAACTGGACCAAGTTTGGCCTTTCTTTCATGGTTGATTCAACAGTGGCATGGTAGAGCTTGCTCAGTACGTTGTTGGAGGTATACATGGGTTTGTCTACCCTCTGCATGAAATCTGGAAACTCCTTTGGTCTCAAAACCCTGGGCATTTCAGCTGGTGCACCAGTCTTTGCAAATTCGACGGCCATTGAGTGAAGGTTTGCCAACTCTAGACATTTTTTACTTCGGGCTTTATCTGGCTCACGGTCAGCATGAACCAAATGTGCAGTCAAGATGGCCCCCAAAGTATCATTGATCATGTAATCAACAAAAAACTTTTGGATTTCCTGCAAGTTCACCCAGACTAATGAGAAGAGCAAATAATAAATAACAAAAATATAATGAAACTTCTATTTCAACTCTATTGGGTAAAACTAAATTTAGAAAATATACCTCTAAGGTCACATCGTGATCCATTATACGAGGTCTTCTCCCTGTGTAGTCCATTGGGGCCTCAGTTTGATGGGGGATGAGATCTTTATCCCAGCTAATGAAATACAGGTCTCCATGAAGATCACCACCAGAGCATTCATTTGGATGTGGTCTGTGGACACAAATTCTTGACACAATTATTATCTGTTTAAGAACTAAGAGAACTAACCATTCCTCCATGCCCTATTATGTGTTGTTATAATAATACATGGCTCAAGACACTGTTGTAGAAAATGACTGCCCAGTGCAGGTAAGTGACTTAAACAGAATGAGATGTTAAATGCAGGCAGGTGTTTAGACAGAATGAAATGAAAATTTTCTTTTCCTGGTAATGGAAAGTGGGTTTCATAAGTAGTTGCAAATCAAGATGCTAAGTAAAACTGCTCCTGTGAGAGGCAAGAGATTGTCACGATCACTAATGAAATGAAAATTTCCTTTTCCTGGTAAGGGAAAGTGGGTTTCAAGAGCAGTTGCTAACCAGGATACTAGGTAAAATTGCCCCTGTGGGAAAGGCATTAGATTGTAGCAATCACTAATGACATCAAATGTAAATGCAACGTCTAGGAAAACAAGAAGGAAGTAGTAAAAATGGTAGTAAACTCAGCTCAACCCAGCAAAGCCTTCCAACAAATAACTTTCTTTAATAAAAATAATAGACAAAAAAGAACTCCATGAGAAAAGGAATAGAGAGTTCCCACTAAAACCAAGTGAATATTAACATATCCATAATATGAAATTAACTGTCTAACTTCACTACACAGGGACATGCACAAATTTAAACTCTACAGTTCATATGACAGAACTACCTGTCAACCTGATCCTTGTGATTTATAACAATCTGAGGACCTATATACTTTAGGAAGGTAAACTAAAATGGTCAAAGTAGGAAGATGAGTTTTTCATGATCTTGTCAAATCGTTGTGGTAAAATAAAGGTTGAGCAATGCAATGGTTCTAATAATTGCACCTCACTAACGTACCATATCTGGTGCAGCCATAATAATTGCCAATTCTAATCCAAAAATGTAAATTAAAAACAATTAATCTAGAGATGTGATGTATACCGTTGTCCATTCTGAGGGAAGATAAGGCAATCCACCAGACCCTTCTCCTCTAATTCCACTTCATAGATAGCCTCAAGAACTCTGATGTCTCCTGGGTGAAGACAAGGGTTTTTGGTCACAACAACCTTCCCTACTATTATACATGTTGTCTCATCCACCTTCCGGAAGAAACTCTGATCCTCAGATTGCAGTTCTGCTTTTGACATGGTAATGCGGACATGCACTTGGCCAAAATTTAAAATACCAGTTTCCTCCAAGCAACCAACCAGGATCCGACCTTTTGGGACAAATATTCGACATCTACTTTTCAAATCAGACAAGAGGTTATCATAATGTGCTTGAAGCATCATTGAGAGATAAGGTTCCTGATTTGGCTCATAACCCTGAAGCAGCATTCTTACCAGAATGTTTCTAGAATCTGATCCATTCAGTATCTCTAAGACCTTTAAAGATGCATCAACATTTTTCCCAGCAGACACAGTTGTTCCATTTGCATTGCCTCAAATACTTCGTCCTTTACTCCCAAGGTAGACAAGAGGGTGATAATCTCTTGATTCAAATAGCAAGGCATGGAATCACTCCATTTAGTGACATTAAGCATCCTGTTTTGTGATTCAAATTTTTCCATACTTTTACACAGAGATAGCTTCCGGTAGGAATTACGGTCAACAGCGACAACACCTTTATATCCACCATATCGAATTTGAAACACTGAAGGGGTTCGATTTAATCCACACTTCTGAGCAACTACCCAACCAAAAGACTCAGAAATTTTTCCAATGCCATCTGAGAAGCAGTAGTCAATATCATCAGAGATCACTTTGATATCAGGAATAATCTCTACATCTTGCCCATGGACCTCAAGAGTTTGCTTGGAGGAACTGAACAACTGACCCATCCTTGCTGCACATTTAGATACACTACGAATCTTGTTGAAACACCCAATCCATTGACTGATATCTTCAGCTTTTACTTTGTCATTAGAAGCAAACATCCAAACAGAATTTGATCGCAGTTGACTAGCCGAAAAAGCTAAAAACTGAAATCTTTTAGCTCCTATCACAATCCCATCTCAAAGAACAGACAATATGCGACGATATATTCCAGTTCTAAAAGGTTTGGCAAAAATACCTCGCTGGATACTTGTGGAAATGGCATTTGCAGGAAGCTTACTCCAATCCTCCTCAACAAAAGTAACTCTCATAAATTCTGAAATATATAATGCAAAATGCTTCACCACATAATTAGAAGTTTCAAGCTCAGGACCCAAGCAATAAAACTTTGACGGGGTGATTAGGACCCTATGACAACTCATTACATTTTGATCTTTTAACCTATTGAAGGAACAGGGGGGAATACTCTTACAGTTCCTTTCTAGGACATGTAATTGAGTCTTTACAAATGAGTCAGGCTCATAACAAGTGGAACTTAGCTTGTGCATCTTCTGAAGAACCATAAGAGCAGTTTCAACATCTTTCTTGCTAAGTATCTCGATCAGATCAGTACCTGCACCAAGGCTAATTTTCTGGGTATGGACAAGGGAATTGATTTGGAAAAGGATCTCATATGCTAAGTTAGAGGCAGGATTGCATTTCACAAGTGGAACTGTCTCAGATGTTGAAGAGAATTCCTCTCCGTCCTCTAAAATTAGATCATTCACATCTTCTCTATAACAGGGGAAACTTGTAAAAATATCTGAAGCCGGTAATCCTTCAATTTGCCAACAAAATGAAGGTGACTGTCCAATTGACTTGATAGTAGAAAAGTCTATCGTTCGAACCCAACGAAAGTCAAAATCTTCCTTGCAGAAATTGTACCAATCAGCACTAAATTTTGAATCTATATCAGGTCCAGAAATTTTCTGATAGATCTTCGGTCCATACTTGAGCTGAGAGAGAAGATTAGTACACTTTGAGTCAAAGTATTGTAAAGCCAGAAACCAATCAACAAGAGTAAGTAATGTCAGAAAAGAGAAAAAGTTATTGAAAAATGATAATTTCATCCAAGAGTTGTATGCTACAAACGCCCAATCTCCCACTTATTCCCCTTTCACAACCCCAAGCAAATGATATTACAAAGTTGAGTACAACATACTTCGATATACAGCTGCCATTCTTCATGCATCATATCAGAAACTTTACCAACTTAAAGGCCTAAGAGGGAATTTAATCATTATTAAGCGCATTATGACTTTACTAATTCATATGTGATGCTATCTGCAATAGAGTCAAAACACATTCAATTTATAAAAAGCTCTGAATATTCACTAATAAAAACCTATCCTTGAATCCTAATCAACAAGATAAATTTAGTTAAACTCACTATCGTCTCCACCTCTATGGAACTATAAAGCTAACCTAACAGAGAATCTTGAAAATAGGTTGTCAGTTACAGCATTCAGGTAATTTACTGATGCATTCATTATTTAGTAGAATAATAAAGGGAAAAAAATCCAGAAGCTCCTATCACAAAGGAAAGAAATAACTTCAATTATAACTTCACTTTCAAATAAATATAAATTACAATTTATTGATAAAATTAATTCAAGTCATCTCAAATTAATAAATCTAATTCAACTCTTTGAGGTTGGCTAAACACGTCATTTATTGCCATTCCTATTTATATAGGGCTGCATCATTAGCTAGTTAATATGCAATCATGTCTTCTCTTGCAACCTTGTTTCATAAATCTTTTGAAATAAAGGTGGCAGGGAATTACCAGAAGGAATAGGCTGCATTATTATGCAAAAATCTACATTTTTCTTAGCACTAAAATGTGAAACAAGATTTTGGCAGCAACTGCAATCATCCATATTGGGTTCACATTCAACCGAATCAACCCAATAATTCTTTATTCCATAACATAAATCAACTCTCAATCTCTATTGATCATACATTCTCAATCTAACAAGGTTAGACAATACATTTTTCAGAAGACACAATAAAAGGATAATAATGGAATGAAATGAAGGTGCACTTATAGCACCTCTTTCTGATTCACCAACAATGTCCCAAATTAAAAACTTCTTCTAGCCTACATTGCACACCAAAATAGCAGCAAACACAATCAGACAAAGACAGAACATCAACAAAACCCAAAACAAAAGAAATGTCTCAGCATACATATCAGAGACTACCACTCAACCAAATTTGAGACAAACCACAATACTTTTATTGAATGCAAGGACAACATTGACAGATAAATCGGCCCAATTTTTTTTTTTTTTTTGATAAGTAATTGAAAAGGAAAAATGGAAATGTTCTTCATGTAAACAGGAAGTGTAGTAGGGAGGCTACAAACATCATTGAAAGTTATATACAAACTAGAAAAAAAGAGACCACTTAAAGCAGCCATCCAATCATACAAAGAATGTACATACAATGATTTTATCTCCAACAACGAACTTTCAACCCTTTCAAATGTACGTTGAATGTGTTTTCTCCAAATAGTCCACATAATGAATAAGTAAATTGTCAGCCCCCCCCCCCCCCCCCTCTTCTTCTCCCCTCTACTATTCAGCACTATGATGCCTGCCAGAACCCGTTTCCAACAAGCTAGCAAAACCATAACCCATTTCAGCATAAGAGTCCAAACAAACAAAACACCAAAGACCATAGATTATAAGCAAAATCACAATGAAGGAGCAGTTGATCTAAGGACTCCCCACTTCTCTTACACCTGCAACACTACTCTACAATGCAAATATATCTATTTGATATGTACACTGCAGATATTTCTCTTCTGAAGATTATTATCCATCCTGAGAATCTTCCCACTAATAGCTGTCCATGTGAAAGAAAGCTACTCTTATGGGGCCTTTCTCCTCCAAATGCTTTTCCATGGAAAGAAGTGGGGAGATATGTTATAAAGGACCTTAAAATAGTATTTTACCTCAAAAACACCACTCTTAGTAGGAAATTAAAAGTCATTCTTCTCCATCCCTTTTAACTTTGGAGGAATAAAGAAGGCCCAGGAACAAGCATAACATCTCCAACCCTCAATCCTGGACAAGTCTAGTAAAACATGACATCCCAACAAATTATGCAATTATTCAATCTCATATAGTTCGCCATTAAAGCTTCTTTGTCACAAGCAAAAATACTGCAGAAAAGCTTCCCTTTTGATCTAATGAACCCCAGGTAGCATTTATCAACAAACAAACAAACCAAAAAAAAAAAAAATCCAAGTATCATTCCAGTGTTATTAGCTCCTATAGACGTTTCAGGAGCCACCATGCTACATCTCCGCCCAAGAAAATAGAATGAAGATGGAATCTTCCTCTTTTGTAAATTCTCAGGTTGAAAAGAGGCCCCCTTCCTCCATCAAAATCTCAATCCTTTCAATTCAACTTTAAACAGGCTTTTAACCACCCATGTTTGAGGAAAATTAGCAACTTTGTGAAATTACCGCCTCTCCATCCAAAGATCTCCCAATTTTGCCATTTGACAACGAGGGTGATCCGGTAGAGGACCTAGTAACAATAACATAATTCTATCAAAAATATATATACTATCAGAATCCATTTACCCCTATCTAGCTCAGTAACTAAACTAGAATGATAACTGGCATACATTGTTCCCTATTATCTCATTCTTATTCCTATAAAAAATCCAAGAGAGATTAAAAAAAAAAAAAAAACTTGTTTCTTCTCCAATTAAAGCTGCAACACATTCATCATAAAATAACAAAGCCATTCAGAAAAAGCTAAGGAAAAAAAAAATACAAAGTAAAAATCAAACCTTTAAGACCAAGGCATCAGCATCCCCATTAGCAAGACTACACCGAACAGTCTACAAAACATCATGAAACATAATCTCGAGTCTCTAACACTCCGAACCTTGCCACACCCAGAACTCGACCCTTTGTCTCTCGGGCATAACCCAGACCCTAACACCCTCCCAAGACTCCAACACACTCATGCAACACTCTCGAACGAAAAAACGTGCAAAACACAGTTATCGAGTCGGGTGCTTGGGTTCCACGGGGCGTACGACGATGTCGTCGTAGGTTGTCTCGGAGACTGTGGGATTCGAAAGTAAGAGGCATGGCCATGGCCTTGAGCTTGGCTTCGAGTGTGGTGAACTGGATTCGACCGAAGCTTCGGGGCTTCCATTGCTTGCGCTCGGTGGAGATTTCGAGGGCGAAGATTGAGTCATTGCCGAGTTGGGATTCGAGGAAGTGACGGAGGTCGAGGACTGTGATTGTTTGTGGAAGGTTTGACACCGCAACTGTGGGTTTCTCCGATGCCACACTCATTGCTTAGTAGTTACTTTGGGAATGAGAGAGAATCGAAGCACTGTGAGCTCAAAGAGAGAGTGATATGCATCAAAAAATTAAAAAAAAAAAAAAAAACTTGTTTCTTCTCCAATTAAAGCTGCAACACATTCGCCATAAAATAACAAAGCCATTCAGAAAAAGCTAAGAAAAAAAAAATACAAAGTAAAAAATCAAACCTTTAAGACCAAGGCATCAGCATCCCCATCAGCAAGACTACACCGAACAGTCTACAAAACATCATGAAACATAATCTCGAGTCTATAACACTCCGAACCTTGCCACACCCAGAACTCGACCCTTTGTCTCTCGGGCATAACCCAGACCCTAACACCCTCCCAAGACTCCAACACACTCATGCAACACTCGCCCCGTCGGTGCTTGGGTTCCACGGGGCGTACGACGATGTCGTCGTAGGTTGTCTCGGAGAGTGTGAGAGTGTGGGATTCGAAAGTAAGAGGCACGGCCATGGCCTTGAGCTTGGCTTCGAGTGTGGTGAACTGGATTCGACCGAAGCTTCGGGGCTTCCATTGCTTGCGCTCGGTGGAGATTTCGAGGGCGAAGATTGAGTCATTGCAGAGTTGGGATTCGAGGAAGTGACGGAGGTCGAGGACTGTGATTGTTTGTGGAAGGTTTGACACCGCAACTGTGGGTTTCTCCGATGCCACACTCATTGCTTAGTAGTTACTTTGGGAATGAGAGAGAATCGAAGCACTGTGAGGTCAAAGAGAGAGTGATATGCATCAAGAGCAACTGAAGAGGCATAGGCAAAATCATGGGATCGTGCTGGATTGTTTCTCCGAGAGTTAAGGAAGTCAGTTCAGTTTGGAGTGTTGGAGTCTATTTCCGCTTCTGGTTTTTAGGTACTAGCGGGTCAGTTATTACTCACTAGTTTTTTTCTATTTCTTATTATTATTATCATCCGTATATATTAAGAGGGACGTATATATTAAGAGAGCTCAGAAAGTTAGTTATGACTTTTCTTCATGTCAAAAATATCTCTAAAGTAATTAATTAATAATTTAAAAATAATGTTAAAATAATAAATTAAAAAAAGAAAATTGGTTATTGTTTTTTTTTGTCAAGAATACCCCTACCTAAAACTAAAAAATTGGGTTAAAATAGTAAATTGACAAAAATAATAAATTCTTATTTTTACATTGAAATGTCTTCCTTCTTCTAATAAATTTCTACTTTTACGTTGATTTTAATTCCTACTTCTACTCACTAACTCCCTATAAAATAGGATTACTCTTTTGTTAGTTTTAAAACTTCTCCCATCTACAAAACTCACCTCACGTATTCATTTCTTTTTTTAACTTCATCATGATGTATTTGTTTCTTCTATCTTCTTCTTTTTTTTTAATTTTTTTTTTAAAAAAAATTCGTTACACCCTTAGTTTTTTTTATTGGAAAAAGTAGAAATTTCAAATTATAATAAATGCAAATTATTAATCTTTACCCAAAAAATAGAAGAATCTCTGAGCACGCGCTCACGCACGTGCTCAGAGGCTAGTTATTATTATTATTATTATTATTATTTAAGCGGTTTCTTTTGTTTGGACATGATTTTTTTTTTATTACAAAATATCCCTACAAAATGCTTTTTTAACTTGATAAAAATTTAACTTCCACCTAAAATACTATTTACAAAATAGGACCACACTCCTAGTACACGCACTCACATAAGTTTTTAAACTCAGATTGCTTCTTCTTCAGTTTTCCAATTCTCTCAATTCTTCATTTTCAAACTCCTTTCACCTACCTCTTTGCTTCAGATTTCACTACAAATAACAACAGCAGCAGATAGATTTGAGGTAAGCTCTTTCTTAGATCAAATCTCAGCCCTCTCCCTCTCTGATCTCACTTTTTTTATTTCTACATTTCTCACTTCAATTTCTCTCTCTATTTGGCCTTGTTTTGTTTATTGTTGCATGTATGATTTGTTGAGATGTTACATAATACTTGATGCAAAATACGAATGACATTTGTGGTGGTCAAGTTAAAAAATATTGCAATAATTATAATAATTTATCAGTTCCATAACTTAAGATAAGAAAAAAAAAAATTGTTTCTTTAGCATTACAGGGGAAAAAAATGATATTAAGCTACTTCATTACTTGACTTGGCGAAGACGTTGAAGATGAATTGTACTTCTTTTTTTGAGAAAGATGAATTGTACTTCTTGATCACTAGGTAGGGACTATACACTTTTTTTTTTCTTTTTTTAATAGAGGTAGACACTATTGTAATGCAGACCGGTACATTGCCATGCTTATTGGATAAATCAAATTCAAAACCAAATAAATATTTTTGGACCTATTTTGTGAGTAAATTCAAACTCATATTTTCACATTTTTAACAATATTACACACTTTTTTATACACTTTTTCACTTATATGTATTTCAATAAATTACAAACAACAATTCTCAAACTACTCTACCAAACACTCCCTTTGTCTCTTAGTTCTTATTTAGATAGAGTTCATCATAATTTAAGTTGAATTTCAAATCCAAATCCTTATGGAAATGTTAATTTCATCCTTAGGAAAATTTCTAATATCATAGTCTCTTAAGAGTTAAGATACAGATAATTTTCGCTATTCTAGACTCTTCCAAAATATCCTATTGGTGAAGTATCCTTAGGGCTAGCATCCTCTGAGCACACGTATGAGATCAGAGAGAGAGAGAGGACTGAGATTTGATCTAAGAAAGAGCTTGCCTCAAATCCATCTGTTGTTGTTGTTGTTTGTAGTGAAATATGAAGCAAAGAGGTGGGTGAAAGGAGCTTGAAAACACAGAATTGAGAGAATTGGAGATGCGTGCTCAAAGGCTCTTCTATTTTTTAGGTAAGAGTTAATTTAGAACATCCATTATAATTTCAGATCACTACATTTTCTAATAACAAAAAAAAACCTAAGGGTGTGACGAGTATCACACTATTAGAGGCATGATGTTATCATATCTAGTTTCCATAGGGAGGATGCTGAAGCTATTTGCAAAATTCATTTGAGCCATAGACAAGTATCTCATTCTATGGTGTGGTTACACAATAGGAAGGGAGTGTATTCAGTCAGGTCCGGATATTATATAGCAAGAAGGGTGATGCGAAAAGAGGATTGGGCAAAGCGTTCAAGGGGTCTTGGTGGTTTACAAATTTGGAAGAAGTTGTGAAAGCTATGGGTGCCTAATAAAATTAAGGTTTTTGGATGGAGGACCTGCCATAAAATTCTACCAACTCTTGTCAACCTTGCTTGAAGAAAAATCATATTAGATCCGGTGTGTCATTGCTGCAAATATCTTTTGGAATCTACTGTTCATGCTATATGGGAGTGTGGTGCTGCTTAAGATGTGTGGGCAGGAAGTTCAATCAATCTGCAAAAGTGTTCAACTAACCAATGTAATATTATTCAGCTATTTGAATTTCTTTTTGACAGGTTATCTGATGCAGATTTTGAGTTGTTTCTTGTTCAATTATGGCTTATATGGAATCAAAGAAACAAGATGGTGCATGGAGGACAGATGATGTATCCAAGGTGGTTGAATAAAATAGCACTAGACTACCTTGATGAGTACAAAAAATCACAGGTTCAGCTTGTTGTTATACCAGTCACGACACCTGCTAGAATTTCCTGGCAACCACCACCTCCATCAGTCTATAAGCTGAAGTTTGATTCAACAATCTTTTCTAATCTGAACTGCTCTGAATTTGGGGCAATTATCTGCAATGAAGAGGGTGAGGTGATGGCTTGGATGTCGGTTAAGGGTCCTTTGGTTCATAACAATGCAGAAGCTAAAGCTTTGGCATGTAGGAGAGCTGTTGAGTTTTCCATTGAAGCTAGTTTCTCAAGATTGGTCATTGAAGGGGATAATACATTGGTGATGAATGCAATCTCTATATTTTAAAAGGATTTAGAAAATTAATTATTACATTTTTCACTTTTAAAAATTGGCAAGATTTAAGTATAGTACAGTCGTCCGTTTGGATTGAGGGAGAGGGATGGGGAGTAGAGTAGAGTAGATTTAGCACAAAATTAGCTTATTTTTAGCCGACTCTACTCTACTCCCTTCCTTCCCCCCCTCCATCCAAATAGGGGCGTTGTTCTTTAGGTTTTCCTCTTAAAATTCTGCCATGTGGATTTTTCTTCATGGAATTGAAATGTATTTTTTAGTTAAGCAGCCACATGACTCAATCTTAAGTAGGGAACTTAAGAAACAATATCTAAAATATTGTACCTAAATTTTTTTTCCTTTAAAAATACCCTTAATTTTTCATTATTCTTACAAATAAGAATTCAGGCTAAAACAATAAATAGATAAAAATTAAAAGAAAAAAACCTACCGGTTATTAACTCTCTACTAAATAGTCAACATTGATCACAATATATATATATATATATATATTCTAATTGAAATAGAAATCCTGTTCTCTTCGGAAAAAATTTCTATTTATTTTTTCAAATTGTGATGAATGAAAATTATAATACTAAATTTAAAAAAATTTAAAAAAAAGAAAAAGAAAAGAAAAGAGCCTTATGGTGCGCCCAAACCACGTGTGATAAGTGTAGTTATTATTAGTTTTAATGATAAACTTGAAATGAATTTTATTCATGAGCTAAGGGAAACGGGACACAAATTTGGGAGCCTCAGGCCCTCAGAGTCAGATGGGAAAATATGACGGTTTCGTTTTGAAACCCAACACGACACATGTTGGTGGGTTCATTTTTTTTAATTAATTTATTGGTTATTACAATCGTACTAATTAAATTTTAGTTTGTTTCTCCCTTCTTGGAATAAGGGTACAAAATTATAGTATTAATAATTAAATTTTAATTTATTTCTCCTTTATTAGAATAAGGGGAGAATTTGAGTAGATAACATTTATAAACAATAGTGACAGGGAAGAGAGAAGACTAAAGGCTAAGGGTGTGGAAAAATATTTTATTATATACTTTTATTTTAGGTTTTATAAATTTGATAATTAGAGATCATTTGGGCAGCCCGTTTACGATTTGCGTTTGCGTTTTTTCCTCTTTTTTTTTTTTTTTTTTTTGCTTTCAGCCGTATAAAAAGACTTTTTCAATTGTGAATGCACTATTCACGGTTATTGTGCGGCTGCCGCACTTGTTGACTTTTGTCAATGAACAGTATATCTGTGCACTATTGACAGACCCACAATTTTCATTTTTCAGCAACTTTTTCATTAAAAATGGATCCCACAATACTATTCATACATTTAAAAATTATTTTGCTACAGTGTTTTCAGTTTTTAGTTTTCAGTTTTCAGTTTTCAGCTGCATCCAAACGGTTGGAAGGATTTCAACATTAGGCATTTCCGTTAAGAACGCCAAAAAGTATCAATTAAGTTACATAACTCTTGGTTACTCTTTAAATAATAAGGGTATCTTATCATCGATTTCTCCATTGCCTTGCATGTTAGGGGATTTGGATTGTTTGGGGAAAGAACCGTTTGAAGCAGGTTTGATTTGGGAAAGAACCATACCTATTTTGTAAATCATGAATTTATTATGTGTAATTTTGTAATAATAAAAAGTTGTCACATCTATCAGTCAATAAAATATTATCATGTCATTACTCTGTTAGACAAATAAACCAGCAAACTAACAAAAGTTAATGGAATGGCCAACAACGCTCATTTTTTAAACTTTAGGAACCTATAAGCAATAGTGCTTACTTGAAACTTTAGAAACCAAAATAACTCCATGGGTAAATTTTAGGAACCAAGAGTATATTTTTGGCAAATAAAATGGAAGAATTTGTTGGGGAAGGGTTTTTAGTTTATTAAACTTTTTAAACTTTTAGTTTTTATCCTTAACCTTGTATTTATTCTTAAACTTACTAACTACGACCTAATTTATGACGATCAAATTAGACTCTCAACGAGTTTTCTATCACTGTGAACTCTTCATCCAAGTGCCATCTAACTCCAAAGCATTGAGGTACCCTCTCTCTCTTTCTTTACATTTGTGGTATATTAAACTAGTACGTACTCTAATTAAGTTAAAATTTAAATGGAAATTAGATTCATTTTATGGGTTCTTCCCACTGCAACGTATTTACAAAATAGTACGTAAAAGGGAAAATTTTATCTCCAATTCATTAAGTGCAGTTGTCCTTGGAAATAGCAAATTTTGTTCTGGATTGTAAGAATCACTTAATTCAATTGAATCTGTAGTGTTAGATTTCACATACTTACAACAAAGAATATCTAGCTACTACCGTTGGTTATGTTAGACACATAGGTTAGTAAACTAATAGAAGTTAACAGAATGACCAATAGCACTTATTTTTTAAATTTAAGGAACCAATAGGCAATAATGCGCAATTGAAACTTCAGAGAGCAAAAAAACTCCGTTGGTAAACTTTAGAGACCAAGATGAGAACTTGCCCATGAACCATTTTGTAAAGTTGTGATTTACAATTATATTTTATGTTGGCTTTATTCCATGACAAAAAGTGTTATAATTGCATTATTTTGTTCCTTGTATTTTGTGGGATTTTATTGTATTGAGTTTAGTATTAAGTTGGTGAAGAATCGAGCATAAAATGAAGAATCAATACAGTTTTGCGACTAGCTCGCAAGAAGTTCGCGAAAAGAGTAACCTGCAAAAATGCCACATGAGAAGCACATGTTTCGCGAGTACTTCACAAGGCAGGCCATCTAGCGAGGTACCCACGAAACATTCTGCCTGGAGGATTTTAAGTGTAACTTTCTTACCTTTCACCCATACTATATATACCCTCATTACCCACAAAAGTAAAAGAGACTATTCAGAGAGAAAAACCATAGATAGGTTTTTTATAACACAACACACCCATCTTTTAGAGAGAGAGTTACTTATCCTTAGTGAGAAATCATTATAGCATTTTCTCCTTCCCTCTCCCATTGTCATACCTTGAGAGAAGATTCGTACTCAAACACAACCCACACATTTTCAGAATGTAGAGAGTGTTTTGGAGCTTAGGAAGCTTTGGGGATTTGCTAAAAGAAGCTGGTGAGGCTTGGCGGATGCAATCAGGCGTAGTGCGGGATTCGAAAAGCTAGAAAAGACATGACTTCAAGAAGTCTGTTGGTAGTAGGACCTTGGAGGGCTCAAGTACATGAGGTAGACTAAGCTTAGAGGGTCTTTTGTTATTCGTGTACTTTAACTTTATTCTCTAATGGTTCGATTTCGACTTGAAGGATCGCGGAGAGGTTTTTCGCCGAATTCTTCGATTTTCTCTTCGATAACACGTCTCGGTGTTATCTTATATATGTTTGTATCTCTCTTCCCTACTCTTTAAGCTTTCATTTTATTGTTGATGATGGATGAATTCGGCTTAGGGTAGTGTTATTGGGTCATTGCGCTTATTTACTCTTGTTTCACACTTAGTCTAAGTTAGAGTAAAAGCAATTTAGCTATAAATTTTTTTTTTTGTCTGAACAAGCTCTTGTGTTTTAACACAAATACGAGCTTTTACTTTTGACAAAAGGTAATGAATGAATGTGTTTGTAACAAAGTGTATGTAACATAATGCATGGTAATCTATGGAACTTGCCCTTGAAACTTTTGGCAAAAGACGAGAAATTTTTGAAATAAGAGGTGTATCTTTCCATTATAACTGGAAATAAGATAAACAGGACAGAATCTTACTAGCTTACGTGTGTGATTGATTGATTAATCAAGAGAGAACACAAAAAAATTTTAGTCATACTCGTACAACTTTTACAGTTCATGAGTTTCATCATTATTAATTGGGATATACTTGGATTAAGGAAACGCAGCAAATCCATTCGATTGTTCAAAGCACTTTCTTCTTTGACCAAAGCCAGATCTTGGATACAAAGAAGTTCTCGCCTTTAATGCGGCCACTGATTTTCTTTCCCTCCACATCCCCGTTATCTGAAAATTTTGCAAGGTATCTTCTTTCATTGAAATGCTTCACATTACTACCTCCATTACCAACACTATTACCATCAGACAATGCCACTTGTAGATTTGAATCATCAACCACGTATTGAAATGTACCCATTGAGTAACATCTCCTAGCATAAAAATTGCAGCTACTTATTTCAATTTCTCTCCTTCCACATTCCAGAACCTACTCCATCATGTAAGCTTCTGAACTTCTCAAGTCTCACAGAAAATACCCACTTTTCGCCAACAGCTTCCTCTATATTTATTGACTTCTGACCACCAGAAGACACGTTCTCTCCATCACAGGGAAACCTATTTGATTGCTCCCTGGAAACAACAAAATATAGTGCTGGAATTTTCTTAGGATTGCCAGAGCCCAATAGAGTCCCTCTACAGAGAGGGCGTGCTTTTCATACATGCAGTGTGAAAGGCATGACTACAAGTAGGAAGTAATCTTAGCTTGTCAAGGTCAGAAAATTCACACAAACAAACGGCACAATCAGATGGCTCCTTCAAGCCTATTATATCTTTGTAGTAGAACATGGGAAGAGCATCAATGAAAGCTTGGTCTAGGCCTGAGTCATGTAAGCGAAAGAGTAGTTGAATGGGAGCTAGAGGTTTCTGGGTATTTATTTGATTGAAAAAAAGCTGAAGAAGATGGCACTTTCATACAAAATCTTGTAAGTGAATAGAGAAGACCATAGATGAAGAGGATTACTGCTAGACCGAATAAAACCAATGTGAATAATAAATAGGCCCGAAGTCGACCAAATGGACCGAATAGAACCCCTGTGGACCGAATAAAACCAAAGTGGATAGCATGGACTAAATAGGACCAAATAGAACCAAGGTGGACAAAATGAACCAAATAGGATCAAAGTGAATTGAATATGACAAAAGTAGACTGAATAGGACTAATGTGAACTGAATAGGACTGAAGTGAACAAAATAGGACTAATGTGGATCGAATAGAGTCAATGTGGATTGAGGTGGACTAAATAAGATTGAATGGACCGAAGTGGATCGAATAAAACTTTAGTGGACAAAATAGACTAAATAGGACTGAATAGGATTGAAGAAGACATAATTGACCAAATAGAACCAATGTTGACTGAATTAGACTTTTGAATACTTATCATTTTATTGCATTTTTAGAGCTCATATTTTTAATTTTTAATGTCTATTTTCTTTTTATATTTTAACTAAAAACTAAAGAATTTAGCCAAAATATAACAAATCATACTTTTCAACACAAAAATTAAGGGGAAAAAAAAGAATTTTTGAGTTAAACTTGGATAGGCAACCTACAAAAAGAATTAATTTATGGTTCAATTAGTCTAAAATGGACTAAAGGGGACCAAATTTGACCGGGTAGACTGAAATAGACCTAATTGGACCGAATGAGACCAAAGTAGACCTAATTAGACTGAATAGAAACAGTTTAGTTTTTAGGAAGAACAAATTATCTTCAACAAATTTTAGAGAAAATTACAATACAAAATAATTATTTGTTCCCACACATCGCATAGGTCTACGACTAGTTAATAAAAAAATTCATCTTTTATTTGATGAGAGAAACGAATTTTAGAATTCGAGATTTAAAACAAATTATTAATTTCCATTTTACTCGGTCATAATTGGATGTAAGGTATATACCAGTCCAGCACAAACCTTGACAATCAAAACGGACCACAATGATTCGTAAACTACCAAAGATCCAATGATTTTATCCAAAAAAAAAAATCCAATGATTATATTTCACCTAGCCAAATTTACGTTTTATCTTTGTGAGTGCTGTTTATTTCACACTTGTTATTGCATATAACCATACACATTTTTTGCACTGAAACGGTGACTTGACAACAAAACCACCCCACTTCTTGATTTTATAATTTAGGCGACATTGTCTCAATCTTTTATTTTATTCTCATCATGTGGCATTTGGTACGAGGGAATTCACATTACTCTTATCATCCAAATTCTTAGGAATGTGATTCCTTGTAATCTGAATGCCTAGGAATGTAGCTATTCCTATGTTTGGTTTTATTGTGAATCTTTTACCAAATAATGTTTAGTTTATGCCCAGAAATCTTAAATGAATTATTTTTTTTCCCATTTTATCCTTAGATTTGAATATGAATTACCAATTCCTTAAAAAAAAATTAATAATAATAAAATAATAATCTTCCTCTAAATAAATAATGTAAAACAAAGTATAAACTATTAATAATTTGTTAAGCAACACACGCACAACAGCAAAAGTGACTACCTAGCAATAATGGAGGGTCCCCTTCAAACTCTTTTTTTTTCACACGTGAAACCTAAATAGAATTTTGTTAAAGAATATATCAACAAAGTTGTCTGTCCTGTTTGTGTTATTTTGGTGGGAAAAGATAAAGGCAAGGGAAAAGATATTGATGATTTGTTTTATATGTAATCTTAATTGCTTACATGATAAGAAAAAAGGATTAAAATTGTCAATTTATAAAAAATAAAATTTCATTTAACCTTGGGAATTGGAATACTCACCTATTTTAAAGGGAATCAACATTCCTGCTAAGAGATGTTTAAAGGGGGAATCCAGATTCCCTTGGTATTTGATTCCCTAGCGTAATTTGCAACCAAACATGGGAATCTTTAAATATTCTTGGAAATCCTAAAACATTATCCTGTATCAAATGCCACATCATTGTAGGCTGAACAAGAGGTTAAGAATTTCGAACTGGCCTCACCGTCCGTCATTTTCTTTCAATTCCCTTTCTCATAAATAAGCGTAATTTTAGTACCATATAAAAAGGAGAAACGCTACATTTACAACATTTTCATAACAAATTTTATGTGGCAAGTTGTTACTTGCTGTTATTAGTGGGCAACAAAGTAATTTCAGTTGTAGATTCAAATTAAAAACTTGTAACAACTTGCTAACTAGAATTTGTTATAAAAATATTATGGACATAGAACGTCTCATAATTTTTGTCATAATTTGAACAAAAATTTTTCTCATAATTGATTATGATTAATTATCTGTTACTTTCACATGGACCCACAACTTTTTCTCTATTACCAGTTGCCTACCACATAGACAATTGTGGTTTTATATGTATGATCCTAGATGTTTTGCACAAGTAAATCTAAGCCATTTGTTTCTGTACAGTTGTCACTCGATTTTATATGATACGTATAGCATACGATTCATAAATATGATTAATACTTATCTACGATTTGTATCTTTTTTTCACTTGATAGTAGTTGATACAATTCATGTCACAGAAACTCTCCTCTCTGTAGGAGCTCTCTCTCTCATTTTTTATGAGTCTCTCTCTCCCTTGGTTTCATCCTAAGGGTCTGAATTTTCTATTTTTATTTATTATATTATCATGGCGAAAGACATGATCGATAGCTTGGAGAATATGAAGTTAACAACAGAAGAGGAAGAAGTTATTGAGATTTCTAATGAGGGTAGATTGACTGAGATTGAAAGTTGCAACTTGAGCCTCATTGGTAAGTTCCTGATATGTAAGGCCTTTAATAAAAGGGCAGCCATGAATACTCTACAGAGAGCATAGGGATTGAATATGGATTTAAAGATCGTAGAAGTTGGTACGAATCTTTTTTAGTTTAAGTTTCAGTCTGAATTCGATATGAGTCGTATTTTGAGATGGGGGTCGTGAACCTTTGATAACCAACTGTTGATGCTTACTAGATGGCGTAAAGGGATGAATGCAAGTAATATTATACTAGATCATGTGTCTCTTCGGGTTCAAATCTAGGGCAGCCCTTTTGATATGGTCTCTCCCCAAGTGGCAACAGAGGTAGGTAACAGACTGGGCAGTGTGGAGGAAGTTGAATGGAGGAGAAGACAAGATACTCCAAATCTGTTTGTGAGGGTTTGTATTGCCTTACCTATTTCTAAGCCATTGCAGCGTGGGGGTTTTATACCTGATTCGGAGGGTGTGCGAACATGGGTGAAGTTTAAGTACAAGAGGTTGCTAATCTTTTGCCATTTTTGTGGTCTTCTCGGGCATGATCTAAGTCATTGTGCAAGCCACTTCGCAGCCGAAAAAAAAATGAAGGAGTTGAGGAATATCAGTATAGTGAGTGGTTCAATGATTCTGGTGGACGACCAAGATCACCACCATGGAAGGGTAGCTTAGGGAACAACCAGCCAGTAGGTACAGGGATGATGATGACACCTGAAATTCATGGCATGGAAAATATCCAACATGAAGATAATTCCAAGAATCATGGGATAAGTGTTGCAACCCAGCAGATAGGAGCCGAGAAAAAAGGAACAGAAGATACGGATACAAGGAACTCTATCCCTATTGTTTCGGATGTGGATGCTCAGCTTTCAAATTCAAAAACAGAGGTTATACTTGACAATAATTGTATCGAGAATGAGGCTGCAGATAAAGGAAATCCTGTCCCTATTATCATGGACTCATAGGTGGGGAATTCAAAATCCAATATAGAGCTTGTGTTGGAAAAGCAAGTTGATGGGCTAAGTGGGCTAAACCCCACTAAGTCAAAATCTACATGGACTAGGATTATTAAAATGGAATACGGGCTTGGTGGAATCAGGGCAACGGGTATACCTCTATTAGGGAAAAGTCCTTGTACGCAAGCTGGTTCCCTTTCCAAACTTCAGGAAGAGGAGACTACACGGACTGTGAAGAGAGGGAGAGTAGATGGGGGAAAAAAGAAAATTGATGATACATCAGTGGGGGTGGACTAACACCCTTGCTGGAAGCAATAAGGCTCCTAAGCTGGAATTGCCAAGGGCTTGGGAACCCTTGAACATGTCGTAACCTTAGCAAAATTGTGAGGGAACAAGCTCCCACTATTTATTTTCTTATGGAAACATGATTAGATAAAGAAGGATTTGAGAAGCTGTATGGTGAACTACCTTACCCTAATAGAATTATTTTTTAACAACCTGACCTAGGAGGAGGATTGGCGTTAATTTGGAAGAATGATGTGCAGTTGGAATTAATAAATTTCACAACAAACCATATTATGGTGAGAGTGCTAGAAGATGATGGGTTTATTTGGTGGTTGACATGTTTTTGTGGTTGGCTTGAAGCTACTCAAAGAAACAAGTCATGGGAGTTGCTATCCCATCTTAAATCTTTTGTGGAAGGTCCATGGCTTTGTATTGGAGATTTTAATGCTATACTTTAGTCATCTGAGAAGCTCAATAAATGATCGGCTCAAGTGAACCAAATTGATGCTTTCCGACCAGTTTTGGAGGTTTGTCAGCTTGAAGACTTGGGATATAGAGGTTATTAGTATACTTGGAACAATAAAAGACATGGCAAGGCAAATACTAAACTTCAGTTGGACAATGAAGTAACAACAAAGGCGTGGAGAGAAATGTTCTAGCTTAGTACTATGACTCATTTCTCTCCCCATGCCTTGATCATCTCCCTATAATTCTCCAAACTCAGAATCGAAGCTTTAAATTTGAGGAAGCATGGTTGTTATTGGAGGACTGTGATGATGTAGTAAAAGGTGCATGGAATGCTGATGGGAATGATGTGCACAGGCTAGCCATGATTAAAGAGAAAATTGCTACTTGTAGGGAGGTGTTGAGGGCGTGGGGATCTTCAAAAACAAACCCGAATAATGAAAAGATTAAGAAACTTCAAAAGCAATTGGAGAAGCTAAACATTGAAGAACCCACTAAGCAGTCGAAAGCTGAATTTTTAAGGGAAAGCCTTGGATGAACTACTACTGAAGCAGGAGATATTTTGGGCCCAGAGATCCAAAATTTCTTGGATGAAATAGGGGATAAAAACACTAAGTTTTTTCACTCCAAAGCAACAGAACGAAGGCCGCAGAACCATATACAGGGAGTTAAAAATTTAGATGGCATTTGGGTTGAAGAGATGGAAGAAATAGCTAATATGGCAATAACTTATTTTGAGAGTTTGTTTAATGCAGGTGCATGTGATCAGATTGATGATTGTTTGAGTGCAGTACAACATAAGATGACTCCAGACATGCAACAGTTATTGTCCAGTGATTTTATGGCTGATGAGATTAAGGCAGCATTGTTTCAGATAGAACCTACTAAGGCTCCTAGACCTGATGGTATGAATGCTCTCTTTTACCAAAAATTCTGGCATGTTGTGAGTGATAATGTAGTTACTACTGTATTGGATTATCTGAATTCTGGTATCATGATTCCTGGTATTAATCATACTAATATTGTGTTGATTCCTAAAGTGAAGAGACCTGAGAAAATGTCTGATTTTCGGCTTATTAGTCTCTGTAATGTCATTTATAAAATTATTGCCAAGCTGTTGGCTAACTGGTTGAAACAGATCCTCCCAGATATTATCTCCCCTACTCAGAGTGCTCTTGCTCTAGGGCAATTGATAACTGATAATGTTCTAGTGGCATATGAGACTTTGCACACTATGCACTCCTGGAAAAAAGGTAAAAAAGGGTCACTGGCATTGAAGCTTGACATTAGTAAAGCATATGATATGGTTGAATGGCCTTTCTTGCATGGTATAATGGCTAAATTGGGTTTTCCTAAAAAGTGGATCAATTGGGTGATAGGTTGTGTAACTACACCTTTTTCTGCTCTCTTTAATGGTAAACCCTAAGGCAATATCCATCCAACTAGAGGGATTCACCAAGGTGATCCTTTATCACCATATCTATTCCTTTTGTGTGCTAAGGGGTTTACTTCCTTACTAGCTAAGGCAAAAGTGAAGGGACATATTAAGGGTGTTTCTATATGCAGAAGGGCGCCTAAAATTTCAAACCTAATATTTGCTGATGATTCTTTACTTTTTTGCCGAGCCACACAAAGTGAGGTTGCTATGGTCAATGAAGTTTTGCAAACTTATACCAGTGCATCTGGCCAATGTATTAATATGGAAAAGCCGTTAGTCTTTTTCAATAGTAATACCCTTGCTAGTGAAAAAGTGGAGATTGTGTCAGTCCTAGGTTTAAAGGAGGTGGAGCGGTTTGAATCCTATCTGGGATTACCAACTTTGGTGGGTCAAGCAAAATACCAAACCATTTCTTTTTTAAAGGATCGAGTTTGGAAAAAGTTGCAATGTTGGAAAGGCAAGATGTTGTCTAAGGCTGGAAAGGAGGTGCTTATTAAGGCAGTTGCTCAATCCATTCCCACTTATGCTATGGGAGTTTTCCAATTGCCATTGAAGTTGTGTGATGAGCTAAATGCTTTATGTGCTAAATTTTGGTGGGTTCAAGTAGGGGATGAGAAGAAAGTTCATTAGAAGAGGTGGGATAGTTTATTTCAACCAAAGAATGATGGTGGGATGGGATTTCAGGATTTGAGAAGCTTCAACCTTGCTATGCTAGCTAAGCAAGGGTGGAGACTATTGCATGGCCATGATTCACTCCTTTTTAAGTGTTTCAAAGCTTGGTACTTTCCAAGGTGTCATTTCCTAGATGCTGTGGACTCACCTAGTAGTTCTTATGTGTGGAAAAGTATGGCGGTTGCACTACCAATTTTGAAGAGTGGTTGTTGTTTGAGGGTAGGAAATGGTGTGTCCATTAGAGTGCATAAGGATTAGTGGATTCCTAACTATCCAGCAAATAAAATTCTTCACCCAGCTTAAGAGGAAAGTGAGGAATGGCTGGAGTCCGATCTTATTGATTCAATATCACATTGTTGGAGGCGTGATGTTATCATATCTAGTTTCCATAGGGAGGATGCTGAAGCTATTTGCAAAATTCATTTGAGCCATAGACAAGTATCTGATCCTGTGGTGTGGCTGCACAATAGGAAGGAACTGTATTCAGTTAGGTCTGGATATTATATAGCAAGAAGGGTGATGCTAAAAGAGGATTAGGTAGAGAGTTAAAGGGGTCCTGGTGGTTTGCAGATTTGGAAGAAGTTGTGGAAGCTACGAGTGCCTAATAAAATTAAGGTTTTTGGATGGAGGGCTTGCCATGAAATTCTACCAACTCTTGTCAACCTTGCTTGAAGAAAAATCATATCAGATCCGGTGTGTCATTGCTGCAAATCTCTTTTGGAATCTACCATTCATGCTATATGGGAGTGTGGTGCTACTCAAGATGTGTGGGCAAGAAGTTCAATCAATCTGCAAAAGTGTTAAACTAACCAATGTGATATTATTTAGCCATTTGAAATTCTGTTTGACAGGTTATCTGATGCAGATTTTGAGTTGTTTCTTGTTCAATCATGGCTTATATGGAATCAAAGACACAAGATGGTGCATGGAGGACAGATGATGGATCCAAGGTGATTGAATAAAAAAGCACTAGACTATCTTGATGAGTACAAAAAACCACAGGTTCAGCTTACTGCTATACTAGTCATGACACCTACTAGAATTTCCTAGAAACCACCACCTCCATCAGTCTATAAGCTGAAATTTGATGCAGCAATCTTTTCTAATCTTAATTGTTCTGGATTTAGGGCAATTATCCGCAATAAAGAGGGTGAGGTGATGGCTGGGATGTCGGTTAAGGGTCCTTTGGTTCATAACAGTGTAGAAGCTGACGCTTTGGCGTGTAGGAGAGATGTTGAGTTCTCTATTGAAGTTGGTTTCTCAAGATTGGCCATTGAAGGGGATAATACATTGGTGATGAATGCAATATCATGCTCTGCAGAGAACAACTCCTTGCTGGGACACATTTTTGAAGACATCCAAAACCTTGTTTGTGGGCTACAATGTGCTTCAATCAGCTGCATTAAAAGGAGTGGTAATATACTAATATGGTTGCACACTCTGTAGCTCAACATGCTAGGAATATTAGTGATGAAATGTATTGGATGGAAGACTCTCCACCACCTGCTGTGGATGCGTTGTATTAAGATTTTTTTACATATTAATGAGTGAATGAATTGTTTGGTTTCAAAAAAAAAAAAAAAATCGTATCACGTGTGCATTATACTAAGCCACAAATACCTCACTTACAATATCATCCGTAACACCTCAGCCCAGATCCATTGTTAGATTGGCAGTTGTGGCACCACTCTCTTCAACTACAAGGCTACAAGCAACATGTACTCAAAACTCATCCTATAATTGACACCTGTTAGAGTTATGATTATTGGCTAAATTCTTATGTAAAACTAGCTTCATCATACACCCTATGCGTGTGCAATAAGATTTTTATTTTTATTTTTTTTGTCTAGTATGATAATTTTTTTTTATTTAAATTTTAGAAAAGTTTGCTTTGAAGTCATTAATTAGTAAGAAAATACCTTATTTTGTAGGCATTTTAAATGAAGTTAGAGATAAATTTTTACCCAATTGCCCTCAAGATTTTTCCTAGTTAAATATAAAGTTTAGGGGTATTTCTAAATTATATAAAATCCAACACAAAGTAAGAGAGTCAATAACGTACTAGAGGCTATATCAGTTTAGTCAACGGTACGATACCAGTCAATACCGGTGTACCGTTTTGGGTTTACCGCTATTTATTATATTTATAAATAAATAAATATGTGTGTGTGTGTGTGTGCATTATAATAAATATAAAAGTTTACCATAAAACATTTCCTCAATTCAGAACTAATAATTCATGGTTTTAGACTTTAGTATCAATTAAAACAAACAAAAAAAAAAAAAACACAATATAAAAAATAGAAAGCTTAAAAGTTACTATTGCATACTAAGAAAACAAATAATACTAATAAGTTAATGCAAGTAAGTTACCATTTTGCCCTAACAAAAATTCAAAAATTACAAAACTAAAAAAAAAAAAAAAAAACTTTTTTCCTGTACTAACCGGTACACCCGATACCAGCCGGTATTGTCCGAAATTGGCCGATATAGCCAGTACATGGCAATACGGCCGGCATTTAAACCGGTACAAAACGTTAATATTTCGATACCGATATACATACTGATACAGTACATACCAGCCAATACGACCGGTACAGTACGGTATTAACTATCTTGACACAAAGAGAAAAATTCTCTTATAAATAGTATAGATAAAAATATGGAAATTAGCATTAATTTTGTTTTTTTTTTTTTTGATAAAAAGCATTAATTTTGTTGATTGATATATATTGAAGTTAAGCAATAATATGCTAATATTTTAGGTGAATTCACATAATCCATTTGTTTGGTTTTTGAGTGGCTATAGGAAAGTAAAGGAATTAATGATGTGACTTACGCTCGGTTTGTTTCGCTCTGAAAATATTCTCATTTTACATTTTCATTTTACAGTGATTAGCTGTGCATATGAAAATGAAAATGCACAAATCAAACCACCCATCAAAGCCAAGCACCAATCCACCGATTACCACCAAATTGACACAAACCCACCCACCACTTTACTGACCACACAAGAATATCCATCTCCACATCAACACATACATCAGTTCCACAAACAACAAATCCTAAAAACACAAAACCTGAAAATGCTCATTCAATAAACCATCTTTTGCTTGAAAACCCAAAAACCAAATCAAAACAAAAACTTTCAACAGAGCACACACCCAAACCCACAGATCTACAAACTACCATGCCCAAACTCCTGATTTTCAAACCCAAGCTGAAAACATCAGATCCTAACAACCCAAAACGAAACCCAATCCCCAAACCCACATATAAGGGTCATCAAATAACCCATGGCCCACGGGCCGACCCAAAAACCCGGCAACCCATCGGGCTAATGGGCGGTCCAGCCCGTTATTATTAAGGCTCATGGGTACCCACTAGCCCAGTGGGTTAGGCCATGGGCTAGTTTTTATGCCCATGGGCACCCAGTGGGCTAGCCCAGTAACCCAGCCTGTTGGCCCAACCCGTTGCCCAGTCCAATAACTTAAAATTTTTAACAAAAATATATAAGAAGTGTATAAAGAATTGATCTTGAGATATTATAATAGAATTTCTTAAGAAAACTCTCCTAACCACTAAGATACTTAAAGTAATTGTGCTAAACTTAGTTTACTAAATATATATTTTTCTAGTAGTCTAGCAAATTTGAATTAACCATTTGATTTTTTTTTATTAAAGATAAAAATAAAAAACTATTTGAAGCCTTATTTAAAAAAAAAAATTAAATAGATTTGACAACAAAAAAAATTGTAATTAAGTATTAAAATCTTTGATTCTTTCCTTTTAAAAAAACTAGATTGATTATTTCCTTATTAAAAATTGATTATTTATTTGTAAAAATAATAAAATAATATGCTAACACAATCTCATGGGTAGCCCATTAGGCCAAACTTAGTAACCTAGCCCATTAAAGACAAAATGGGCATTGCCCATGGGCAGGGTCATGGGTTGAGGTTTTCTCTTTCGGCCTAGCCCGACCCAACCCGTTAACTAGTTAATAGCCCATTATGCCCAGCCCATTGTGCCCTTGGGCCAAGTAAAAATGGGCCGGGCTAGCCCGACCCGGCCCATTGACGACCCTTACCCACATAGAATCCGAAATAAGAACACAGAGAGAGAGAGAGAGAGAGAGAACAACGGCCATCATTTGTGGTGGCATCGTGTGCTCTACTGCCATCAATGGTGGTATGGGTCTCCTGGGTTTCGGCCTTAGCAGACATGAATAAGGAGAGAGGGAGAAACTGTGGTAGAGAGAGAAACTTGAAAGTGAGAGCCACCCCAGGTGGTGGTTCGCAGTGGCTTTGTGGCGATGCTGGCAACCTTGGGCTTCGTTGAAGGAAGTGTAAGAGAGGAACTGATGAGCCACTGTGATTGTGAGAAAGAGAAAGGCTTCCTTGTGCGAGATGGGTTGTGTGAGTGAGATGAAAGTGAGAGAGGGGTAGAAATTGAGAACGAAGTGTAAAATGTTTTACCAATTTTTTAAGGGTAAAATATTTTACAGTTTTTTCCTTTAGTTTTTTTTTTTTTTGATTAAAAATATTTTACTTTTGACCGATAATTTTATTGCAAAGCAAACATAGTAAATTATGAAAATATTTTCCTTAAAATTTTTTACATCAAACTAAACAGCGCTAGGGGCAGACTCGACTAGAACGTAGAAAGTAGAAACAGTCGAGTTCATGTAGGTTATCCTCCGACATTTCCCAATTGCTATTTGAATATTTTTGTGCTTTTCCTACTTTTAGAGTTGTTTGTTTATGAAAGTTGGAGATTGATATTTCTCCTTGAAAAATTTCTATGAAACTGGATTTGTGTGTTTATGAAACCAAAATGGTTAAGTGGAACTAGCATCATTACACATGCTTTGCACGTGCAATGAGGCTTTTTTTTTTTTGTGGTCCTATTTTGTAATCCAAAAAAAAATCTATGTTTTTATTTTTTATATATATAATTTTTATTTTGAGAATATAATTTATAAGTAGATAGAGAATTTTGAAAATCAATAAGAGAGTGGCTTTATTTTTTAGGCAATGTTTTAGTGGGAGTTGGAGTTTTATTTTTACTGGATTGTCCTTTAGTTTTGTCTCTACTTAAACATGTGGATGTATGGACATTTTTAAACCAAAAAATAAGGATTCCACACAAAATAAGCCTCTTAAATAGTAGTATAAATATACGTGGGTTAACATACAAAATGGTTTCGATGATCATCCCCTATATGGAAGGAATGGAAATAGTTCACATTGTTAGTTATAGACATATATGAGTCCATTTGATTGAGGTGATATAAAGAGGATAGAAAATAGAGAAGAGAATAGTGGAGAAATAACTAATTTTATAGGCGTTTAGTTGTGGGTAATGACTGAACTATCCCTCCTCCTCCTCTAACGTGCTAGACTTGCTAAGTTGTTTTTTTCCCCCCCCCCCCCTTTTTTTCCTTTTTTTTTTTTTTTTTTCTTCCTTCTCTTACGTGCTAGACAGGCTAAAAGGTCTCCCCATGT
Organism: Quercus suber; assembly: GCF_002906115.3. Classification (NCBI taxonomy): domain Eukaryota; kingdom Viridiplantae; phylum Streptophyta; class Magnoliopsida; order Fagales; family Fagaceae; genus Quercus; species Quercus suber. The sequence continues at coordinate 2,802,823 of NW_027069469.1, read as the reverse complement.
CATGTCACTCACGTGTAGCTTAATAAATTTGACATTTATTAACCAATTGTGCTAACTGAAAGATACCTAATACAATGTCAATTTGATTGAAGTGAAACAAAGAGTATAGAAAATGGAGAAGAGAATAGTGGAGAAATAACTAATTTTATAGGCGTTTAGTTGCAGGTAATGACTGAACTATCCCTCCTCCTCCTCTAACATGTTAGACCTGCTAAGTTTTTTTTTTTTTTTATTTATTTATTCCCTTCCGTGCTAGACATGCTAAAAGGTCTCCCCATGTCATGTCAGTCACATGTAGCTTAATAAATTTGACATTTATTAACCAATTGTGCTAACTGAAAGATACCTAATACAATGTCTATTTGATTGAGGGGAAACATAGAGTATAGAAAATGGAGAAGAGAATAGTGGAGAAATAACTAATTTTATAGGTGTTTAGCTAAACTATCTCTCCTCCTCCTCTAATGTGCTAGACCTACTATTTTTTTTTTTCTTCTTCTTCTTCTCTTACGTGCTAGATAGGCTAAAAGGTCTCCAAATGTCATGTCACTCACGTGTAGCTTAATAAATTTGACATTTATTAATTAATTGTGCTAAGGGCATTCCCATTGAGTCTTTTGGCTGAATATTGCTAAATCCGTAGTTTATTTGCGTTATAGGCATTGTTCCAAGTTATTTAGGAAATTGAGGAAAGAGAGTGAATTTCGGCAATGGTGTTGCCAAAATTCAACAAAAATATGAGAGAGAAAAGAAAAAGTGGGAGAGAGAAAATTTTGAATTTCGGTAATCACATTACCGAAATTCCTGTTGCCCAAACCTCCTGACTGAAAATCAATTGTGGCAATGCCATTGCCGAAAATGGGAGGAAAAAAATAAATAAATAATTGTTGCCGAAATCTAGGAGGAATTAAAAAAAAATGCTACGTCCACAATATTTTACAACATTTTCACAACAAATCATAGGTGATTAGTTATTATTAGTTCAAATTTGAATTTAACACTGAGATTACTTTTTTAATCCAACAATAACAACCTACCACTTAAAATTTATTGTAAAAATATTGTAAAAATTGTGTGCACATATCATTCTTTAAAAAAAAAAAAAAAGTGGGATGGATTTGTGGCAATGGCATTGCCGAAATAGAGGGGGAAAAATTCCCTCCTATTTCGGCAATGCCATTGCCACAAATCCATCCCACTTTTTTTTTTTTTTTTTTTTTTAAGAAATGATATGTGCACACAATTTTTACAATATTTTACAAAACAATTTAAGTGACAGGTTGTTATTGTTGGATTAAAAAAGTAATCTCAGTGTTAAATTCAAATTTGAACTAATAATAACTAATCACCTATGATTTGTTGTGAAAATGTTGTAAAAATATTGTAGACATAGCATTTTTTTTTTTTTAATAATTCCTCCCCAGATTTCGGCAACCATTATTTATTTGTTTTTTTCTCCCATTTTCGGTAATGGCATTGCCACAATTGATTTTCGGCCAGCAGGTTTGGGCCGTAGGAATTTCGGTAGTGTGATTACCGAAATTCAAAATTTTCTCTCTCCTACTTTTTCTCTTTCTCTCTCATACTTTTGTTGAATTTCAGTAACACTATTGCCGAAATTCACTCTCTTTTCTCAATTCCCTATATAATTTGGAACAGTGCCTATAACGCAAATAAACTCCGGATTTAGCAATATTCAGCCCAAAGACTCCATTCTCATTGGCAATTGTAAATTGAAAATATAGGGAAAATTTAGCGTAAAGGTACAGAAAGAGCCCAGCAGCCGGACTTGTAAAATCTAAGAATTGCAAATTTTTTTGCAATTATGCTACAATGTCATCCTAAATGTAGGATGGCACTGTAGCACAATTGTAAAAATTATAATATATTTTAATTCCAAAAGATCACTGTAGCACTGTAACAGCAGCAGAAAAATTATATATTATATTATTTTAGTGGGTAATATATATTATTTTAATGAGTAGAATAGAAAAATAAAAGTTAAAATGTTAGTTATGTTGTAAAATGGTATGATATAATTGATAAAATAACTTTTTGAAATAGTAAAATATAGTAGTATGAAAGTTGCAGATGCGGATGCGGATGCTCTAAGTGAAAGATACCTAATATATTTGATTAAGGTGAAACCAGGAGATTAGAAAATGGAGAAGAAAATAGTGAAAAATAACTAATTTTATAGACGTTTAGTTGCAAGTAATGACTGGACCATTCCTCCTCCTCTAACATGCTAGACCTGCTAAGTTTTCTTTTTCGTTTTTTTTTTCTTACGTGCTAGACGGGCTAAAAGGTCTCCCCAATCCCCATGTCACGTCACTCACGTGTGCTAAGTGAAAGATACCTAATACAATGTCTGTTTTTCCTACCCTATTTTGAATTGAAAAGTCACGCTAAAAAGCTAACAAACCCCTGCCAAAGTCAATAAGGCAAGCCGACACTCACACAACAATCAATATGCCCGAGGGGTTTCACAATCAAGATGGCAATCCAAACCTCTTCGCAGAGTGGAAAGTAATTACTTGAACTAGATGCTAACCTGCGTGTTGTCAGTGATATTTTTTTTTAGATGGTCTAATTAAATTTATTTATTTTATAATAAAACTTATTTATATATTTTGTAAATCATTAAAATAACATAAAATTTAAAAATTATTCTTTTAGTTTTAAACAAACTTTCTCAAATCCTAATTTCTTTACCCTATAATCCAAACATCGAAAAACCTAACTAAAAATTAATAAAACTTAATAATGATTAATTGGACCAATTAAGAAAACAATTCATTGTTGATAATTTATTAAGGTTATTTTCTTTGTGAAAGTTGCAATTTTGTCCACCCAAAAAATATTATCAAATAAACAATTCTTAGCAAAATCTAAGAATTTAATTCTATATATACATTGTTATAAAATAATGATAATAATTAAAATACAATTGCAAAATTTAAAATATGTCACCCATTCGATTTATTTTCGTTTGACTAACTTTAGCTTTTCTATGAATTAATGGCATTATAGAGTGCTTCTAATACAACATTAAGAGTACTTTGTCCACCCCCAACGAATTAAAAAAAAAAAATCAAATTCTAACTTGCAAAACAACTAATTATTAATCCAAATCAAATCAATAAAAAAAAAAGAACTTGTTATCGGAAATTGGAATGACAAACTACCTAAATATGCATAAAAGTCAATATAAATTTACCAAAAAGATAACAGATGTGATGTGAAAATTAAATCAACAATAAAAAAAAAGAACCATTAGTAGAAAAAAAAAAAAAGTGGTTGAAACAATTAAAAAATTCACCGAAAGAAAAACAAAATTGGAGAAAGAGAGAGGGTATTGACCTTTTTGTTGTGGACAACTTGGAAGGAATAGGGGAGAGAGGTGGAAATGAAGAAAAATAAATTTATATGAAAATTAAGATGAAAGTAAATGAAAGGTTGAACAAAGTGAAACTATAGAATTTAAGAAGATAGAAAGGAAAAAAAATTAAAAATCTAATAGGAATCAAATGAGAATTTAAAAAAAAAAATTATTGGAGAGGATGAAAGATTGAACTAATAAGACAATGGTTGAAGAAGATGAAAAGTTGAACAAAAGAAGAATTGCATAAAAAAAAAAAACCTAAAAATAAGAAAAGATGCTAAAGATGTAGTGCATAAAGAGCTTTATAAAATTTATTAGAAAACTTCCATTATTATATATGGTATAGATATGTATAGATATTGTTTTGTTTTTGGTTTTTTAGTTACAAAACTTTCATTATTTAGTTATAAACATCTAAATTAAAGTAGATGAATATGTAAAAGCAAAATTATATGTAATATTAAAACCACCCAATATAAATGTGTAAATTCAATAATCTATTTATATTTTTTTGTAAAAAAGAAGAATAAAAAAGAAATTCCAAATTAAAATAGATGAATATGTAAAGACAAAATTATAAGTAATGATAAATTCGCTTAAGATGAATGTGTAAAATCAATACTATACAAACACACACACACACATATATATGAATAAAAGATAAATAAGAAAAATAATAATTATGTAGTCAATGACGTAGTGATGAGGTGGCATAATAAAAACTTAGCAGTAATAAATGTTATACCTCAGCCTTTTAATATATATATATATATATAAAAGAGATATGCTAGTGCCACATAAAAAGGCATAACAACTTGTGCCACAACTCGCCCACGCAACGGGTATAAAGGTGACCTCACATGGACCCACCATTACCTCTCTACCACTCACAACTCGCCACGTCGGTGAGTTGTGGCACAAGCATTATTCATATATAAATGAAGGAGTGGATCCCAATGGCGTGCCAGAATTCCATTAAACTAATAAATTGAAGTCACTCACACGAATAATTCATGACATTTCCCTCCTTTTGGACATTCATGTCCTGTAGTCTTCATTTGAAAAACCACATGAATCCTGCTAAACCATTATTGAATATAGTATTACTTTTACTTTTCTCACTTGTTTTCCCAATTTGCATTTCCTTTGAAACCATTACACAAAACCAGCCCCTCAAGGATGGTCAAATTCTTGTCTCATACCAAAAAACCTTTGCACTTGGGTTTTTCACTCCTAAAAATTCCAATAGCCGCTATGTTGGATTTGGTATCACCAAATTGCTGAACAAACCGTTGTGTGGGTTGCAAATAGAGACAATCCTCTATATGATAAGTCTGGGGTCCTCTCCATCAATGGTCAAGGAAACCTCGTACTCCACACTCAAAACCAATCCATTCCCATTTGGTCCACTAATGTTTCTACTTCAACCTCACCAACAAACAATTCCATGGCTAAGCTCTTAGAAGTAGGAAATCTTGTTTTGCTCCAACAAGACAGTCAAAAGGTAATATGGCAAAGCTTTGATTATCCCACAGATACCATGCTTCCATTTATGAAGCTTGGGCTGGACCTGCGGACCGGGTTGAACCGGTACCTAACATCTTGGAAGTCTAAAGATGACCCAGGAACCAACAACTACTCGTATAGAATTGTTACAACTGGGTATCCACAGTTGATCTTATACATGGGTCAGACTCCATTATGGCGTGCTGGATCTTGGACCGGCCTAACATGGAGTGGTGTACCCAATTTGAAACCAAATTACATCTTCAATGCTAGTTATATAAGTAATCAAGATGAAATAACCATTGTATACGGTTTAGTTGACCCCAAGGTATTCGCTAAAATGGTGGTGAATGAATCAGGAACCATGCAACTATCTATATGGCACGAGACAAGATGGGATGTATTCTGGTCTGCCCCGCAAGAGAAATGTGATAAATATTTGCATTGTGGTCCAAATAGTTATTGTGACCCGTCTAATGTGGACAAGTTTGAGTGCACATGCTTACTCGGGTTAGAACCCAAGTCGCCCCAAGATTGGTACGTGAGAGACGCATCGGGTGGGTGTGTGCGTAAGCAAGGAATGTCCACATGCAATAATGGAGAAGGGTTCGTGAAATTGGCACGTGTGAAGGTACCAGATACTTCAATAGCACATGCAGATATAAGTTTGACTCTGACAGAGTGTGAGCAACAATGTTTGAGGAATTGTTCTTGTATGGCTTATGCTAGTGCCAATGAGAGTAAGGGAGGCATTGGATGCTTGACATGGCATGGGAACTTGGTGGACACAAGAACGTATTCTAATATGGGGCAAGATTTATACATACGTGTGGATGCAGTTGTACTAGGTACCCCCTTTGTCTTTTACAAAGTTTCATGTACTTGTCTTTTACAAAGTTTTTACTCATACTATGCAATGAAAATTTCATCTACTTGTCTTTTTAACATATTATGTAATGTCTAATGCATAAGACAAAATATTTGTCCTTTAGAAATCAATTGTATATATGTTTCCCTTTTTTTGTCCACCAAAAACTCACATGTAATGAAGATACATACCCCAAATTGTAAGTTTATATTATTTGTGCTACTGAAATAGTTGAAACCCAAACCTATAGTGTTATCTTGGTCAAAGCTCAACCCTGTTGTCCTATTCTACTCCAAATTATATTAGGAATCCTATTCCTAATTCAACATGTTATTTTTGTTATACTACTAATTTTAATTTTGGTTTAGAGTCCTATATTGTTAGAGAAATGATTATTTGCATTTGAAATACATTAATATAGTTCAAATTAAATATTATAAACTTAAAGAAATATTTCATTCCATACATTTAAAATTTTAAATTACCTGGTCACTATAGACACTAGAAATAAAATATTAATCATAAAATCTCTCTCTCTCTCTCTCTCTCTCTCTCTCTCTCTCTCTCTCTCTCTCTCTCTCTCTCTCTCTCTCTCTCTCTCTCTCTCTCTCTCTCTCTCTCTCTGATATTATCTTATTCTAAAATGGTACCAAAATTATGTATCAATATCTTTACTAAAATGGTATAAAATTACAGCCTCATGACCTTTAATAGTCCTAAGAGTAATCCTTACCAATAGTGGTGGAGCTAAGAAGTTGTCATTAGGGGCTGAATAAAAATAATAATTTCCCTAAAGAACCCAAGCCTATTATATTATCCCACACAAAACCCAAGTCCATTGTGTTATCATAGTCCAAATGTTATTGTGAATTCTAATCATAATTGTAATAGAAATCTTAACTTAATTGGGGTTAGTCTAACATATATACCATTCAACGGGTTTTGTTGTAATACACAAAGTTCTATGGTAAAGATATAGACATTTAGGGTATGTTTAGTAGACTGTAATAGGCATTGTAATATAATAATTATTCATTTGGTTTAGCTATTCAGTAGTTTGGTTATATTTTTATTACAGAGAATAGTCATTCCTTATGAATAGTCATTTCTTATGAATAGTTATTCTTTAAAATAAAGAATAACTATTTATCTCTAAAAGGGTTATAATAAATATTACTTACTAGGTGTATAAATTTCTAAAATTAATATATTTTCAAATAAACAAACTTTTCATATGCTCATAACAATCATCAAAATAAAAAAAATCATTAAAAAATAATTAATCTCATTTTCAAATTTGAAAAATATTATTATTTAGGAAATATAATTATATGAGTAAGATATTTCCTAAAATATATCTTAAGTTTGATTTAAAATGCTTTCATTCAATTGTCTTAAGGGTTCTATTACTGTGTTACCACCAAACAAATGAATAGTAATAAGTATTACATTATAACGTCTTGTATTCCTTGTAATACCTATTTCTATTCCTATACAATTACCATTACAGTCTACAAAATATGTCCTAAAGGATTTCAATTGCAAACATAAGGTGTGCTAAAATTCAACCGCATCTCTCTCTCTCTCTTAAAATGTTTTTCTTTTTCAAATGTGATACCATAGAAATGTCTCGCATTCTCTAAACTTAGTAATACTTTTTTTTTTTTTACCTTAGCTCAATATGCTCAAAAAAAGGGTCTTACTCAGAAAAAGAGGATGTTGACAATTCTGGGAGTTTTTGTTGCGGTAATGTTTCTTCTCGTGGTCTTGGTTGTATATTGGTTGGTAAGGAGAAAGAAAAAAGGTAAGCAAATATTTACTCACTAGTTTGTTTAAAGCAACTTCTTTTTAACTTATTTCTTTATTTCTAAGGCTGGTGAACAAAAGCCCCTTAGATAACTCTAACGATACGTTCGAGAGTTGTTAACTTGTTCGAGGTATGAGAAATACCAACTTCAATTATGGTATTAATTTAGACCCCAAATTTTAAATACAACTTAGTTAATTTCAGGCTAGTCTAATAATTAAGTCCAAATTTAAGTGATAACCCAATTAACATGAGCATGGATGATCAATAAGCATGGATAAACATATAAAATGAACAACCCACAAAAAATCGAAAGGAGAATAACACAACCATAACACATGAATGTGTTATTGAAGAAGGAAACTCAAGTGTCAGGCATAAAAACATCTTTGCAACCTCACCGTTGAAAACAATCCACTAGAGTAGATAGTTGCGATACATAATACATACAAAACCCTCCAAGTATAGTAGTATCTATGTACTCAATCATGTTGGGTTGTAGATTGACCTCGATTAATTAATTCAATCACCCAAGTTGATTAAGTTGTTCAAATTACATGAAAATCATGGAGACACACACAAATCACCAAATAAACTAAAGTACAACGGAAATTAAATTGACATGGTGATTTGTTAACTAATGGGGAAAATCTCTTACAAGACAAAAACCCCACCGAGTGATTTTCAGGTTACCATTCCCAAAAATCCACTAATCAATAATCAAGCGGCTACAAGTATAAAAAATCTTACCATTATCCTGACCTATATCAAAATATCAACCTATAATTGAACCTTCACTCTAATACTCAATTGGAATTAATCTTATAGAGACTTCTTCCTTTTTGCACAAATCCTAGTGTCTGACTTCTCAACAACTGATATTTGTTGTTGGATGCAAAGTTCTTCACTTCAAAACACGTTGAGAATCTAGAAATACTTAGTTACAAAACTCTAAGGCACATAAGAACACAATAGCTTTTCTAAGAATATATGAGTTCTCTAATCTGAGTCTTTGTATCATTGATGACTTTAAAATAAAGTTTTTATATCCTCTAGGAGTTTAGTGAATGAAACCCTAGCAATCTAAGTCATCATGGCCGAAATTCTAAACTGGGAATTCTGGATCTGCATAACTTGATAGATCGAGAGGTGTTGAGCTAGTGTTGAGATTTCTTCATTAAGTCTCAATAGATGCTAGTGTCGAACTTATGTCAAAACTAGTGTCAAGCTTCACTATTCCAGTTTTTTTTTTACTTGTTTCTTGGTTCAATCTTCATGTCTTCATTGATATCACTGGTATGTAGTTATCAACACACATCTTGATATCCTAAACACATTTTAGATCTATCCAATTACAAGTAAAATGTATTTTGTCAAAGGATATGCCAACACATAACAAATATGACCCTAACAAATCCCTCCAAATTCCTACTAGCAACCGGCTCTACGAGTCCTGTCCACGCTAACTTCGATCTGCAATTGTCCTCCAATAGCAATCTTCAAGTTGGATGTACTGTGGTGGCTCCTATGCTTCCCAAATTTTCAAACAACACAAATTCTTTGAAGAATACTTATGTATGAAGGATTCAATCTCCTCTCATAGTTTTTGAATTTGTAGAGAGGAAGAAGGTAGAGAGAAAAGGGTATATGAACTTGGGCTTATCTTGGCTCACTAACACTTCAATTTGGAATTTCTGGATGTCAAATTCTGCAGAAAATGAAGCTTAAATAAATGGACAAAAGGTTGGCACAGTATAAATAAATAAATAAATAAGAGAGTAACAAATTTCTCTCAAGTTTTGGCATTTTTGCTTGACAAAGTGTCAAGTCGTAGCATGCACTTTCAAGTTCAACTTGAAGCCTCTTGATCCTGATACAAAATACATCCCATTTCAGGTATTGACGTTCAAAACAAATGTTCAAAAAATACATGGAAAATTGTCATAGAATCAGCCAACTATCTAAAGATCTTGACAAGGTCAATAAAAGAAACCCAATTGGATTTTCTGTCAAGGATAAGCTGAAAATTATAAACTCAAATTTTCCTCTTATTTTCCTTTGTTTCTTTCTTTTATATTAGTGTATTTTCTCAATTTTATTAAGTTGGACTTTTGTGTGAGAATTCTTGAATCTCGATTGGACAAATAAGTTAACCAGCATTATTTGTTACTGGCTTTATGACAGAAAAGAGGCAAAACGCATATTCAAATAGTGTTGCCTCCAATTTACCATACTTTGAAGACTCCCCAGGTAGAAGGGGCCTTGATGGAACTACAAGAAATTCAAATTCACCATTATTTGATCTAAGAACTATTATTGCAGCCACAAATAACTTCTCTATTGCTAACAAGCTTGGTAAAGGTGGTTTTGGCTCAGTTTATAAGGTAGTCTCCCTGAACAAGCCTCAGAATTTGCATAAAAAATTCTTTCATGAATAGTTAAGAAAAGAAGATTCATTGAGCATAACTTCGTTAGATGAAATTGAGCTTGTCCAAATAATTCTCTAAGTTGACTTTCTCTCAACAGTTGTGCACTATGACAAAATGAAATTTGGACTATAATTGCAGGGTTTGCTACAAAATGGAATGGAAATAGCGGTAAAAAGACTATCAAAATGCTCTGGACAAGGAATAGAACAGTTCAAAAATGAAGTTGCACTAATTGCTAAACTCCAACATAGGAATCTTGTGAAAATTTTAGGTTGTTGCATTCATGGAGAGGAGAAGATGTTGATCTATGAGTACTTGCCAAATAAAAGCTTGGACTCTTTCATTTTTGGTATGTCTTCCTTTCACATCCTCCAATTACAAACATATCATATCCTAGAAGTGAGATTATATTATATACGTAGTGCAAGTAAGCAGAAATGTAATCTAATCCGAGTTCTCATTTCTTTTTAGATGAAACAAAAAGATTAAGTTTAGATTGGGGAAAGCGATTTGAGATTATTTGTGGAATTGCTCGAGGGCTCTTATATCTTCATCAAGACTCAAGATTAAGAATTATTCATAGAGATTTAAAGGCCAGCAATGTCCTACTTGACAATACATTAAATCCAAAAATTTCAGATTTTGGTATGGCTAGAATTGTTGGAGAGGACCAAATTGAAGCAAATACAAATTGCGTTGTTGGAACATAGTAAGTGTGCTAGAAAAAAAAAAAAAGAAAGATATATTTATACTTTTCAACTAATTATTTGACTACCATTTTTTTTATCTAAGAAGAGGGTACAAGCTTCAGACTCTCGAAAGAAAAAATATTAAGGACATTTTCGTAATTTTTTCCCTATTGTGCTAATTCAAATGTTACATGTTATGTTAGTGCCCTAAGGCTATCTTGGATCATTTTTTTTTTTTAATAATGAAAGGATTAATTGTTTCTTTTTCATTGTGCTACAACAGTGGTTATATGTCACCAGAATATGCAATGCAAGGACTATTTTCAATAAAATCTGATGTATATAGCTTTGGGGTCTTGTTACTAGAGATAATTATTGGTAAAAAGAACGGTTCTTATCTTCATGATGGTCCTTCCTCAAATTTGATTGGACATGTAAGTACATGTGCAAACAATGACTACAAAATTAGGCCTATATTGCTAAGCTTACTATGATGAATATGTTGTTTGCAGGTTTGGGACCTATGGAGAGAAGGTAATGCCATGAATATAGTCGACTTGTTACTAGGTGAGACATACCCTGCTAGTGAAGTTTCGAGATGCATTCAAATTGGGCTTTTGTGCGTGCAAGAACATGCAATAGACCGACCTACCATGTCAACAATTGTTTTCATGTTGGGTAATGACACACCTCTTCCTTCTCCAAAACAACCTGCATTTATTTTGAAGGGTACTTACAATAGTACAAATAGATCAACTAGTGAAGCATCTAATTCTGTAAATGAAATAACAATTTCTAAACTTGATGGTCGCTAAAACCCCAGACTATATTCAGTGGTGTATTAATATTTGTTATGGACCATTACAACATAGGAATGAGTTCCTCAAGTCTACTCTACACAATTATTTTTCTTGTATAACATAGTATGTATAATGTAAAGTTGTTTTTTAAAAATAAAAATGCGTAATACCACTGCTATTAAAATGGTATAGTACAAAAATTGTAATGAAATTACCACTGTCTCAATAATGCTTAATGTGTGCTTTCATAAAATTTTGTACACCAAGAATTAAGTGCTTATGGTCACTGATGATAACTTCATTGGTTTGCCAACTAAGATGTCCAAGTTTAAGTGCAACCAAGGAATCTGAAAAAAAGTAAAGGAATCTATAAATCTAATACACTGATGGTAACTTTTAGTATCGTTTTATAATGTCAGGGTATTATTTCCAAATGGAAAGTACACTTGAACATAAACAAGAGTAATAAATAAGGTGGGAGATAAATATATAACTTCAGGGTAGATATTATCTTCCTATAGCAAGGGAAAGTGAGACAGAACTCTGTTATAAAAACTAACAAAATTTTCTCCCTTTTTCCTGAAAGGTTGACAAACATCATTCTTGTTTCTTATGCATGGTGAACAATGCTAATGCATTACATTACAACAACATGGCGTAGTCTGGCTTTTATGCTGCTTCTTATACACATGAACAAAATCTGCTTATTAGACCTGTTCTCTTTTTTTGGTAACCTATTAGACCAGTTCTCTTGTCATAAAAATGTGATTTTAGGTGGCAGACCCTAATGATTTTTATCAAGTTTTGGCGATCATAATTTCTGTACTCAGCCTTGTCATGCAGGTCCCTCTATTGTTTTGGTGGTCATAACTTGTAACATTTTGTTGTAAAATAGCATCCTTTGTTGTTCACAGATTTTTCCATTTCCTACAAAACTGCTATAGGTTGAATTTCTCTGATCTTTTCTGTAATATTTGCAAGAAATGTAAATAGGAGGAGGGGTAATTAGGATTTTCTGGACTTTCTTGCTTGCTAGATGTAACAACTCCTGTTTATCAAAAAATAAAATAAAAACTCCTACACTCGGATACTCATTGTGATATGGTTGAAAAAAGAGAACCAAGGATGAGCAATAGAAGAATACTGGAAAAACCTCCTATAGTTACTGTTTGAAGCAGAGGCCCAGCATGAGAGAGAGAATAAAGCTATCATGACCATAAATCTTTCTTACCACTTTCAAGATCTCCCCCTCCTATATCTACTACTAAAAGGAGGACTTTAGTTCAAAGGATGAGTTTTTTAGTCATAACGAAAAGGGAAAGAACTCCAAGCCTCAAAAGCATGATGGAAAAACAATTGTCAATCATGATTTTTTTTTTCTTTAGCACTTTCACCAAAAGGAAAAACTTTATACACACAACACAACAATACAAACATAATTCTGGCCTCCCTAAATGATTAACCATACCAAAATATCAACCAATTTATATTTTCATGTTGCAATAGATTTTATCATAAACGTATGAAAAAAGAAAACATTTAGGCAGTGTATAGAAAGTTGTAGGTGCTAATAGTAAATAAGCGTGTTTTCAAAGGACTTCCTTGACTTTTCATTCTCGAAAAGTGAGAGTCTATGTTTAATTAATTAACAGGCTGCAATTAACACCATCTTAGCTAATTTGATTCATAGAATTGTCTTCGACTGAATGCTGCCTAACAAGAAAAGACCATGGTAGAGTGGAGAGAAGTAATTATTTAGGTGAAGATCCAAAATACTTGTCTCGTTTTGGGGGGCCAAAGACAATTCTAGCTTTAAGAAGGTCCAACGACATCTGAAATGTTAGTCCCCAATTCTTACCAACCAACCTCCTCTGTGTAATTGACATGTTGTTAGCTTTAATAAAAGAAGGTCATATCTTTCACAAACTCATTTTTTTACATGCCCCAAAAAAAATTTACAGGAAAAAAAATCTATCTTGTGTGGGTCAAAAATGTTTTTAAGGAAGTATTACTTAAATTACCGACACAATTAATATATTTAGTATGGGTCAAGTGCTTAATCAAGTAAAAGATCACAAAAGGATTGAGACAACGCACATAATAGAATGAAGAACTTGATTAAGATCTGATTAACGAATATGTCCTTTGGATCCCAAGGATTGGTATGATAAATACAGCTTTTCACTCTCAATTGCTCTTACACTTTCATCACTTGAATTTTTCCGAATCCCTTCTCTTCGGGGATTAGGCCCTATTTATATTGGAGGTTCTTCCTTCACCGTCCACTTGTAGGGTGGATGGTGAGTAGAGGACATGCTTGTCCCATCTCCTATTTCTTCCTTCTTTTGAGGTGAAAGTGGGTGGAAAAAGTGATGTTAAGTACTGTCTTAATGAGTCATTTAACAATAAATGCGACACTATTAGTAAGTAGATGTCATTTAATGTGATACGGATGGTTGTTTAACTAAGACGTTTCCTCCATTGGCTAGTTGGATTTGTTTGTTCTTTAATCCATACAATCGCTTGTCTAACTTCAAATGTAGCCGAGAAGAGATCCTCGAAAACTTGACTAGGAGGTGTTGGCCCTCACATGGTTCCACTTTGAGTCATTGATGATCATGCCTCCTCCCTCTTCCTCCCCGGCTCCTTAGTATACCTTCAGGATTTTTCAAGGTTGGGCTAGCTTTGCCTGAGTGGGCCATACTTTCTCTCTCTGACTCTTCCTTTGGATCTTTGGGCTTACTATCACAAGCGGGTTTGTTACAATTGGGCCTCCCCCCCCCTTGCTTTCAACTCCATGAGACATTCTTTCCAGCATTGAGATCATAGAAGAAAAAAGTGTGTGCAAGCTAGAAGAGAAGAAGAGAAATGTTAATCTATGAGTACATGCCAAACAAGAGCTTGGACTTTGTCCTTTCTGGAATGTCTTCTTTTTTATATGAACTTCTTGCATCGTCATCAGAACAGGTCCATTACAAATGGGCGAATTCCTAGTATAAAGAATAAACACTTAAGCATCCATGCAGTCTGATCTAAGTTCTTGTCCCTTATTTTAGATGACACAAAACGGTCATGTTTAGATTGGGGAAAACGGTTGGAGATTATTTGTGGGATTGCTTGAGGAATTTTATATATTCATCAAGACTTGAGACTAAGAGTTATCTATAGAGATTTAAAGTCTAGCAATGTCCTTCTTGATACTGCACTAAATCCAAAAATTTCAAACTTCAGTATGGCTAGAATCTTTGGAGGGGACCAAATTGAAGCAAAGACAAATTGCGTCATTGGAAAATAGTAAGTCTATCCCAAGTAAAAAATTATTAATAGTTTCCACTTTGTTGCATCGTTGGTGCACACAGCTAGAGCTTTATTTCTCAATTTTTGTTCAATAATAAGCAAGGCTCAGTAGTTCCCTTTTCATTGTTTTGCTACAGTAGTTATATGTCACCGGAATACACAATGTTAGGACTATTTTCAATAAAGTCTGATGTATTTAGATTCGGAGTGTTGCTACTAGAAATCATAACCGGTAAAAGGAATAGTAAATTATTATCGTGACAATCCCTCTTCAAATTTAATTGGACATGTAAGTACATATGCAAAGAGTGACTTACAATATTAGTCTCATTTTATTTTTCCTAATATAATGAATATGTTGTTTATAGGTTTGGGACCTATGGCGAGAAGGCAAAGCTAGTTGATTCATCACTAGGTGAGACATGCCCTGCTATTGAAGTTATCAGATGCATTCAAATTGGGTTTTTATGGGTGCAAGAACATCCAATAGATTGACCAACTATGGCAGCAGTTGTTTTCATGTTGGGTAATGACACACTCCTTCCTTCTCCAAAATGACTTGCATTTATTTTGAAGAGTTCTTATAATGGTAAAGACAGATCAACTAGCAAAAAGATCAATTCTGTAAATGAAGTAACAATTTCTTTGATTGATGGTCACTAAAGCCCCAGGCTCTTTCTACATTGTACTAAGACGCCATTTCAGCATCAAGATTAGGTTCCTCTAAATCTTATATATATATATATATATATATATATATAATATTTTTTAAAAATCAATGTGTAATACTCCTACTAATAAAATGGTATGGTCCAAGACTTGTAATGAAATCATTACCAAGAGTCAAGTGCTTATAGTCAAATGCCTTATAGCTAAATTAGCACCTCCCCATGCACAAAGTGCTTGAGGTCTAGGGGTAAAAAGGTTTGAATTAAGGGGTTAGCAACATATTGTAATTATTTCTCAAAAAAAAAAGAAAAGAGTCAGGTGCTTATGGGCAATGATGATAAATTCATTGATTTGCCAACTGAGATGTCCAAGTTTAATTGCAACCATAGAATTGAAAAAAGTAAAGGAACCTATAAATGTAATACAATGAAAATAAGTTTTAGTATCAACTTATAATGTCAGGGAAGAATCACCTTATGGATTGTGCTAAAAATGTTGATCTGATCTCATATGGCTAATATCTAAATGTAAAGAACACTTGAACCTAAAAAAGAGTAACAAATAAGGTGGAAGATAAATACAACTAGAATGTAGATTATCTCCCTATAAGCGAAGGAAAGTGAGACAGGAATCTGTCATAAAAACTAACAATAAGTTTCTCCCCTTTTTCCTGAAAGGTTAAAAGACATCATTCTTGTTTCTTATTCATTCTATGACTGGCTGCAAAAAAAAAAAAACATCTTTAGTGGGTAATAATATGTATATTAGGCTATACATGGCCATCTAGTTGCAAACCATAAATGATATCCAACTTACTTCCAGGCCCATACCACATTGCTGTGGGTACCATACCTATTCTAGCAACCCAAAAGTGCAATATTTGAAGCCCAAGTTTGCTCTGATTGCCAATTTGTTGTCCATTAAGTTTGAAGCTATATTACTACAGTTATACACAAAAATGAATTCTAGAAAGAATTTTTCAGCCAGAACTCGACCCCTAAGCTCTAGTTCTTAGCATTGAAATAACTACCATTTGTCTCAAAAAACATAAACTATTAAGAAAGTGAGGATTTAATTATTCAACCACTATTTTAACAAAATGTTGTAGACCATAACATCTATCTCCAAACCCTTTACCAAATTCTCCCTCTTTATTTCCTCTATAGTCCTATCAACAGACCTTTTTTTTTCCTATCAAGAACTCAATAGGTGAGGGAAATTTTAATGCTTTGCAACTCCAAATTAATAATAAAATTATTTTCCTTCTTAACAATTATCGAAAATTTCAAAATCAAAAATTGAGAGTGAAAACAAATTATGATTTTTTTTTTTTTTGGTTTCCTATTATTCTTTTCTTTTTTTTTTTTTTTGCTAAACAGTTTCCTATTATTCTTAGTCAGAATTGGATGTAAGGTCTATATCTGTCCAGCACAAAACCTTGACAATAAAAATGGGCCACATCCAATGATTATAAATTATATTTTCACCTAGCCAAATGTACCTGTATAAACGGCCCCAACGGCCATACACATGGCAACCCTCATGGATCACGTTTCATCTTTATGACAAAGAAACTACCCCACCTCTTGTTTTTATAATATAGAGCACGTCATTTCAACTCTTTTCTTTTCTTATTTTTACTCTCTTGGCTGAACCAGAGGTTGAGAATTTTGAACCAGTCTCATCAACCCCTTCAATTTCTTTCACTTCACTTTCTCACAAATAAATCTAAGCCATCTCTTTCTGCACAGCTGTCACTTGATGACCTTACAGGCTCTTCGTTATCATCTGAGGAAGGTTTTCTCTTCTTTATGCAGTCACTTTCCTCCTCCTTTGTAATTTAAAGACCAAGTCTATAATGACTTCCTAACATTTTATGGACATGACACGCATGAGTATCCACCTATATATTTAAGTTTATAATATTTCTCTTAACTTTCTATGGACACATGAATATCCATATGTGTTATTAATCATGTAATTAAAATCATATAACTTATTTAAATGATTTAATGTGAATAATTTTATGAACAGTCATGTAATAACTTTCAGAAGATTCCTCCAATCCGAATTGAAAGAAGACTTTGCCTCGTATAATAAACTCTTCCCAATTTCAAATGAAATAATGGTCTCAAATTTATGATTTTATGTTAATTCCAAAAAATTAAACAAACAAACAAAAATTCATGGTATATCTTTGTTGAGTTAGATGTATACCCAGAGACCAATGGACTTCAATCCTAGTTTTAAAATCAAGATTATTCATAAACACAATCTTTAGGTAGGCAAAAACCTTTTAAAAGCATGATTTGGAAACAAAAATGTTTTGCATGCGTAATTTTCTTCACTTTGTGGGCCAATCAAATTGATGGGCTTCGCTTTCTTTCAATGTTAAGGTAGTTGCTATTTTAGGTTGCCGAAAATCCTTAGTGGTTGAAAACCATTCAAAAGCACAATTGAAATTGAAAGAAGTTTGAACGCTATATGTATATCTTGTTTTCTTTGACAAACCTACTTTCTGATCAACCTGTCGTATTTTTGGGTTTCGTTTATTTTAATCTTTAATGTGGCAATGTTAATGTGATAATCAAATTTATCAATTTGACAATAGGGAGAAAAGAGTAATAAAAATCAACCAATCTTTGTTAATTTTACAAAAGTAATGTTGATAATACCTAACCTACTCAACCAATCTTTGTTAATTTTATAATTTTCCTAATGTTGGTCACACTAAATTATAGGTACCTACGTTGGAGGTTTGTTCAACTAGACAATGCCAGTTTTCCGCTCAGTCTTCTTAGCTTGATGGCTCGGGCGTTAGACATAGACGGTTACAGACCCTCTCTTATTTTGTAATTCTATCTTTATTTCAATAAAATGGTTATTTAGCACACAAAAAAAATTTATAGGTACCTAATCTTTAACAATAACGAAGGAGGAGGAAAGATTCAGCCAAAAAAAAAAACGAAAGAGGAGGAAAGAAAGTCGGGAAAATTTATTCATCATCCGAACTTTGATTGTACTGAACTAGTGATTATATAGTACACAAGTCCTGAAGTCCAGTCTTGTTTCGGCCAAATTAGTGATTTTATTGAAAGAAAGATACACCAGTCCAATCAGGTGTTATTGCCAAAAATGTAAATTTGCATTATTGGAGCCTCCCTATAGTACTCAGACAGCTAAGCAAGTAAAATTTGTACATTTTTTTTGGGGTGGGGGGGTAAAATATTTGTACATTTTCAATTATATCCATCCATCTCTGTTGGAAATGTCAATTCTATTTGTACGACATTTTTGTCATCATTAATATCATGGGCTTTCCCAATTCTGTAACTCAACACAAATGGAAATAATTTTTAAATGGGAATAACTTAACACAATTACAAGTCTGTTATTGCTTATAATTGAAAATTAAAAATATTGTAATAAAATAATTTTTAAATTTGTGAATAATACTATAAGATTTAATTTTAATACAAATTTTGTTAAAAAAAGTACTTGTAGATTTTATAAACAGTACACAAAACTCACTAAGTTAAACACAAATGCAGTTGAAATCATCCAAACTCACGCTACATACCTGGGGCTCCAAAAATTTATAATGACAATATAGAGATTGTTGCCCACATTGGACAAGCTACTGAAGGTTTTATAACCTTTAATTTTTACTTGTTCTATAAATGACTTAAATTGTTAGGCAAATTATAGATTGAATCCCACTTCTTATTTATTCTAAGGAAATATGGAAAGATCTGTTTCAAAATTAGAAAATTCGGTTAAATATAAGAGTGGCTCTTATACATGAAAATATGAGAAAGTCGTTTGAGATGTGTTTAAGATAATTTTAATTTTGCCTGCTTGATCTGATGATTACATGTGGATCAATGACCTTTATTAGTCTGCGATTTTGTTTGTGATAGACTTGATTTGATTATTTGACTTTGTTTTAAAAAAGGGTGTGTTTTCGTGATGCCTTAATTAAGAAGATTTTTTAAAGATCAATGAAGATAATGCTAGTTACATTAAGGAAATCAAATAACTAAAAGTCTAAGATATCAGGGTGTGGCTTATCTTGAGTACTTTATTAATTGAACATGTTCTTTTGTTTTAAATATACAATAATAAGTGGTAGTAAGTTTTAAATATACAACTAGATGATGTGGCAGGTTCTCATTAAAAAAAAAAAATCAGTTTAAAAAGTACTAGAAATAATTCAAACCTAAGTTATCAAGTAATTTAATTTTATTCTAAGTGAGATTCAATGAAATTAACTATTAAGTATCTTGAACAATTCAAAGTTATGATAGGTTTCATTAGATTGATAAATTTGGAAACTTCACCTTTACAATCAATGAACTCACAAATCGAGTACTCTTATTGAGTTTTATTTTTAAATATATATATGGGAGTGACGTCTCAAGTCTTTAACTGGACTATTACACTTGTGTCAACAAAGAATCTTGTATTTTTTTTTTTTTTTTCAGAAGCAAAACCCTTGTAATTAAAATTGCACTTCTTGACATTTTCATTGAAAATGTTCATAATTCAAACCCCCCACTCTCCTAAATATCAAATTATTTATTTATTTGCATTTTAGTCTTTTATTTGCATTTAAAAGACA
The DNA here is from genome assembly GCF_002906115.3 of Quercus suber. Lineage (NCBI taxonomy): Eukaryota > Viridiplantae > Streptophyta > Magnoliopsida > Fagales > Fagaceae > Quercus > Quercus suber. Next base: position 2,782,752 of record NW_027069469.1, on the reverse strand, counting down.
AAGAAAAATTGTTTTCTTTATTTGTTTATTCCGTGGAACGTCACGCAAAGGAACGTCTATAGAGCAAAGAAAACACGTGTCAACATTTACGTTCTCTTAAACAGTGTTAAGTTAGCACAAAAATTTGGACTTTTGGTACAATTTCACTATTTGAAAGGGCAATTTAGTCATTATGATAAACCATAGAAAAAAAAAGGCTCGTGATTCCAGATCTTAGGTAACTGTAGACTTTTTCCCGTGACTGCAACGTCTCCATTCTTCCCCTTTCCCTCTCAACAATTCAATGCCAAAAGAGCCGTTTTAAATACGTAGGAAAAAAGTTTCGAAATTCCCAAAAATGCCCCTCCCACAGCATATTGCTGAAAACATAGCTTTTTTCTTTGTCATTAATGAAAAAGTTAAGGGAATGATGACTTTCCGCCCTTTGAAAAAGGAACCCTCCCTCCCCCATTCCCTTTGTTTCCGGCAAAGTAACCGACAAAACCTTACAAGATTGCAAAAGAACATTACTCCATCCATCCAAATTATCTACCTTACCCTTCTTAATTTCCAAAGACTTAGTCAATAAAATTTTAGTCAATTACTTGGGTATTATTGTCAAATTGTAAAAAGCCTAGACCAATTCACCATAGAAATCATTAAATATAAACCAATTCATTTCATGCTTCACGCGTTTTGAGAACTATGATATAGACGCCAAAGTACATATTAAAAACAAAAAATAATAATAATAATAAAAACAAAAAAAATTGTAAATTGAGGGTAAGATTCTTATAGCTCAATGTCATTGGCATCACCTCTTAAACTTTAGGAGAGTTTGAATTCTTCTTCTTCTATTATTGTAAGTATTTAATTATTAAAAAAATAAAATAAAGTGATACTAAAAAAATATTGCAATTTTTATTACATAAATTTATCAATTAATATGTCACTAAGAGTAGAAAATCAATTCACATATTCATTAATTATCTTGTTGAATTGGCACAAATTACACGATAAGATTGAAGAAAGCATACATAATACTCTTTCTAATAGAATAACAAATTAAATTCTTTCTAGTCATGAACCTCGAATCTATGAGAAGTTACCTAGAATCCATAAGGTGTTTTTTCTAGAATCCACCAAAGAAAATATAGTAAAGCTAAGTTTTGTATAAATTCAAAAATAATAGTTTGACCACCTTTAGATGCTACATGGCATATGAATACCAAAAAGACAAAACCCTAGGACTAGGAAAATCTCCAAAACCCTCATTTGCGCTAACACAAGATTGAGGCGGCAAAATACCGATTTTTACTAAAAATAAAAAATTTGAATTAGATGTAAAATCATAAAATACAGACCTTAAAGGTCTTCTCAAAATAAGAGGGATCTTATTTTAACTTTTGAGCAAAAAGTTAATAAAGAAAAAAATATTTCTAAAAACAGCAATTCATTGTTTTTAGTGCCTTAATAGAAAAAATTTCCAAAATTAAGATGCACCTTATGGCAAAATTACAAATTTTAAACAGAAAACCGTTTCCCTTTAACCATTCAAATTTCATGAAATTCTACAGCATTGCCCCAATGAGTTCTACTAGCACCCCTTGGTCTTGCACTATGATTTCAAGTGCTCTCGCTCCTCTAGGAAGGCCTATGATGTTTGTTCTACATCAGTAGGTTTGTCCTTCTTGGTTGCCAACAAAATGAAACTCACTCACTGAGATAAATCCCTACCAAATGATTGGAGTTAATGTCTGACATCTTCAAGGTGACGCGTGTATGCCACACATCTAACAAAGCGTTTAAAAAGAGGATTTGTTACATAAAAAGAAAATTTAGCATTTCCTAATACATAACTCTATTTTATATATTAGATTAAGATGCATTAATAGTTAAATTGATTAGATTAGATTTTGTCAGATCATCAATATTTAAACAAGTATGGATTAATCTTATTTTAGAATCTACCTAGATTATAAATGATATGACAAAATCTAATCATTCAGTTTATAATAAATAGATAAGGCTTTGTCATAATATTTCTTTAACTTGTTTGTTTATGCATACATTTCAAATCTTCTTTTCATCACAACCTTATTCATACTCTTTTTTTTTTTTTTTTTTTGGATACAAGATAGAAATATTCTTTGTTTATTAATGTGTCACAAATAGTAAAAAAGTAATTCACATATTCATTAGTTATCTTGTTGAATTGACATAAAATCACACGTAAGTTTGTTTTCCTAGGTTGCCTAAGATAAATCCCAATTAAACGATTGGAGTTGCTATCCTACATCTTCAAGGTGACGCGTGTATGTCATACTTCTAACAAAGCGGTTAAAGAAAAATTTGTTAAGTTGATTTGTAGATATTTGATGGTAATAATTTTAATATCTTCATAATATGGAACTCTATTTTAGATTTTAGTTTAAGTGTGTGTTTAGGTGTAGATGAAAAATTAAAATTATTTTACTATTCAGCTTATTTTGCTACTATTTATGAACTTTATTGCACTTTTTGGCATTATTTATGAATTTCATTGTACTATTTCAACTAACTTTTACTTTTATCTACAGTACTTTCAGCAATAATTTTTCAGTTTTTGCAAAATAAGCGGCATCCAAACCTACCTTAAGATCATCTAATAGTTAAATTAATTACATTAGAATAGATTTTGTCTAGTAATCAATAAAATAAACAAATAATGGATAATATGGAAAAAAAAAAAAATCTAATCATTCATTTTATAATAAAAAGATAAGACTTGGTCATAATATTTCTTTAATTTTTGTATCCATCTCAAAATCCTGTTTTAATCATCATACTTATTTTGTTTTCCTTTGTTACTTGTCTACTTTTAAGCAAATAATCCAGACTCCAAAAGCTAATAAGAACTCTTAACACAGTGTCACAAAAAGGACCAAAACACCCCTATAAATTTCCATACCTGATACCCCTTTAATGAAATACAAGTCAACTTTGAGGCCACCAACAATTTGGTCACTCATTTTTTCCAAGGCTCACAAGCTGAGGTGACCAAATCAGTCCCACTTAAAAACCTCATAAAAACCCTCCCACCAAAAAAAAAAAAATCAAAAATCAAAAACAAAAACACAAAAAAACACTCCAAAACCAAAAAAAAAAAATGGCTACTAATCATCAGTTTCCGGACGATTTCAAGTGCCCGATTTCGCTTGAAATAATGTCCGACCCGGTTATCCTCTCATCGGGTCACACCTTCGATCGCGCCTCGATCCAACGGTGGTTAGACGCCGGTCACCGCACTTGTCCAATTACCAAACTACCCCTCCCGGAAAACCCTTCTCTCATCCCCAACCACGCTCTCCGCAGCCTCATTTCCAATTTTGCCCTCGTGTCCCCGCCGAAACCACGTCCTTACCCCGAGCCCCAAACCTTGATCTCCAAGCTCACCTCGGTTTCTTCGTCTCTCGACTCGAAGCTCAACTCGATATGCCACACATCTAACAAAGCGTTTAAAAAGAGGATTTGTTACATAAAAAGAAAATTTAGCATTTCCTAATACATAACTCTATTTTATATATTAGATTAAGATGCATTAATAGTTAAATTGATTAGATTAGATTTTGTCAGATCATCAATATTTAAACAAGTATGGATTAATCTTATTTTAGAATCTACCTAGATTATAAATGATATGACAAAATCTAATCATTCAGTTTATAATAAATAGATAAGGCTTTGTCATAATATTTCTTTGACTTGTTTGTTTATGCATACATTTCAAATCTTCTTTTCATCACAACCTTATTCATACTCTTTTTTTTTTTTTTTTTTGGATACAAGATAGAAATATTCTTTGTTTATTAATGTGTCACAAATAGTAAAAAAGTAATTCACGTATTTATTAGTTATCTTGTTGAAATGACACAAAATCACACGTAAGTTTGTTTTCCTTGGTTGCCTAAGATAAATCCCAATTAAACGATTGGAGTTGCTATCCTACATCTTCAAGGTGACGCGTGTATGTCATACTTCTAACAAAGCGGTTAAAGAAAAATTTGTTAAGTTGATTTGTAGATATTTCATGGTAATAATCTTAATATCTTCATAATATGGAACTCTATTTTAGATTTTAGTTTAAGTGTGTGTTTAGGTGTGGATGAAAAATTAAAATTATTTTACTATTCAGTTTATTTTGCTACTATTTATGAACTTTATTGCACTTTTTGGCATTATTTATGAATTTCATTGTACTATTTCAACTAACTTTTACTTTTATCTACAGTACTTTCAGCAATAATTTTTCAGTTTCTGCAAAATAAGCGGCATCCAAACCCACCTTAAGATCATCTAATAGTTAAATTAATTACATTAGAATAGATTTTGTCTAGTAATCAATAAAATAAGCAAATAATGGATAATATGGAAAAAAAAAAAAATCTAATCATTCATTTTATAATAAAAAGATAAGACTTGGTCATAATATTTCTTTAATTTTTGTATCCATCTCAAAATCCTGTTTTAATCATCATACTTATTTTGTTTTCCTTTGTTACTTGTCTACTTTTAAGCAAATAATCCAGACTCCAAAAGCTAATAAGAACTCTTAACACAGTGTCATAAAAAGGACCAAAACACCCCTATAAATTTCCATACCTGATACCCCTTTAATGAAATACAAGTCAACTTTGAGGCCACCAACAATTTGGTCACTCATTTTTTCCAAGGCTCACAAGCTGAGGTGACCAAATCAGTCCCACTTAAAAACCTCATAAAAACCCTCCCACCAAAAAAAAAAAATCAAAAATCAAAAACAAAAACACAAAAAAACACTCCAAAACCAAAAAAAAAATGGCGACTAATCATCAGTTTCCGGACGATTTCAAGTGCCCGATTTCGCTTGAAATAATGTCCGACCCGGTTATCCTCTCATCGGGTCACACCTTCGATCGCGCCTCGATCCAACGGTGGTTAGACGCCGGTCACCGCACTTGTCCAATTACCAAACTACCCCTCCCGGAAAACCCTTCTCTCATCCCCAACCACGCTCTCCGCAGCCTCATTTCCAATTTTGCCCTCGTGTCCCCGCCGAAACCACGTCCTTACCCCGAGCCCCAAACCTTGATCTCCAAGCTCACCTCGGTTTCTTCGTCTCTCGACTCGAAGCTCAACTCGCTCGACCAGCTCACTAAACTGTCAAAGCGTGACTCGGCGTTTCGCCGAAAAATCACCGAGTCGGGCGCCGTGTCGGCCGTTTTGAACTGTATCGGCTCATCCGAAAGCCCGATTTTGCAGGAGAAATCGCTCTCTCTGCTGCTCAATCTCAGTCTCGACGACGACAACAAAGTGGGTCTCGTCGCGGAGGGCGCGATCGACAGAGTCGTCGAGTCTTTGCAAACCGGTTCGGCCGATTCGCGCGCCGTGGCGGCGACGATTTTGACGAGCCTGGCGGTTGTGGAGGTGAATAAAGCGACGATCGGCGCGTACCCGTACGCGATACGCGCGTTGGTGGCGCTTCTGCGCGAGGGCAAAGTGCGTGAGAGGAAAGAGGCGGCGACTGCGCTCTACGCGCTCTGCTCGTACCCCGATAATCGGCGCCGCGTGGCGCAATGCGGGGCTGTGCCGATTCTGGTGGGAATTGCCGATTCTGGGCTCGAGAGGGCAATTGAGGTATTGGGTCTTTTGGGAAAAAGCAAAGAAGGGAGAGAGGCAATGGAAAGAGTTAATGGGTTGGTGAGGGTTTTAGTGAGGGTTTTGAAGAATGGGAGCTCGAGAGGGGTGGATTATGCATTGTTAACATTGAGTTCTTTGTGTTGTCATAGCGAAGAAATGTGTGTGGAGGCAAGGAGAGAAGGGGTTTTGGAGATTTGTGTGGGTTTTGTGGAGGATGAGAATGAGAAGATTAAGCGAAAAGCTTCGAGTTTGGTTGAGGTTTTGCGTGGAAATCACTCTTAGCAGTGATTTTTTTTTTCAAAGAAAAAAACATAAGAATTGAGAAAGATGGGTTTTTTGGCTTTGGATGGAGTTAAGGTGAGTTGGTTTTTTTTTTTCTTTTCTTTTTTTGTTAAATTGTTGTACAAAGAAAAAAAAAATGTATGTTGTACATTGTGAAATAAAAGGTGAAAATGATGAGAGCTAGTGCTCTTTGTTTAGCTGTTTTAATGGGAAATTGTTGCATATTGAATTATCTGAATTGTTGTTGAAACCGAGCAATGCTGGTTGATTCTATTTTTAGTAATTCTATGCTGCATTGTAGGAGTAGTTGACTGATTGTGTGAATTGTTTGTAACTATATTATGGCTGCTGATATAATTAGCATGTTGTACTAGGAATGTGGAAACTAAATCTGTGGTCTTTGACTTGGGATGCAAGCTTTGTTATCTTTGTTTTGTGAAAAATAAGATAGGATAGTGTGAGGTAAACTACATGATCAACACTAGTTTGGCTTGTGGTTTATTGAACTTTATCCCTTCTTATTTTTATTTTTTATTTTTGCTGAAATCTAGGACGTTCTTATTATACAGATTTATCTTGTAACACTAATTTTTAGTGTTGCGGGTCTTTGTGTCAGAGAGATTTCTTTCCCTTTAGTTTGTCAGTTATTTTTGACTTAGAAGGTCTCTTCTGGTTTGTGTCACTGACATGATATTCCTTTAAAACTAGGATTTGATTTTAAGATGGGCATCAGATCCAATTCTTTTGCTTTCATGCTGGGTAGCTTTTCTTTTTCTTGGTGCCTGTGTTTCCAATTTCAAGATGACCATTTTGTTTTGAATTGATTATATTCAACAAAAATCAGATATTGTTGTAGGATGTGTGCTTTTCATATTGGAGTGCTTATACTCTAGCAATTATGAACAATTACCCTCACTTCATTGCTCTAGCACCACAATGTGCTTTACTTTCTTTACGTTCCAGTGAGTACTCTGTACAATATCATAGCAATGATGTATTGGACAGCACAGCTTTGTTAGCATACTTTGTAGCTTATTGCATCTGACTCCTCACACTTGATATTTTACAAAACAATTTTAGTGGTCATATTTTCTTTGAGGCCTGTAGTCTTTAGTGCAGACATCTATTTATTTAGAATGCTATATGATATACTCCTAGGAGAGTGAGGCCCTCTGAATGCCACTTGCCGAAAGCATACTTGGGGGAATCAAATTGTGGAATTTCCTCTTCAGAGAAAAAGAGCTCTTTTTTTTTTTTATTTTTTTTTTATTTTTTTATTTAAGTTTTAGGATCTCCATCTTCTCTCAACCTTTCCTTGAAACTCTTGGGCAGTTCTTATTAAGGCATTCTGTATTTGGTTATCACTGATCCAAACTACAATGGCCGTAATCTCTTTATTACAGAATTTTACTGTTGCTTGTCACTTGTATGTTGAAATTAGATCAAATGGTGTTACCTGTGCTTTTAGCGGAGATATTTAGGTGTTAAAATCTCCCCTCATCCGCTTAGATTGTATCTAAATGGTGAAGATAATACCTCTTGAATGACTTGGCACTTTGCAATTTTGACTAACTATCCTCATTAGTAATACTCTTGATGCCATTTCTATGCAATTGAAGAATAATGTTTTAGCCCTCTTAAGCTTAGTAAAATGGCGTCTGCTCATGTGCTGGTGCATTTCATAGATGTGTGAATATCTAGTCAGTTATCATTGACAAGACCTTGAATTCCTTTAATTTTTTTGGTAACATGAAGTTATGATTTACTTCACTTGAAAATTGTATGTCACGGATTTGCTGGTATAGAATCTGAGTGCTGAGCCTCTCAATTTGATTATGCGCATGCATTTCTGACTTCAGCAGTTCAGCCTGCAATTAGGTGCACCACCCAGAATGCATAAACGTATTTTGCATACATGTTGTGTTTATATTTGTTTGATGCACAGGTAAAACTTCGAGTTGGTGTCTGTTGGTCATAGTTTATTTTTCCCAGAATGCATATACATGTTTTGCATGTATAATATGTTTATTTGTTTGATGCACAAGTGAGAGTTGTGTCTGTTAGTCATAACTTATTTTCGTTAGCTTATATTTGTATGGTGTTTATAAAAATATATATGATTTTTGATCATTTTTATGTTAAAATGTGTGAGAAAATGCTAAAAGTTAGCTTATTTATACCCAAAAATAAAAAATAAAAAATCTGAGAAAAAAAGTAAAAAAGTTTTAGCAGATAAGAAAAAGCCAACTATCTGACATGATATTCTTTGGTCAGTCCTCAATTTGGTAAGTAAGTTTTTTAAAGGATTTGATTCTTCTGCCCTTGGAAGAAGTAATGAAGCTTCATGAACTTGAATACTATTTCTTTTCACGTGTGGGGCTTCTTTAGTGGCCGAGTTTGACTTGGATTTCTATATCTTGAGGGCCCCCATTCTATTAAAATGGTTTGTTTGATACTGTTTCAAGTAGTAGATGCCATCTAATGTCAGTGGTATTACTGTATCATATAGATTCTCAATAAAACTGGGATCATGTTTGGTGCAGCCTTTTTTTATAGTAAGTCTAATGTTTTAATAAGCACGGAGCAATTTACATCAGGGCATGTGAATAATGCTATGTAAATGCCATCTTTAATCAAAAACTTACTATATCAACCAAAAAACTGTACCAGACTTGTAACACCATGCCAAATTTTATGAATCTTGTAATGGCTCATGAGGGTGGAAGGGCAAGACAGCAACTCGTGGGGATTGAGAAAATCAAACCACTGGTGTGAGAGGATGAACTGCATGGGCAGTCTTTGATGAAATGAATCTGGCCGCCTAATTTTGCTGGCCAATGGCCATGATGGAGAAAGCAAGTGATGAGCTACCTTCGTCGATGAATCTAGTGAGGTTTGGCTTGATTATTTTCTAATATATATGTTAGAGGTGAGATGAGAGAGAAGAAAAGAATTGGGGAAGATATGAAAAGAATCAAGAGGGAGCTGCACTGAAATGAATTGTGGAAGAAACATGTGAGTTTATGGTTTGTAATTTGTGTTTTTGTGATACGTGAATTTGGAATTGTGAATTTTTTTCTATGAAAAAGAACAATAGCTTATGGCTTGTGAATTCTTTCTATCACTATGGAAAAGAACAATAGATTATGGCAAATGTGTTGAAGAGATGAAAAAGTTCATTTTATTTTGATATCTAGGCAATAAAAAATATTGAAAACAATATATTTAGATATGAAAAATTCTAGAGCTACAAACTTTTAACAAACTGTTAATGCGATGAGTGATTATTAATAAGAAAAAAATGATTTCAATGGTGGAACCAATAAGAATTTTTCATCTCAACCATTTGAAAAAAAAAAAATTATAAAAAAGTTTGTGGATGTAGTATTACAATTTAGATATAATTGAAAAATAATTAGAGAGTCTAGTATAGGTGCATGTGAATGAGGAGTGAGGTTTTAAGTTAAAATTTAGTTTAGAATAAGTTGCCAGCCTATCTGTGATTGCTCTTCGAGGTTTAATTGATATCTTGAAGAATTGTTTATTTACACAACAACAACAACAACAACAACAATAATTTGTGGTTATAGTATTACTTATTAAATTTAATTAAAAAATAATTAGAGACGGTGTACGTGAGTGAGGAGTAATATTTTAAGTTAGAATTTAGTTAAAACTTTACTAGCCTATCTGTGAATTCTCTCAGAAGTTTAATTGATATCTTGGAGAATTGTTATTTACACATAAATAATAATAATAATAATAATAATAATAAAATTTAGTTACAAAATTAGTTGTAATTTAAGGTTACAACCTTACTCTATAAAATAAATATTACTACATATTTTGAAAATCTAACCGTTGAATTGCATGTTTTTTATGCTCTTAATACATATATCAAATTTTATGTCAATTAAATATTATTTACTATATAATCTATAAGCTTATATTTTTGCATAATTTTAAACTACAAAAACTTGTAATTTAAACAATTTACTGATGACATAGCTATTGATCTTTATTTTTCTTGAAATTTTGTAAGCATGGAGGATATAAGAATTAGATGTAATCCAATAGTGGATTTGTCAAAATTTATCTTCAATAAAAAAATATTAAATAAAGTTATAACTTAAGACCATAATCAATTTTGTAACTAAACTTTGTCCTAATAATAATAACTTCAACCTTCTAGCTTTTAGGTTCAAAAAGTGTCGAGAAGGAGCTGCCATCAAGCAAGTCATCCATCCCTGTTTTGGACCAATCATGCTTTTGATCGACTCGGACATGAAAACATTTAAAAGATAATAATAATAATAAAAATAAAAATTGAGGAAATCAGTTTACTCATGGGTTGAGTTGAATTTGGTTTAGTGTCAACCCACAATTTGACCGGACTCTATCAAGGGATCATTTTTTACTCTTCTTGCTTAGTAACTTGGTCGGAACCATCTACCACTCATTTCTAACTTAGACAATTGGGTCTGTCAAACAAGTGGCAGTTTATATAATTTTTTTTTTTTTTTTTTTTAAGAAAAAACTTTAGAATCTTAGAGCTCATTTTATTACTTCCATCTTCTTTTTCTTTTCAAATTTTGGCAAACAACAATTTATTAAACTAGATTTGTAGTCTTTCTCAGAAAATTTAGGCGCAGTTTGGTACATGATCTTAAATACATATTTTCAGATTTTAAACAACATTACATGTATTTTCATATACTTTTTCGCGCACACATATTTTTAAAAAAACTGAAAATTGTTGTTTAAATAAACGTAACAAATGGGCCCTTATATTTTTTGTCGTTAATGATGCAAATTGAAGTCAAACCTTTGGGGGAAGCTAGGCCTAGTCCTGTGGGACCTGAATCTGTAGGTTGCACCTTCATTTGGGGAACACCCTTGCTAAATAACTATAATATACAAAGGATTTCGTTAGTTGCCCGGTTTGGAAACAATGTATAATACTAGCATCTCGAGTTTTTTAAACTCGAGATCCAGTCGCTGATCTGGCAAAAGGCGTTGATGTGGAAATCTTACGAACTTGAGTTTACAAAACTCGAGTTCTGTTTAACCTTTTATTTTACCCTAGTTTCAGAAACAGTCTTTATACAATCACTCTCACTCCCAATACAATCACTCTCACACTCTCACTCCCAAACTTTCAAACTTTCAAAATCCCACTCACTCTCACTCCCGAATCAGCTACCCTGTGCTCTCAGTCTCCACGGCCTCTCTTCTCTTCTGTTCCGTCGTTCTTCATCTCGCTGCCGCCTTTCTCGCTGTCACCGTTCTTCATCTCGCTGCCGTCGTTCTTCATCTCGCTTGCTAGGTAGTTCTCCGTTCCTCCTTTGCTGAATTTATGTTATAGAATTAGGCTTTTTGCATTGTGGGTTACACATTGTTAGAAATGTAAATGTTAGAACTTATTTTGACTGAAGGAGTTGTTGCTGCTGTTGTTTTTGTTTCTGGGTTGTGGATTTACTTGGGTTTTCAATTGCTTTTGATTTTGGGTTTTGTTTAAAATTGGTTCATAGTAATTTTTGGTTACAGCCAATGGTTCATAGACTCCATTGGCTAATCCTAAACGGACCATAAATTAGATATTTGTTGATAAGTAAGATTGTTAGTAAAACCATATAATAATTCATAGACTCCATTAGGCAGCTCACTAAAAGTATTCTGGGTTGTATTTATTTTGGTAAGGATAGTAGAACTAGTGGGTAAATTTGTTATTTGTGAAGGAGATGCACTAAATGTGATTCACGAATTTCAAATCACATCGACTTCCCCACAATGGGTCATTGAAAATAGTATTATTACTACTAGAAGTCTAGAACTATAATTGTTTTAGATTCTTTTGTTGAATGGTCATGTTAATCACATGCTATTTAGAAAAAGCTGGTTTTGTTGCCCATTGTATTGTGTAACTTTGGAGGAAAAATCCTCATATATTCCATCCCTGAATTTTCCCTAAGGATTCATGATTGGGATGATTTTGTTCCCTGCTTTTGTACTTTCTCTTGTAGGTTCCTTTTCTTTTAATGATAAGTCTTATTCACCGAAAATAAAAGGATATATATATATATATATATTAAAGGATTGATGTACTATAATGTTTGGTGTTTTACTAGAGTTAGGTCAATTTTTGTTACTATTTTCAATTGTAGAAAACTAGCCTTAAAATTTATAATTTGTTATTATTATTCAATTAAAAAGTATTAGTTTATTTATTAGTTGAGACTACCCGAATTTAATATTAGTCATAAATTTTATGGAAAATGTCAATTAGGTGATATTCCACCTTCTCATATACATGGCAGATTTTGTTATGAATTTAATTAGTAAATTTTACTATAATATGAGAGAAGATAATACAATTTCCTTATACTGCTAAATACCAAATAATTACTACACTTTTGATAACTTTCTATGTTGATTCATTGAATGTAATCTGTTTATCTGATTTGAACTTTTTTGAATAGTTGATTTTAACTGTCGTGGTCTTCTTACTGTGCACTAGTACCATATCCCTTACCTTATAAGTCATCAATGTTAAAATTTGGCAGCTTGGTGACAAATTTGTATCACAGTACTAGTTTTGTTTTGTTTTTTTTTTTTTTTTTTTAATCAAATATTACTAGTCTTGTTGTTTAAATGAACTGAAAAAACCAAAAAAAAAAAGGTGTTGTTGTTTAACGGTGGGCTGCTTGAAAAGTATTAAATATAGCTTGAAATATGGGTTATAAAGAATAGGACAAACTTAAGTATAGTATTTTATGTGTTGTTCTTTAAGTTTATCCCTACTGTTCTCTTATTCTTTCAATTGAAAGCGTTAGGAATTTGCATCTAGAGTGTCATCTTGATCTGTATCCTTTGTTCATATTTGGTAGTGCTATCCTCTCTTATTTTATTTATTTAATTAAATAATTAAAATTTTTATTTATTTACTTAATTAATTAAATATGTAGCACTCTTTGCAGTATGGAGCCTCAGATTCATGACGAGCCACAGATCTTGGAGCCTGGTCCTAGTATTGGGTCATTGTTGACGCGACAACGACATCATCGATCAGAGGACATATGGAATGGCGAGGTGAAATATCTAGTTCTAACAAATGCTTTAATTTTTACGTTATCTTTGACTTTTAGTTAGTAAGTTCCTTCAAAGTTGTATTTATAGTTCTAACAACTGCTATAATTTTTATTGATTCTGCAGGACCCGGGCCAACTTATGTGCCGTGGTCGCACTAAGGAGATGGCAAACGTTCAAATGCGCGATAATCGGGTGATCGACATTATCAAGTTGCTACGGCTTGAAGGATTGTTTAGGGCCCCTTCCAGAGAGATAGATAATTGCCTTATAACGGCCCTAGTTGAGCGATGGCGGCCGGAGACTTATACATTCCATCTTCCACACGGTGAGATGTCAATCACCCTACAAGATGTGGAGGTCATTTTCGGACTTCCTATAGACGGTGAGGTCTTGGTTGGGCCGACTGCTGTGTTACATGGAACTTGGAGCACTGTTTGCATGGAGTTTCTTGGTTTTACTCCGGCGAATGACAACAAAACCTTGGTGGGGCAAAGAATTCTTATCAGCCGCCTTGTTCAGGCCATTGCAGCGCCACTGCCTGATGACGCAACGGAAATTCAGATACACAACTATGCCCGGTGCTATATTTTAGCGCTACTAGGGGATAAACTTTTTATGGACAAGTCGGGAGATAGGGTGCATCTGATGTTTTTGGAGCAACTGCAGAACCTCCATGATCCGCCACAGTATAGCTGGGGCAGTGGTTGCCTGGCCTGGTTGTATAGAGAGTTGTGTCGGGCAAGCGAGAAAGGGGCATCGCAGATTGGTGGGGCGTGCACCTTGGTCCAGTATTGGGCATGGGCAAGGTTGCCATTCTTGTGCCCAAGGATAGAGCCCCCACCTGGATGTGATTACGGCCCGTGGCCGTATGCTCCACTTGCCTTTAAGTAAGTATTTTTTTCGATATTTAGTGTGTTATACAATGTACTCTTCTTAGTAACTAAGTAGCCACTTATCTTATGTTATTCGCTCGTAACTGTAGGTGGGTGCGGGTGCCAGGCTCGAAGAGTAGGCCATCCGGGATGGCCTTGGTCCACTATCGTGAGCAATTAGTTACAATGAAGCCGGACCAGGTAATAATATTCAAATATTCTGTTCGATTATGTTAATTTTCCTTAAGAATATGATTGCTTCATACTTTAACATATCTGCCGTTTTAATTTTTGTTTTTCCTTGTATCTATGTATTCTCCCTTGTTTCACATTTTAAGATGCTATGATAATTGTTTTTTTGTTTCTATTGTAGATTGTGTGGCAGCCATACGAGGCACACTTTGTCCACCTTCCTGACTTCTGCGTTGCAGGGAGGGGTACGTGGACAGCAAGGGTGCCGCTTGTGTGTTTTTGCATAGTGGAGACACACCACCCAGACCGTGTCCTTCGACAGTTTGGGTTGGCGCAAGAGCGGCCTGACCATGTTGTGTACGATGATAGGCTACATAGAATAGACTTGCGTGGGAAGGTGGAAAAGAATTGGAGGCAGGAGCATGAACCATATATCATTTCATGGAATAGCAGAGCACAACGAGTTTGCCGTGCACCTCCTCAGACTGGTGAGATGGCCCGTGATCATGACTATTACAAATGGTACGGTCCGGTCACTCGAAAGTATATCGACCGCAACAGTGCTAGATTACATCAGTTGGTAATGTGTTCTAATTATATTTTATTGCTTGCTTTGTTTTTTCTTTAGTACATGTACGAACGTAGAATCAATTGATTTCTTCTTTCAACAAATTTGGTTGATCTTACTGACGTCCAATTAAAAAGAGTTTTTGTTGCATATAGTATCATAATAAAACTTTCACTTCTTAGTTTAGATGAGTATTTAAGTAGATTAATAAGTACTATATTATGCATTCTATAATTGTTACATAAATGTGGAAAATTCTGATTGTAATGGTTCTTTCTGTGTTTCAGATTGAAAGTCATTTAGCGTTGTTGAATTGGCTTCCTGTAGGCAGCCGAGAACACAATCATGTCCGGCGCATCCTATATAATGTGGCTGGGCTTGGTGGTGATCCTACAGCCACTGGGCAGGCAAACAACCGTACTGAGACTGAATCAGCAATTACTGCAGCCCCAAGCACAAGTACAGCACCCGTAACTACACCGACCCGTGGTCGGCGTGATACTGGCAGCCCAAGCACAAGCGCAGCTAGGGGTCGTGGTCGGCTTGCTACAGCAAGCCCAAGCACAAGCACAGCTAGGGGCCGTGGTCGGCCTGTTACAGCAAGCCCAAGCACAAGCACAGCTAGGGGCCGTGGTCGGCCTGTTACAGCAAGCCCAAGCCCAACTGCAGCTAGGGGCCGTGGTCGGCCTGCTACAGCAAGCCCAAGCACAAGTGCAGCTAGGGGCCGTGGTCGGCCTGCTACAGCAAGCCCAAGCACAAGTGTAGCTAGGGGCCGTGGTCGGTGTGCAATAACCCATCGGGTTGTAAGTAGTCTTGAGATACCTGCTCCCATCCCGCACGCATCTCGCCAGCCTGAGGTCCCTCCACCCATCCCAGTTGCATCTCCTCAGTCCGAGGTCCCTCCACCCATGGTAGATGTATCTCCCCAGCCTGAGGTCCCTCCACCCATGGTAGATGTATCTCCTCAGCCTGAGGTCCCTTCACCCACCCCACCTTCGCAGCCCAGTCCCTTCACCCCTCCTATGCACCCTGAGACACCCTTATACCCACCCACCAGCTCCACTGCACTCACTGTACCCATGGACCCACCCAGTACTGAACCCACTCCTGGCCTGTACATAGAGCATCATTACCCACCTACCTCATCCTCATCCGACCCTCTAGGACCTCCGGTAGGGATTGACCCGCTACAGCCAGATATTGATGTACCGGACGAGCATCCCCCTCATCAGCCATCACCCCCACGAGGTAGACCGCAACGTGCTAGAAGAGCACCCACTTGTGGGACAGGTGGACACAAAATAGGACACAAAGGCAGCTCTATGGTACGATAACATTAATTACGATGTTTATGCCTATTTTGCAATATGCTATTTATTCTTATCATTACACCGAATATTGATTGTATGCACCTAATGTGTTTGCAGCACGATGATGAGCCTAAGGCTGATGCCCCGCAGCCTCCTCCCCCGCCCAAACATTCCACGAGGGTTAGAAAACGCAAAATTGGTGAACATTGAAAAAGAGGTTTGTTAAAGATGCATGCAGCAAATTAATTTGTGTTATGGATGGTGCCTGTGAGATATATGTCGTAGTAAATTCTCAAATGTCATAGTTTTTGTATCTTGAATTCAATTGGTTTTTGTAAATTCTCAAATGTCATAGTTTTTGTATGTTGAATTCAATTAGTCCAATTTGGTTCTCATTAGTCACTTGTAATGATCAGTGAGCTTTTTATTCTTTGGTGTAATAAGATAATTCATCATCAAATGGTTATTCTATCCTATCTCAATTACTGAGTTTTTGTTTTGTGCTTAATGGTTTCAGGGGACAAGATGCACTGTTGCCACAGATATCCTCTTGCTACTTGAGGGTTAAGTGAGTTTCATTAACCCCACTTCCTGCTGTCCACTTGTATTATTGGTTTGTTTATTTTTGTCCATATTAGTTATGACAAATAAAAAAATTTGTGGCTGAAGTCATTCTCTACACCATGTTTGTCTGTTTTGGTATAAGTTCAGAGGTATTTTGGTATTTATGAAATATTAGAATGTTATTGTTATGTTACTCTTAATATGTTCTAGTCCAAGTTGATGACGCCTTATTTGGAGCATGGGGTGTGTCTTATCATTTTTCTTAATTTTTTTTCGGTTGATTGATAGGTGCAAGGTTTTGACTGAATACTTTTTTGTCACATTCTTTTAAAAACTTAATACAGTGCAAGTGAAGATCTATTTAGGGAAAAATGACAGATTAGAAAATCAGCATTTCTATAGAATTTTTGTAGTACCTGAAAATCATTTGTTTTTTTTTTTTTGGCTCTATTAATAACAAATAATCAAAGCAGCGTTAAGAGTTCATTGAAAGTGTAACTAATTTTTTTTTTTTTTGATGGGGAAAGTGTAACTAATTAATAAACACAAATCCTTTTCCACTTGAAGACTGTTCAGGTACATATGTTATATGTTCATTTAATTCTTATTTCACTATATATGTGATGGATACTTTGTTTTTTAAGTGTAACATATGTTATATATAGCCTTTGATTTTGGAACTATATTGGACAGATTCTGTTTATTTATTTGTTTATTCTAAATTTTAAATTATCAACATTTGCACTTGTTGAGTTCCAAGGAGTAAATTATATCTACTTTTGAAACATGGATATGAAATTTAAATTACCCTGTTGAGCTCAAAAAAGGACATATCTAAATTATCAGTTTGAAATTAAACTTTCTTCTCAAAAAATTAAAAAAAGTTTGAAATTAAACTGTGAAACTGAAAGAATATTATGATAAAGCACAGACTTAGCAATCTTTGCTTCTATACACAGAACAAACATAACAAGGAAATGAGAACTTCTAAATAGAGCTGCTTACTTTGGTTGCTTCCAAGACTACTTAACAACGCTCACTGGGCATTAATCTCATGAGAAACGATAGAAGGGATCAAATAGTATCTGTGAATGTGTTTAGAGGTGTTAATAAAATATGAAGGTTGTTAAGGGAAAGGGCTGTAATCCATCAGACAAGAAGCTGTAAACATGCCTCTTTAGGCAAGTAAAGTTGTGGTGCAACTACGCCCACGGTGTGGCATTTAAAGAGGGTCCTAAAAATAGTCTTCTAAACATGTGATCAAGGTCGTACCTCGTACAAAAGGCTCACTTTTCTGCAGGGTATGATAGAGGTGGTTGATAGATAGCTCTACTCCTAATTTTAAAAAAGGCTGACTTTTAAGCATTTGATAGAGTTTATGGTCATTTGTGCTATAGTTACTTGATATTTCTATATTGGCATCTTGCAGCATATTGAAGTGTTGTCATCCATGGAGAAACACAGACGACTGGAGCAGATATTACAATCTCAAGAACCAGGATCAAAGATAATTATCTTTTGTTCAACCAAGAAGATGTGTGATCAACTTGCCCGCAACCTTACTCGCCATTTTGGTGTTGCTGCCATTCATGGAGACAAATCGCAAGGTGAGAGGGATCATGTGTTCAGTCAGTTCCTAACTGGGAGATCTCCAGTTCTTGTAGCCACTGACGTTGCAGCTCGAGGGCTGGATATCAAAGACATCAGGTTGGGGACTCTATTTTATAGTCACATTATCTACGTTTTGGTACTGCATTCTATGGTACATTATTTTCCAAGGATCAAAATTTGGGGCAATGATATATCCTGAAACAATATCTACTGCATATTTTGGATATTGGTTTAAGTCTTTTATGAACCCTCATCCCCTGAGAATTTTTAAAACACATTACGTGGTTGAAGTTTTCATTGTAGCTGAATGAAATTTCGGTTAATTGTAGCTGGTTTTGGTTTTGGTGGTCGTGATGGGGGTCGGGGTGGACGTAACGATTTGGGTTATGGTGGAAGAGGTTGCGGATATGATATTGAGTCACGTGAGAGGTAATGGAGCTTTTTTTTTTGTTCTTTTTTTAACCGCAAATTGGTGCATTTAAATTTATATATTGGGTTTGGTGCCTCTAGAGAATGAAGTCCTCCCATTGTGCCATGGTAGAATTATTATTTCAGCCTAACAATTTCTTTGCAGGTTTTGTATTTGTTAATATTTACTTGTATAATATGCATAAATTGGAATTTTGCCTGACTTTTTTTTTATCTGCATTTTTGGATTTCATTTTGCAGTGGAAGTGTTTTCCTCTTTTCTTTGTCATTGTGGCCACAGCTTTTTGGAGGGGAGTAAAACCAATTCAATTAGGTCTTTTAATTTCAAAAGCTTGTTTCTCTCTCTCTCTCTCTCTCTCTCTCTCTCTCTCTATATGTGTGTGTGTGTGTGTGTGTGTGTGTGTGTGTGTATGTGTGTGCGTGTGTGTATAGTGGGTTGGGGAAGCATTTACTCAGGACTTTGTTTCAAACACTTGTTTATTTGTATATATTATTTTTCTGTGTGTTGGACTTCAAATAATAGGAATTAATGTCTGAGTTATCAAAGAAAAAAACAAGAGCCATGATAATGTGTAGTTTGCACTTAAGAAGAGTATTTTGAGAAGTAATGTGTGATTTTTTAGTGTTTGAGACAGGTTTGACCGTGGTAATAACTATGGACAGGATAGAGGTCGCAGCCGGAGCCCCAAGGGGCCTGCTTGGGGTGACCGAAATAAAGTTTGAACCGTGAGCGCAGCCGCAGTCATGAGCGCAGCCCGCCACGCAGTTTTCGCCAAGCAATGATGGAAAGGAGTCGGCCAGCCTCACCACCTCAACACCAGCGTGGGCCGCCTTATAATAGTGAGAATGCAAGGGAACGCAAGGATTCACCACAAGGGTGGGGAAGATCCTCAGGTGGTGGGAAGGATGATAGGGGATTTGCCAATGGATCTCATTCTTCTTAGTGGATCATTGTAGCGGGTTGATATTGACAAACATGAAGGAGGGGAGGACAACAGCGGCAAACGTTGCAGCCCGTGCTGCTGTTGGAGGAGATGACATGCTTTCAAAATGGCAACTAATGGCTGAGCAAGCCCGGCAGTTAAAATTTTTGAGGATTTAGAGTTATGGGATAATCTTATATTTTGCTACCGGTATGTTCATACTTGACTGCCCTTTATCTAAGTCAATTTCCTTCATTAGTGTATTTTTCATACTTTGTTGCTGGGAGTCTCATGTGAGACTAAATATGTAAATCAGCGTATTGGAGAAGAAAGCAGCAGCTGTGCCCTGGACCCTGCTCTTATGCGTTATGGTCGATTGGATCGTAAAATTGAGTTTCCACATCCTAGTGAAGAAGCAAGAGCTCGCATCTTGCAGGTGAGTCATTTGGGGGAGTACTTTCGTTGATGACTGCTTTTATCTTTGTTATGTGCCAGACTCTTATTGAAACCTTTTCCTTCATATGTTAGATCCAGTCAAGGAAGATGAATGTTCACCCAGATATAAATCAAGCTTGAATTATTATGCCTAGATTCTGTTCAATTTCACGGTTCAGATCATGCAAAGGCAGGACTTCTGAAATGGTATTATGTGCCCTAAATTTCAATGAAGTCAAGCTAAGTTTACAACGTGATCACAGAAGTAAAACCTCTGTATTGTGTAATCTTGGGACTAAACCATAAATCATTAATTTAATCTTGCGTATTAACGATGATGGGAACTGCAGATGAGATCATTAAAGCTTGAATTTTGTTGTTTGATCTCATTCTATAATCACCATATGCTCCAGCCTCATGCTAGTTAGGACTTAAGAATAATATACCATTGCATTCCTTTTGTATATCAGTCAGGGAAAGCAAATTAAACATGATTTTAAATTGTAAAATTTATTTGTATTGTTAATGATAGCTTTCAATCATGAATATTGTGGATCTGTGACCTGATAGCTTTCAATCATTAAATTAAACTGTTAATGAAAGAAACTGGATTTATTTGATAAATTATTCCCCTTCGCAGGTCAATTGCAAACAATTCATTGAGTGGCTCTGGTCCATCCAGCATTTGGCAATAGACTTTTATGTCTATGTAATGTGTTTCTTTATTGTGTGGAAAGGTGAATGCCTCTGTTTTATGTGCTATGGACTGATCTATTTTGCAAATTGCTTCCTTTTGTTAATACATGTGTTACAAATGGATGAATCCACTTGATTTTGCAATTTAAAGAAGCCACTTTTTTTGTATAGGCCAATTGTGAAAACTTGAGAGTAGAAGTTACTCTGGCCATTTAATTTGTCTCTCAGCCAATTTGGCTTCCCAGGATACAACTGGTTGATCATTTCTATGTGCAGTTTGTGGCACTCCTTGCAAATATGGAGCCGAATATTAAATCATTAAAGGAGATGTTACAAATTTCTAAAGATAATGATCATGCTATTGCCAAACTTGGAGTACTATCCATGTTGGCTGTTTTTAAAGACATCATCAAGCGGCGGTAGGACCCATGCTTTTAGTCTATAATGCACATTGTATATCTTATTTACTCCCCCCTCACATTAAAGCTTTAGTTTCTTACTTGTCTTTTTTTTTGTTCTGTTGAGCATCACAGCTATCGGATCAGGCTTCCTACTGAAAAGGACCTGGAAATGAAGGTTTCTAAGGATGTTAAGAAGATGCGGTTCTATGAATCAACTCTTCTATCTGCATACAAGGTTGGTACACTTCCTTTTGACTATATTCAAAGCTTAATGCCAAATTGGATTTTGGAAGCTTGCTATTGTTTATGTTTCTTTCTTTAGAATTTTATCATGTATCCTGCCGCTCAATGTGCTTTTATGGGAAGGTTTTCTTTTTCCTGGTTTTGTGGCATTTCTTAATTCTAAAATTGATACCAATACATTGTTTTGTCATTAATTCTCTGCCTCATCTGATTTTAACTTGTTCCATGACCTCAAATATTTAACATTTTGATAAAAGATATTACCCTGATATAATATACAAGTTACAACAATAAATTGGTTTTTCATAACTTGTCTGCCTCATATTTTTTATTTTTTTCATGAGCTGTAATGTATAAAATTTTAATGAAACAAATTTCTATCTTTTGTTATAACTATTGATGTTATTAAAGTTTCAAGAGCATGCAGCTTTATTTATTTTTTTTACCAGATTTCATTAATTAAAATATAGTGTGCTTATAGTTCAAATGGAGTGCCTGTAGACTTGATCCGATTTATAAAGTTCTTGATTATTGCTTTAAAGTCCATAGATATAAGAGTTAGGTTTTTTTTTTAACTGATTTTTCAGTTGAACAATTTTGGTTCTTATAGAATTTTGAGGTTTACTTTGTCCTTTGTTTTTTTTTTTTCCAAACTGTTCCCTTTATTAACCACTGTTCTGACTATTTTCAGGTTGGAGAAAAATCAGTGTTGACGTGACCAGAAAGAACGGTATCGAAATGCATTGTGTTGGGATTTAAAAGAACAGCATGGTGAATTTCACCAGATTCTTTTATATGATTTTAACATCCCTTTTGTTTTAAGCACAACCTTAATCTGTTGCAAATATAGGCTAGCTTTCTGGTAAAGTTCATTTATAGTAAGGGTAGAACCAAAGGCCAGGGTTCATAGTTCCCCACAATAAGTTTGTCCTTTGGCCATGGCTTAGGTGGTGAAGGTATAATATGGGATTAGGCTAGGTCTTAAGTTCAAATATTATCAGTACAGACCAAAAAAACAAAGTATTTTGATTTGAACCACAACAGGAGGTGGCCTTCTTTTAAGGGTATGAAAGGGAAGACAGAGAGATTTCAAATTTGTGGATGGTTTCCCATGAAAATTGCATCACTTACATGCTGATGTCTCCAAGGACTTGCATTGTTTTGTTTCATCTACAATGATTACCTTTGGTGGGGAGATTAGAGATCATGCAGAGAAATATCTACTGTTCTTGAAAATAGAGTGAGGATCCCTGATTTGGTGGATTTTCCTAACCCCATTTGTTATCTCTAGGAGAAACATAATATGAGCTTGCCCTCCTGAAATGGGTTGATCGGATCAAGAAAGCAGTCAGACAGCTTCCTTCAGGATTCTTACTTCGGTTTGGATAACTTATGGCCTAACTGAAGATCTGGCTCTTGCACACTGAGGTGTGGCATATTCAAATGCCAAATAGTAGGGGCAGGGGCTTCTTAATACCTTAGTTAGGCCTTAGATTTGTTGTTTACCTGTTTTAACTTGAAATAATTAATTACAGCTTGTTGGCAGTTGAAATGAATACTGATGGAGCTGCAGTTTCTATTGCTGGCAGTATTTTCTAAATGCATCAAGAAAAAAACTTATGTTTCTCACCTAGCTGTGAAGAAATTTTCTTTCTGCCCTTCATTTTGTTTGATAAATATATACATGAATCAATCTTCCTAGACTGTGTTTACTTCAGTTCTTCAGTTTTGTCTAAATGCATCAAGGAAAACTTATGTTTCATACCTAGCTGCAAAGCAATTTGCTTTCTGCCCTTCAATTTGGTTGATAAATATATACATGGATCTTTTTAAATTTGGGATTTAAAATATACACACTATTTTCAGTTCTTCAATTTTACTTTGCACTATATTTTTATGTTTAACTGGGATCTTTTTAAGGATTTATAGTGTGTCTAATGGGTTCGGTATATATCTATTTGGTTCTTGTTGGACCCTTGTGGGATGGATTAAGGGATTCTTTAGGATATATATTTGGTTCTTGTTGGACCCTTGTGGGATGGATTAAGGTATATATCTATTTGGTTCTTGTGTGCCAAGAAGTATTAAACTTATTTCCTCTGAAAAAATCAATCAAACCACATATCTAATCAATCCTCATTTACAAAAACAGGGCATAAAAAGTTTATTTTGAAGAATTGGCCCGTTCCACTGATGATTTCAATGGGGCACAACTAAAAGCTGTTTCTGTGGAAGCAGGCATGGTAGCCCTTCTCCGCGATGCTACTGAGGTGTGCATTCTCCAGGATTTCTACAACTTGTTGCAAATCTGACAACTTGTTTTCATTTTGGCCTTGCATGAGAACAAGTATTGATCACAGTGTTGGTTTTGTCAATTTCAGGTGAACCACGAGGTGTGCATTCTCCACGAATTTCTCTCATGGATACCTTATGCATCTATAGAGGCGTTCTGTGGCCCTGGCATTAAAAATCTGAGAAGGAACGCTGGTCTTTAGTATATAGAAGAGGATCCGAATTTATGTAATTAAAATGGTTTGACACCACAAATACTTTTTTCGTACTTAACATGTGATATGGTAGCCTCTATGAGTTGTGCATAAAAACAGAAGATAAGTAATAGAAATATAGAAATTTTACATGTGATATGGTAGCATCTATGAGTTGTGCAGTAAAAACAGAAGATAAGGAATGAGATAATATAAAAGGACGTTATTGTAGTTGGGTAACATATGTATATTGCAGTGAATGGCTTGGGATTGAGATAATATTAAAGGACGTTATTTTAGTTGGGTAACATATGGCTTTTCAACCACAAGTTGAAAATCAAAATTGATGCCAACCATTGGTAAGGTTTAAACCTAACCTGTGACTAAAGATCGGGCTACTGGGGTTTTTTTTTATTTCAAAAGTATTGAAAGTTTGGAGCCAAATAAAAATAAAAAAAAATAAAAAAAATAAAAAAAGAAGAAAGAAAAACAGGGGAAACAGGGCAACCCCTTCTGCCTGAACAGGGGGAGTTGCCCAAACTAAAAAAAAAAAATTCCCCCAGTAAAACTCGAGTTTATAAAACTCGAGTTATAGATCTCAAGTTTTATAAACTCGAGTTCTACCGGGGCTAGTTTTTGTTTTAGTTTGGGCAAATCCCCTGTTCAGGCAGAAGGGGTTCCCCTGTTTCCCCTGTTTTTCCCTGTGGAACTCGAGTTTTATAAACTCGAGTTCCACTGGGAAATTTTTTTTCCTTACTTTGGGCAAATCCCCTGTTCAGGCAGAAGGGGTTCCCCTGTTTCCCCTGTTTTTCCCAGTGGAACTCGAGTTTTATAAACTCGAGTTCCACTGGGAAATTTTTTTTCCTTACTTTGGGCAAATCCCCTGTTCAGGCAGAAGGGGTTCCCCTGTTTCCCCTGTTTTTCCCAGTGAAACTCGAGTTTTATAAACTCGAGTTCCACTGGGAAATTTTTTTTCCTAAACTTTGGGCAAATCCCCTGTTCAGGCAGAAGGGGTTCCCCTGTTTCCCCTGTTTTTCCCAGTGGCAAATCTCCAGTTCAAGAAAATCGAGTTCCACTGGGAAATTTTTTTTCCTGCACATGCAGGCAAGTCAGGAACTGAAATGTGTACGTGCAATTGTTGTATATTATAAATATATATAATATATATATATTTAAAGAATACATAGAACAATATGAGAGACTTTACAAAGATGATGTAGCATTAACAAAACATATTAAATTCACAAAACCAAAGTATTCCATATCCTTAAGGATTAAATGTCATTACCAGATACCAAATTGTTTCCAAAATGACCAATTCTTATCCTTTTATTTTTATTTTTATAATGATTAATTCCTTATACAGCCATGTATTGTATAGGTCAGTGCATTTTAAGAATTACTTTCTGGCATTTGATTATGATATCCATTCATTCACTACCCATTTCAAACCCAAAATAATGATGAACAAAGTCAAAAAAACGTGTAAGATCATGCTAAAAATAAAAGCCTAGAAATGATGAATACAATTTTGTTAACAAAATGGGCAAATAAATACCCAAAAAATTAACACTGACAAAACAAAGTTCTAATTCACAATATTGGAAAATTAACTAAGTTATGTCAACTATTTACAAAATAAATAGTCAAAATCTTTAACCCACACCCATAGACAACTAATACCCAACTACAATGATAATCAAATTATGCAAACCCTTACCTGAGATCTGAATTTGTTGAGAGGAAAGAGCAGTGAAAGAGGCAGTGTGGTGAGTGAGAGGCAATGTGGTGTGAGAGTTATGGGTGAGTGAGAGTTAGTGAGGTTGAGAGACTTAGTGAGGCTGAGAGACTGAGGATGCTCTGTTTTTGGGTGAGCTGTGTAGTGAGCTTGTTTATATATGGCTAAGTGTTAAATTTTTTTTAGGGCTCAGCGTGTAATGTGTTTTGCCCAGTGGAACTCGAGTCTATAAGACTCGAGTTCCTTGAAATTTCACTATATTTGTGTTATTAAAATTTCCAGTAAAACTCGAGTCTTTAAGACTCGAGTTCTTTAAAATCACATCTCGATTTTTAACGACTCGAGATCTAAGTGGACAAAATTAAGTCCAGCTCACCAACTGGTCCGCGACACGGTGGAACAGCATCTCGAGTTTCTAAAACTCGAGATGCTAGTTTCCATTATACTTTCAACCGATGCTTAACTAACTATATACAACTATATTACACTGGTATTCTGCACATTTCCTCTTCATTTGGGATATATTTGGGGGCCTTTAGGTAACAGTGTTAGACTTAGGCCTTGTTCAATGAAATATTGATGAAATTACTCTAGACATTGGACTCATTTGGCAATTTTGTTCTAGTAATTTTGTTTGTATTTTTTGAAAATAAATGTGGGTGAAAAAGTGCATGAAAAAACGTGAAATATTGTTTAAAAACTAAAAATTGCTATTTAAAATACACTACCAAATAGTCCCTACTCATTTTGACTACTCAGAGTTGAAATGACTTGAACTAATGAAATATTGTTGTTTGGAATAAGCTTTGTAGTAGGAAAAAAACACATGTTGCTAGATCTGCTAGCTTTTTTTTTTCCTCTAAAAAAGAAAGATAATTTATATGATAGACTATCATTTAATAATTGTTAAAACTTAAAAAAAAAGTAGTTCAATTATTTGCGTTGAAATAAGTTGTTAGCATTAGGGCTTGAAATACATTTTTTAAAATTTATATTCTTTCTTGTTTATTAGAAGTCTATTGAGTTTATGGGCTACATAACTTGTTGGGGGGGGGGGGGGGGGATTCATTTTTAAATTTTTACAATTTTTTTGAGGGTTTAATCTCCAATATTTGTTATCACATTAAAGACTTGTATTAGTTGAATCATATTCAACCAACACATCTAAATTTCTTCTTCTAAAAAAGAAAATGTATATTTCTATTTGTTAGCAAGAAAAGGTTGTAACCGACATATAGGAAAAGTTTTGACTTTGATTGTATGTGGCCTCTACTTAGGCATTCTCATCTCATCTATAAACCAAATAAAGTTTCATTGATCTAAACCAAACCGCGCATTGAAAAACTCCATCTAGGCTCCAACATGCCCCTCATCATTTGAGTCCTTTGTTTTCTTTGGCAGAATGATAAAAGAAAAGAGGCCCCAACACTACTATAAGCTGATTTTTTTTTGGATGAGTATAGCCCCAATAATTTTAATCCTCCAATTCTAATGAGTGTTTGGACTTGATCTCAGAATCTCGAATTATTTGAAATTAAATAAACAATTAACAACGAATTATTTCATTCTTGAAAAACATGTTTTACTTGGTAGTAAATGATTTGGGTTTTCGAATGCTTCAAGAATTATTTATATGAGCTTTTGTTTGAAATATATTGAGGACCCAACGAAACACAATTTGATAATTATGGTATCTTTGAAATCATAATTTATGAAATTACTAATTTGAGAAATGTTACACAAATATAAGGTCAAATTACCTTTAAATCTTTAAACTTTTTTTATAGCTTAGAAACTTTAAAACTTAAACATCTCTCATATAAATAGTCAAAAATTGATTTTGTATGATAAAAAATGAAAATGGGGGTATAAATAGATTAAAAAATTTGAACGTTGACATTAAAATTTCCTTATTTTCCTATGCTTCTATTTGAATAAAGAATAACATATGTTTGTGGGTTCAAATAAAATAAGATTATTTATTTTTCATGTTTATGTTTATTGTAATATTATTTTTGTTTAATTTTTATATTAAAAAATAATTATTCTTAATTAATATATTTGTAGCCCTTAAAAGTATTTTCAATTATGTATAAAAATAAACAAGTATATATGTTGGCATTTATTATTTTTTTGAAATCCTTAATTATATGCAAGGCACAACAATAAACATAAAAAGCCAAATAAAATTAATTATAGTTATTTTACTAGAATTAAATTTCATTATGAAATATAATAATTTTAAAAAATAATATTATATAACATTATTCACTCTGGCACTTTGTTATTATTGAACCTACGTGGCATGTACTCATTCCAACACTTGTTTTTTCGACCTCATTCTTTGTTATTTACATGGTTTCAAGAACCAAATAAACAACTAAAAAGAGTATAGTAGTCAAAAAGCCTTGCAAACAACCAAATGCTCTTATTTAGACATATATCATTTTTAAAGAAATTATGGTAGAAACTTATTCCAATTAATGTGGATCAATACACAATCTCTATCATTAGTTACTTATCTCGTACTTTAGGAAAAGACTTTCGCAATAAATCAGTGCTACTGCTTGTACTTATTGTTAGACCTTGGTTTTGAGGAAGTAAGAGCTAATTATCATAGACCTACGGTCGCTAACAATATTGAAATAAATATTTTTTTTTTCTTTTATACCCGTGCATTATAAAAATACTTATAAATGAATGTGTGAGTTTGATTTCCGATAGTATTAGAAAGTGGTCTACTAATTTAGGTGGCTCATATGATATGAGCTTGTAGCCTGCAAGATATTAACTATTTTGGACTATTGTTGCTGCTAGAGGCCCTTCTTTTAAAAGCCAACTTATTTAGAAGATTCAAACAATATCCCTTTTTTTTCCTTCAAATTTTTCATGTAGGTGAGAATAAAATATTATGCATCTAATATTATATAAAAAAAAGTAAGATTATCTTTAGAGAGTAAAACTTGTTTGAAACTCTAAAGCTTAAGGTCTCTCTTATAAATAGTCAAAAATTGATTTATATGAGAATGAAGGAGGTAGGGTTACGAATAGCTTAAAATTTTTAAATATTGACATTGAAATTTTCATATTTTCCTATGCCTCTATTGAATTAAGAATAACATATGTTTGTGGGTTCAAATTAAAAGATAAATATTTATTTTCATGTTTATGTTTATGTTTAATTTTATGATTTTTTTTTTGTTTGTTTCAGTGTTATATTCATTCTTAATCCATATATTCATCTCTTTAATCAACCAAAAAAATGCTTCAGACTTGTACCACCATGCCAAATATAATGAAATCTCACCGATATAGGTTTGTCAATGGCTCATGAGGATGGATAGCAATGCATGGGGATTGAGAAAATTGAACCACTGGTGTGAGAAGTTGAACCAAGAGGGCAGTCTTTGATGAAACAGATCTGTCCAACTAATTTTGTTGTCATTGGCCATGATGGAGAAATCGAGTGACGAAGTTACCTTTGTCGATGAATTTAGTGAGACTTGGCTTGATTATTTTCTAATATGCTAGAGTGAGGTTTGACTCGATTATTTTCTAATATGCTAGAGGTTAGATGAGAGAGAAGAAAAGAATTGGGGAAGATATGATCATATGAAAAAAAAAAAAAAAAAAA
>NW_027069469.1:2731368-2753022 GCF_002906115.3 Quercus suber | reverse complement strand
CCCTTTTTTTTTCCTGCACATGCAGGCAAGTCAGGAACTGAAATGTGTACGTGCAATTGTTGAGAAACATAGATAAAGAAGCTTAGAATGTAATCTAACACCATTGAGAGGCAAAGAAGTTGACAATGTAAATGCACAACCATTACATCAAAAGGCGTTCTCGCACCAAGCTATAGAAACTGTTACGCTCTATTCATAAAGATAATTTTACAATGCAAATACATTTGCATCACAACAAAAAGGCATTCTCAATATATCAACATTCTAAATATGTGCAACCATCCTTCATTTGAAATTCTAACCGTACTACTCAAATCACAATCTTCATAGAGGTACATTGGGTAGAGAATTATAAGTACATTCAACAAAAACCTAAAAGTTAAATGTGCCAATACAACGTAGTCACTTTTCCTAAGATCAGCAGTTCGCACAACAAAAACGGCGTCCATAGAAGCATGCCTGCAAAACGTAGACTAATCACGTTAGGAGAGAAGTAGTAAAGACAGTAGTTATTGGTAGAATGAACAACAATTATATTTAACCAATGCATAATATTTTTCCATCTACCTACCTACTATGGAACATTACTGCTTGTGGAAGCGCCACGAGACTGCGGACATTTTCTACGGTTATGCCCAGAAGCATGACACAATCCACATGTTTGCTTAGGTTGACTCTCTATCAGATCTGCATCCTCCCTCCGCCATCTTGAGCCTTGATCCTTATTCCTCACCCCATCCATCTCATTCCGTATTCTTGACTTCACTGGTCGACCTTTGGCCCGCAACAATGCTGGATTAGGCAACCACTTTGGCCCTATGGGATCCCTCCACAATGATTGTGACTTAGGAATCACAAATGCATGCTGATAAGTGTTAAGGGCATTGTCCAAACCATAACATGGGTGAATATATGCGGTCGAATCAATATTCAAATAGTCACATACTCTAATTGCATGTGAGCACGGGATCCCTATGTTTTGCCATTTCCCACAACTGCACGTTCTTTCCCGTATCCGAACTTCATAACTGTGGTTTCCCCCTCCTGCGCTACACGTGAATGAAGTAACTATCTGATATATCATCTGTTCACTGTTAAATGGCTTGAGATAGTGTTTCTCAGATTTAAGCTTATTTCCTTCCCACTTGTCAAAGGCATATTGACTCCATTTCTTACCCTCTGACAGGCGATTAAGGTATTCTTTGTGCCGGTCGTGAAAATATTCAACAAGTTTGGACCAAGTGAACTCAACCAACGCGGCAATAGGAAGGCCCCGTGCACCTTTAAGTACACCATTGAAGCACTCTGATATATTGGTTGTCATTGCCCCAAAACGTCTTCCACCATCATGTGATTGGGTCCACATATCCACAGACTCGCTCATTAGGTATGTGTATGGAAGATAATCTTGATTCTTTTCCTTCCCATCTTTTCCCGTCACCTTCTTCTTATTCCGAATGGCCTCCATTTCCACTTGCTTAATGGACTCCATTATGGTATCAAATTTAACTACCTGAGTAGCATATCCTGCTTTCAAGCAAGTTGACTTTAGGGTCGAGTTCTGAAAATGTGTGTTGAAGTTGCTAGCAACATGTCGAAGGCAATATCTATGAAATACCCGTGTTTTTCCATCATCCCCTCTAGGCCAGTTTGCAATGGCATTTTTGATACCGAGATGTCGATCAGAAATTATGCAAATGCCATCGTCGGGTATCACGTGGCCAATCGTATCTCTGAGGCATTGTAAAAACCACCTCCAACTGGGTCCTGACTCACAATCCACAACAGCAAAGGCAAGAGGGAATACCTTGTTGTTAGCGTCCGTTGCCATTGCAACCAACAACTTTCCCTGATATTTACCATACAGATGGGTCCCATCAATACTGATAACTGGCTTGCAATATTTGAATCCATCAATGCTTGGACCGAAAGACCAAAACACATAATTCAATAATACGGTGTCATCTTCATCGGTGGATGTCGTACGATAGAACACTTGGGTAGTCGGATCCATATCAAGGGGGGGGGGGGGATTCATTCTTAAATTTTTACAATATTTTTGAAGGTTTAATCTCCAATATTTGTTATCACATTAAAGACTTGTATTAGTTGAATCATATTCAACCAACACATCTAAATTTCTTCTTCTAAAAAAGAAAATGTATATTTCTATTTGTTAGCAAGAAAAGGTTGTAACCGACATATAGGAAAAGTTTTGACTTTGATTGTATGTGGCCTCTACTTAGGCATTCTCATCTCATCTATAAACCAAATAAAGTTTCATTGATCTAAACCAAACCGCGCATTGAAAAACTCCATCTAGGCTCCAACATGCCCCTCATCATTTGAGTCCTTTGTTTTCTTTGGCAGAATGATAAAAGAAAAGAGGCCCCAACACTACTATAAGCTGATTTTTTTTTGGATGAGTATAGCCCCAATAATTTTAATCCTCCAATTCTAATGAGTGTTTGGACTTGATCTCAGAATCTCGAATTATTTGAAATTAAATAAACAATTAACAACGAATTATTTCATTCTTGAAAAACATGTTTTACTTGGTAGTAAATGATTTGGGTTTTCGAATGCTTCAAGAATTATTTATATGAGCTTTTGTTTGAAATATATTGAGGACCCAACGAAACACAATTTGATAATTATGGTATCTTTGAAATCATAATTTATGAAATTACTAATTTGAGAAATGTTACACAAATATAAGGTCAAATTACCTTTAAATCTTTAAACTTTTTTTATAGCTTAGAAACTTTAAAACTTAAACATCTCTCATATAAATAGTCAAAAATTGATTTTGTATGATAAAAAATGAAAATGGGGGTATAAATAGATTAAAAAATTTGAACGTTGACATTAAAATTTCCTTATTTTCCTATGCTTCTATTTGAATAAAGAATAACATATGTTTGTGGGTTCAAATAAAATAAGATTATTTATTTTTCATGTTTATGTTTATTGTAATATTATTTTTGTTTAATTTTTATATTAAAAAATAATTATTCT
Source organism: Quercus suber (assembly GCF_002906115.3). NCBI lineage: Eukaryota > Viridiplantae > Streptophyta > Magnoliopsida > Fagales > Fagaceae > Quercus > Quercus suber. Next base: position 2,750,004 of record NW_027069469.1, on the reverse strand, counting down.
TAATTAATATATTTGTAGCCCTTAAAAGTATTTTCAATTATGTATAAAAATAAACAAGTATATATGTTGGCATTTATTATTTTTTTGAAATCCTTAATTATATGCAAGGCACAACAATAAACATAAAAAGCCAAATAAAATTAATTATAGTTATTTTACTAGAATTAAATTTCATTATGAAATATAATAATTTTAAAAAATAATATTATATAACATTATTCACTCTGGCACTTTGTTATTATTGAACCTACGTGGCATGTACTCATTCCAACACTTGTTTTTTCGACCTCATTCTTTGTTATTTACATGGTTTCAAGAACCAAATAAACAACTAAAAAGAGTATAGTAGTCAAAAAGCCTTGCAAACAACCAAATGCTCTTATTTAGACATATATCATTTTTAAAGAAATTATGGTAGAAACTTATTCCAATTAATGTGGATCAATACACAATCTCTATCATTAGTTACTTATCTCGTACTTTAGGAAAAGACTTTCGCAATAAATCAGTGCTACTGCTTGTACTTATTGTTAGACCTTGGTTTTGAGGAAGTAAGAGCTAATTATCATAGACCTACGGTCGCTAACAATATTGAAATAAATATTTTTTTTTTCTTTTATACCCGTGCATTATAAAAATACTTATAAATGAATGTGTGAGTTTGATTTCCGATAGTATTAGAAAGTGGTCTACTAATTTAGGTGGCTCATATGATATGAGCTTGTAGCCTGCAAGATATTAACTATTTTGGACTATTGTTGCTGCTAGAGGCCCTTCTTTTAAAAGCCAACTTATTTAGAAGATTCAAACAATATCCCTTTTTTTTCCTTCAAATTTTTCATGTAGGTGAGAATAAAATATTATGCATCTAATATTATATAAAAAAAAGTAAGATTATCTTTAGAGAGTAAAACTTGTTTGAAACTCTAAAGCTTAAGGTCTCTCTTATAAATAGTCAAAAATTGATTTATATGAGAATGAAGGAGGAAGGGTTACGAATAGCTTAAAATTTTTAAATATTGACATTGAAATTTTCATATTTTCCTATGCCTCTATTGAATTAAGAATAACATATGTTTGTGGGTTCAAATTAAAAGATAAATATTTATTTTCATGTTTATGTTTATGTTTAATTTTATGATTTTTTTTTTGTTTGTTTCAGTGTTATATTCATTCTTAATCCATATATTCATCTCTTTAATCAACCAAAAAAATGCTTCAGACTTGTACCACCATGCCAAATATAATGAAATCTCACCGATATAGGTTTGTCAATGGCTCATGAGGATGGATAGCAATGCATGGGGATTGAGAAAATTGAACCACTGGTGTGAGAAGTTGAACCAAGAGGGCAGTCTTTGATGAAACAGATCTGTCCAACTAATTTTGTTGTCATTGGCCATGATGGAGAAATCGAGTGACGAAGTTACCTTTGTCGATGAATTTAGTGAGACTTGGCTTGATTATTTTCTAATATGCTAGAGTGAGGTTTGACTCGATTATTTTCTAATATGCTAGAGGTTAGATGAGAGAGAAGAAAAGAATTGGGGAAGATATGATCATATGAAAAAAAAAAAAAAAAAAAATCAAGAGAGAGCCGCACTGAAATGAATTGTGGAAGAAACCTATGAGTTTATGATTTGTAATTTGTGTTTTTGTGATACGTGAATTTGGAATTGTGGCTTGTGAATTCTTTCTATGAAAAAGAACAATATGATAGTGAGGACACTAAAAATGGTAAAATGTGTCAAAAAGATGAAACAATTCATTTTATTTATATAGATAATTAAAAATATAATAAAACAATATCTTGAATCCTTTATATAATTGGGAAATAAATTTTCTAGTATAAGTGTATGTGAATGAGTAGTAAGGTTTTAAGTTAAAATCTAGTTAAAACTTTATTCACCTATCTGTGAATGCTCTAGGAAGATTAATTGATATCTTTGAGAATTTTTTATGTATACACAATAATAATAATAATAACTTCAACCTACATATGCAAGTCATCCATTCTGTTCTGTTTTGCACCATGGTTTTGAAACCTGAACCAGACCATATGGTTCGATCAGTTTAACCGAAACCGTTCAATAATCCAATTTTTTAAACTGATAAAACCGAAAATTTGAATTTTGTTGGAAACCGTGTGAACCGCAGTCAAACTGCATGGGCTTCTAAACCGGTCACAGGTTTACGGGTCGGTATCATATTTTCTTCAAATATTTCAAAAAAAAAAAAAAAAAACTGGTAATCTATTTGTTTGTCATCGCCGGAAGTCCAAATTGTCAATCCCGTTTGCTGACTAACTTGACTCCATTCCTTTGCTGCAAACAATTTACCATCGCAAGATCTTGATTTTGGTCGGAGGGGAGCTTGACTCTCGTAGTCATGTTCGTTGTGAAGGAGAGAGAGAGAGAGAGAGAGAGAGTGTGAGAGGAGCTGAGTTTGATAAAAGAAAAAAAAAAATCTAAGCTTTGGAAAGTGGGGTAATAGATTTAAAAACAATATATATATTAAATCAGCTTTTCTCTTGGGATGAGTGAGTGGGCTCTTGTTTTTTAAATTTTAAACTGCATTGCATATTTTATATTTTATTATTATTATATGAGTTTCTCCTCAAGCAAGGCTAGGGGTGGAGATGGGTAGTGCTCCCATTTGAGCTGCCTAAGGAAATTAAAGATAGAATTAGAGCAATTCCTCAAAGTTAGGTTGGTAGAAGTGAGGATTTAGTACTATGGAAACTACAAAGGATGGGGTATTCTCTGCAAAGTCAGCTTATTTAGCTAATATCTCTCATGATCTAGCCCCTCCCTTCCAAGGTGCTTGGATATGGAAGTTAGATGTCTTGCCAAAAATTGTGAATATTTTTTGGCTATGGATGCATAAGAGTGTACCAATGAAAAACATTCTAGCCACGAGGGGTATCATGGAGGATAAGTTCTGTCCACTATGCAAGAGTTTGCCTGAAACGATTGGGCATCTCTTAAGGGATTGTAAATATGCCCGAGACTTTTGGCACAAAATCAAGGTCCCACCTGATGCTATTCAGTCCTTCCAGGTCCTTGATGTGGATACTTGGTTGCGGGAAAATTGCTTGAGTAAGGCAATGCATCAATCTTTGGTGCCATGGCAATATGTCTTTCCATTTGCTATATAGGAGTTGTGGATACATAGAAACAAAGTGGCTTTTGAGAATAACCCTTTAAACCCCAACCTGTGCAGACTAAGCATTAGTAAAGCTACGGAGTATTATTTTTTTATGGGTAAGATCAGAGAATAGAGGCTTATGGCAGTCATTTCTGTTTGGTGGGAAAAACCACCCCTACCCCCCCAGTTGGTATAAACTGAATATCGATGAAGCGTTGTGTGGTAATCCAGGGAAGGCAGGAGGTGGTGGAGTCATAAGGGGTAGTGCAAGGAATTGGATAAGGGGTTTTGCTAGATACATTGGGTCAACAAGAAGCATTATAGCTGAATTTTGGGCCCTCAGGGATGGTTTGAATTTTGACGCGAAAGTTATTATGGACTTGATTATTTCCAGGAACTCTTCCAATGCAGCTTACTCATCCTTGTTGTTTGACTGCAGATTATTACCGGACAAGATTCCCCACACCATGGTGAAGCATGTGTTTTGGGAAGCAAATAAATGTGCCGATGCATTAGCTAGGAAATGATGTAATTCTCAAGAGAATTCTGTAATTTTTTATGTTCCCCCATCTATTGATATATCTGCCTTAGTTTATGCAGATGAGAATGGGGAAAGCTTTTGTAGGCATGTTACTGCTAATTTAGCCATTTGGTTGCCTAATTAATATATACTAGCCTCGAACCCGCGCGTTGCGTGTGATAATTATTTTTATAGTGGTTTTATTAATTTTTTTTTTTTTACAATTTAAACTAATCTAATAATGAGTAATGTATTTCGTAATTATATTTTTATTTACTATAGGAACAATCATAAATGTAATATAGAAATAATCCAAAACACCAAAAAAAACTTAAACTTAAAAAATTTAATAAAACTTAACAATGATTAATTGAACCAGTATTAGGATAAAATTTGTTTTTGATAATCTATTAAGGTTATTTTCTTTGTAGAAATTATAATTTCGGCCACCCAAAACATATTATCAAATAAACAATTATTAGCAAAATCTAAGAATTAAATTTCTATACATGCATTGTTAAAAAATAATAATAATTAAAATAAGGGATAATTACAGTAAACCCACCTGAGGTTGGGCCCGTTTTCACTTTGCCTACCCGTGGTTCAAAACTTATCACTTTGCCCACCTGAACTTCAATCCGTTACTCCCCCGTTGCCCACCTCACCCCCAGACGTTAGACAAACACCATTTTACTAAAAATTAGACATAACACGGATCAAAAACACGAACCATTGAATCTTTTCCTCATAAACACAAGAACACAACATTTGTAAATATATTTCAAAATTTTCAGTTACACATCCAAAACCAATTAAATCCTCTGAATCCAGACCAAAAATCCATCTCATTTTTCAAACCACTAGCAAGCCAAAATTAAATAAAACCCACAATCAAAAAGCAAAAAAAAAAAAAAAAAANAATTTTTGTTACACTATATGTAACTTGAAACCTCTCCCTCCATATATATATTATATAGCAAAGTGAAAAGGTTCTACAATATTAGGGCCAAAAAGCAGAACTTCGACTAATGAAAAGGCTAAAGGCCAAAAAGTTATAACATTGTGGGCAAAAAATTGCATCTTTTGTATGGTACGGATAAAAGATGCTAAGAAAAACGTTATTGTCTTCTTCCCTGACGTTGCTTTCACCAAACTGTTTAAAAATAAAAAAATAAAAATTCAGAAAAACATTATTCAGAAAATCGTTAAAGACAGAGGCCTGGGAAGTGAAACTCCGCATACCACTAGTTCTGGTTCCTCCCCTAGATCCTTCCCTTTCACTCTCTCCTTGAAAAGCCCACTTCTAGCTCAGCTTTTAAGGTAAACTACAACCACAGGTCCACACGTTTAAGCTGTGTCTATAAAGCTCAATTCATTTTTGTAAACAATTCTGGCTTATCTGAAAAGCACTCTGAGTTTGTAGTCAAAATAAGTCTTTTGTTTCTGTTTTTGTGTTTTTAAGTGTTCCATCTACAATTTGTGAGTTCTGATCATATAGTATAGTGTGATCAAACCCAATTAGTTAAAAAGACTAAAAAAAGGTAAATTTTGTTAGTTATTATTATTACTAGCTTTTGTGAATATTTACTGCTAAAGCAGGAAACTTTTTTTTTTTTTTTTTTTTTTTGGTGAGGAAAAACTATGTATAGAATAGAAGAGATAGTGATAAATTTATAGTAAGAGGGTGTGAATAAGAAGAGAAAAAAATAAAGGAAGATGAAGGGAAATGGGAAGAATGATATTAATATAGAGGGTAGTGGGGAGATAAAAAGGTAAGGGGGGAGAAAGATTGCAGAAGTAGTGGGGAGATGAAATGGTAAGGAAGGGAGAAAGATTGAAGAAGTAGTGGGGAGATGAAATGGTAAGGGAGAGAGAAAGGTTAGAGAAGTGTAATATTAAAAAAATAAATGTTAAAAACAATTATAGAAAAATTGGGGGGAAAAAAATCCTAAAGCTTGAAAGGTTTCAACGTTTTTTTTTTTTTTTTTTTTTTTTTTTTTTTTTTTTTTTTTTTTTTTTTTTTTTTTTTTTTTTTTTTTTTTTTTTCTTCCTTTAAGCTGAAAATGCTCACACAAAACTTTAAAACTAAACTGAAAATGCTTTGGGTTGGGCTTGATAGTGGAACTAAATAAATAAGAGGTGGGCTAGTTAATTATACAGATTTATTATAGGGTAATATTGGAAGTAAATAAGTAAGTAGTGGGCTGGATTTATTATAGGATGATATAAGGTTGAAAATTGTAAAAACCATTTTAAAATTATATGACAAATTATATTATTAAAAAAAAAAAGTGATGTGGCAGTTGATATGGCGCAATGTGAGAGCAACAACATTAAACACTACACTTTAGCTTTTTTGTGGGGAAAAACTATGCATAAAATAGAAGAGTGACAAATTTATAGTAAGAGAGTGTGAATAAGAATAGACAAAAATAAAGGAAGATAAAGGGAAAGAGGAAGAATAATATTAATGTAGAAGGTAGTGTGGAGATGAAAAGGTAAAGGAGGGAGAAAGATTGAAGAAGTAGTGGTAGATGAAATACTAAGGGAGAGAGAAAGGTTGGAGAAGTGTAATATTAAAAAAAAAAAAATGTTAAAAACAATTATAGAAAAATTGGAAAAAAAAATCCTAAAACTTGAAAGGCTTCAACATTTGTTTGTTTGTTTGTTTTATATATTTATTTTTATTATTATTATTTTTCCTTTAAGTTGAAAAGGCTCACACAAAACTTTAAAGCTAAATTGAAAAAGCTTTTGGTTGGGCTTGATAGTGGAACTAAATAAATAAGAGGTGGGCTAGATTAATTATACAGATTTATTATAGGGTAATAGTGGAAGTAAATAAGTAAGTAGTGAGTTGGATTTATTATAGGGTGATAGTGGAAGTAAATAAATAAGTAGTAGGCTGCATTTATAAGGTTGAAAATTGTAAAAACCATTTTAAAAATGTATGAAAAATTATATTATTAAAAAAAAAAACGTGGCAGTTGATGTGGTGCACGTGAGTGCAACAACATTAAACACTACACTTCAGCTTTTTTGTGAGGAAAAACTATGCATAGAATAGAAGAGTGACAAATTTATAGTAAGAGGGTGTGAATAAGAATAGACAAAAATAAAGGAAGATAAAGGGAAAGATGAAGCATAATATTAATGTAGAGGATAGTGGGGAGATGAAAAGGTAAAGGAGGGAGAAAGATTGAAGAAGTAGTGGGAGATGAAATAGTAAGGGAGAGAGAAAGGTTGGAGAAGTGTAATATTAAAAAAAATAAATGTTAAAAACAATTATAGAAAAAATGGAGAAAAAAAAAATCTGAAAGCTTGAAAGGCTTCAACATTTGTTTGTTTGTTTGTTTTATTTATTTATTTATTTTTTTCTTTAAGTTGAAAAGGCTCACACAAAACTTTAAAGCTAAATTGAAAAGGCTTTGGGTTGGGCTTGATAATGGAACTAAATAAATAAGAGGTGAGCTGGATTAATTATATAGATTTATTATAGGGTGATAGTGAAAGTAAATAAATAAGTAGTGGGTTGCATTTATAAGGTTGAAAATTGTAAAAACCATTTTAAAATTATAGAACAAATTATATTATTAAAAAAAAAAATGACGTGGCAACTGATGCGGCGCAACGTGAGAGCAGCAGCATTAAACGCTACGCTTCAGCTTTTAGTAATATATAGATTTCCTTTAAACCAAAAAAAAAAAACTTTTAAAACTATCAGTATTGTTTTTTATTTATTAAGATTGAAATCTGAGTATTTTAGTTGAGATATTAATTTTTGAAATATTTTTATTTTTACATGTTTATTTTATTTATTTTTATATTAAATTAATGATTACGTCGTCACGGTCTAACCTCAGTTTGACCTCTGTCTGACCTTAAAAACCTTGAACTTCTATCTTCTACGGTTCATTGAACGGTCTGGGTTTCAAAATCATGTTTTGCACTAATCATGTTTGACAAACTCCAACATAAAAATCATTTAAAAAATAATAATTGAGGCAAATCGGGTGTCAAATAAGTGGCAGTTTATATAAACATATTTTTTTAAAAGCTTAAAATTTTAGAGCACATTGTGTTACTTAGGGTCCGTTTGGATACTGCTTATTTTATTGAAAACTGAAAATACTGTAGTAAAATAATTTTTAAATGTGTGAATAGTGCCGTAGGACCCATTTTTAATGAAAGTTGTGTTGAAAAAAGAGGTTTATGGGTCTCGTGAACAGTACATGGGACCCACTGGAAAACCACCACATCCACAGAAAGTTAGAAATGTGCTTCCAAAAAAAAAAAAAAAAAAAAAACCCCAGACGCAAACGTGGGAAAAGTTGTATCCAAACAGGTACTTAGCGATGTAAAGGATCTTGACATCACTGATAGCAACCATCAATGGAGATTTAGGTAGAACTGGGTCATATTCTTATGGTGTGCTTTTTGAATATAAAATGTGAAATAATTCTTAAATACTCTCGAAATATGGAGAATGATGCTCCATTCTTTTACATTCATAATAGTGTCCAATTATTAAATTTATGGTAAAATCTATTACAAATGTGAGACGAGGGAGTGGCATTTGTCCATACTCCAAAAGTATCTAAGAAGTTTCTAAAATGTGTTGCCGTATAATTAAAAATAGTTCATGTCAATATTTTTTTTTAGAGAAATGTCATATCATTGTTTTATTAGACACATAAAAAAAATTATATTAAAAAAAAAAAAAAAAACCTTATGAGAAGTTGATTGAAGGATCAATTGTGCTCAATTTTGAAACTTTAAGACTAATTAACAGCGCTGATATGAAGTTTCGGGAATTAAAAGCAATGAGTAGGTAAATTTCAAGAACCAACCATGTCTTTTAACTTGTCTTTTACTCTTTCCTCTTTCTTTATTTTTTCTTTAACCTATATTTAACGAATAGTACTCTATAGTGAATGGATTAAAACTAGTGAGTAGGTAAATTTCAAGAACTAAACAAGTCTTTCAACTGGTCTTTTCCTCTTTCCTCATTACTTATTTTTGCTTCAAACTTTTGATAGGGGCAAACATTTTGTTTAGATTTTAATAAAACGTAGTTTTTCGTTCAACTATCAAAAAGTCATGCAACTGAACCCCCAAAAAAAAAAAAAAAAAAAAAAATCAATTCATATTATTTATTTTTTCTATGGATGGTTATTTAAATTATGGAATTTTTTTTCCCTTTAAAAAAAAGTAATGGATTTTCATCTTTTTTTTTTTTTTTTCTTTTTCATCAAATTTGGGCAAACAGCTGATTATTACAATTAACTCAAACTGGATTTGTAGCCTTTCCCATAATATATATTTTTTTTGTCGTCAACGATGCAAATTGAAGCCAAACCTTTGAGGGATGCTCAGCCTAGTCCTGAGACTTGAATATGTAGGTCGTTCCTTCATTTGGGCTATGTTTGGGGGCCTTTAGGCAATAGTGTTAGGCCTTCTTCAATGATATATTGATGAAATTACTCTTAATATTTACCCATTTAGACTATTCAGAGTTGAAATTGCTTGAACTAATGAAATATTGTCGTTTGAAATAAGCCTTATAGTAGGAAAAAACACATGCTAGTTGCTAGATCTGCTATATTTTTTCCCTCTGAAAAAAAGAAAGATAATTTATATGATAGAATAAAATCAATATTATATTTAATAATTGCTAAAAGTTAAAAGTAGTTCAATAATTATTTGTGTTGAGATAAGTCGTTAGCATTAGGGTTTGAAGTACAGCACTTTTTAAAATTTATTTTCTTTCTCTAGTTTATTGGAAGTATTTTGAATTTATGGGCTACCACATTAAAGATTTTATTAGTTGATCCATATTGAACTAGTACATCAAAAATTACTAATTAATAAAATTATGGTAACTTTGAACACATAGTTAATAAAATTACTAATTAGAGAAATGTTATTGTAGAGACTGGGTTTGAGTACTTCTTCTATTGAATGAGTGGACTCAGGCTCAACTAGCCCAATACAATAAATTTGTAGAGAATGGGTTAAAGAGCTAGGTTTTGGTGCATGGACAACGGTTAGCATGGGGGTTCATGACGACCAAACATAAATGAACTGAGTTCATCAAGGAAAATTCGTCCTCGGCACCATTTGAGGAGCTCTGCTCTTATATATACTGAATAACAGTGGTTACAGGGGTTCTTGAGATCGCTCTTGTACATCCTTCTCCCCCCTTCCTCCTCCCTCCTTTATGGTGGACTTCTCCTATTATATATCCCTCTTTAGACGATCTTGGCCTTCTACTTGTTGATTATCCAAGCCTATACTTGAGTGCCTGTTGGGACAGGCACTTTCTCTGACGTTCTGTGAGTCGCGGTAACCGAGGTAGCGCTGTTCAGAAGTCATTTCCTCATTAATACGGCCAGGACGTTAGTTGGGGGCACTTAATGCGGAGGTGACAGTTTCTCCTTGAACTGCTCCTCCACCATGCTCCCATGGCTGACCCCTTGTACTTGTCCTTCTTTTTGGAATGCTCTGAAAGGCTACCTTTGATGGCGCGCCGCTCTTTCCTTCTATGATCTTGGTTGACCGAGGACAGGCTTATCCTTGGCAATGTTCCTCAGCAATTTGGGCCTTCTTCGTTCGTCCTCGGACATTCCTTCCTCCTCGACATGGGCCTTGGGCTCAGTATGAAACAAGTCGGGGTCGCCAAATTCTCTAGCCCCATAATAGCCCTTCAAAATCCTACTGTCTGGATCCTCGGACGGAAAGGAGGATTTTGATGTCCTTGGGTCTTTGTCATGGCTTGTCAAGTCCTATCTTCTGCCAGCACTTAAGTTTCTTCATCTGCCCAAGGCACGTTCCTGGTGTTTCGGTATACAGAGCGCGCCCTCATTAATGTCTTTGTGAAGCAACGCAGATCCAACTGTTGAGGATTTCTTCGAAAATTGGGTGGGAGTTATTTCGCCTGTAACTTTCTCTTTGAGTTTCGTGCGAATTAATTTCCGTTGGATTTCGCCTTCTATATAAGACGCTTTGGGGGAATCATTCTTTCACATTTACACATCCTTGAGTTCAACAGGAACTTCAAGTTCTTAACCCTCTAGGCATTTCCAAGGACCTTGCCAAGATCGTGATCAAGGCCTAGGGAATGAGATGGCCCTAGATAAGGGCAAGGGCAAGGAAGCTAAGCCCCTTTCAGGAACCAAGAATGCCGCCCAGATTATGGACGACGCAGTTGAGGCAAAGGAAACAAAGGCCAAAGATGTTCCTACCTTTCAACCGAGCAAGAAAGAAGACCCTCCTCCTTCAGCCAAGAATCGAAGCAGGCATAGATTGCATCAGACTTTCGGTGTAACAAAGTTTGGGTCTCACCTTGATGGTAGGACATCTTGCGGTTAGGAGAAAAGGGGACCCATCAGGTGCTTCTGCCTCTTCTTCTTTCTCATCGCTAGTACCACCCATACTGGCTTGATTGTTGCTGGAACAAGATTGCCAATCTACCATTTCCATGGGTTTTCTCTTTTTATAGCTAGCTTTAAAATAAGCCTTTTTTTTTTTTTTTTTTTTTTTTTTTTAAGTTAGCTTTAAAACAAGTCTGCCTCAGCCTCTCTTAGTATAGTTGGCTTTAAAATAAGTCTGCCTAAGCCATTTGGTGTATGATGTACCTTTTCTTCATTTAATAAAAATGGCTGCACTTTTTACTTTATGAATTTTAATTTTTAATTTCTCTACAGTAATTATTTAATGTGTGTGTTCTTATTTTTCCCTCCAATGGGGTTTGGAACTGGTGTTGTTGGCGGTAACAAAAAGTTGTCACCCTGACTTTAACAAAACCGACAATAGCACCCAACTGCTAACCTTGAATAAGTTAGCTATGTAGGAATAATTAGGAACATAACCGTGTGCTCTATACCACAAACTGTGCAACCATGAAAGGATGTTGGATTTAAAGTAGGTCATCCAAGGGGACCCTCGTGCATTAAGGTTCTGTTCGGCATTTATAATTACGTTATGGCGTCGGTTTTCCCTAAGTGTCTGGTTCGAGGATCTGTACAACATCCTGATTCTGTTTAACCTTTAGGTGCTTGCCAAAAGTTATTAGTTTCCCATAGGTTTGTGGTCCAAGGAGCCATGTAAGACCTTGGTTCTATCCAACACTTAGATAGTTGTCTAAATTTGTTAGTTTCCTTATAAGTTTGAGCCCGAGGACCATGCAAGACCTTGGTTCTGTCTAACACTTAGATAGTTGTCAAAAGTTGTTAGTTTCCCTATAGGTTTGAGTCTGAGGACCATGCAAGACCTTTGCTCACGTCTTTGTTGAGTGGGGAAAGGGTAGGCGATTCGAGGAGACGGACTCCTTTTAGATTCTGTTCATCACTCAGATAGATGTTTGAAGTAGTTAATCTCCTCAAGGGCTGTGGTCTAAGGGTCTGTACAATGCCCTGATTCCGTTCAACCCTTTGGTAGTTGTTGAAAGTTATTACTTTCCCCATAGATTTGAGTCCGAGGACCATGCATGACCTTTGTTCTGTCCAAAACTTAGATAATTGTCAAAAGTAGTTAGTTTCCCTATAGGTTTGAGTCCGAGAACTATGCAAGACCTTAGTTCTGTCCAACACTTAGATAGTTGTCAAAAGTTGTTAGTTTCTCCATAGGTTTGAGTTCGAGGATCATGCAAGACCTTGGTGTCCAACACTTAGATAGTTTTCAAAAGTTGTTGGTTTCCCCATACGTTTGAGTCTGAGGACTATGCAAGACCTTTGCACACGTCTTTGTTGAGTGGGGAAAGGGTAGGTGATCCAAGGAGTCGGACTCCTTTTAGATTCTGCTCATCACTCAGATAAATGTTTGAAGTAGTTAATCTCCTCAAGGGCGGTGGTCCAAGGGTTCGTACAACGCCTTGATTCCGTTCAACCCTCAGGTAGTTGCTGAAAGTTATTAGTTTCCCCATAGGTTTGAGTCCGAGAACTATGCAAAACCTTGGTTCTGTCCAACACTTAGATAATTGTCAAAAGTTGTTAGTTTTCCCATAGGTTTAAGTCTGAGGAGCCATGCAAGACCTTGGTTCTGTCTAACACTTAGATAATTACCAAAAGTTATTAGTTTCTCCATAGGTTTGTGGCCCGAGAAGTCATGCAAGACCTTAGTTCTATCTAACACTTAGACAATTACCAAAAGTTATTAGTTTCCCCATAGGTTTGTGGTCCAAGAAACCATGCAAGACCTTGATTCTGTCTAGCACTTAGATAATTACCAGTGTGTGTTAATCCCCCAAAGCCGAAGGTCCGAGTACCTGTCATGGCTAAGTTTCCATTTACCCACTTCAATGGATTAGAAGATATCAATGTATACTTTCCAGAACTAGCCTCGTCGCGGAGCCTCTTTGAATCGCTCTATGTTACTGCCACTTCTCCAAATGAAGGTCCAGCAAATTCGGCCACCAGATTCACGAGGACCTAACCCTTGACGGGGATGCAAGGCATGTACTTAATGTTAGAAGCCCCTAGAACTGTGCCCCATTTAGCAATCCTCCCTGCATAACCCGCACTTCGAGGTATAGGCCATAATGCCTTTCCCCAAGGGCTTTTGCTGATGGGGGCCTAATCCCATCTTAACTAATTGTTGCACTCACTATCACACAAGTCACTATCATGGACAATGGTTAGCATTGGGGTTCATGACGATCAAACAGAAATGAACTGAGTCCATCAAGGAAAATTCGTCCTCAACACCATCTGAGGAGCTCTGCTCTTGTATATACTGAATGACAGTGGTTACAGGAGTTCTTGAGATCGCTCTTGTACGTCCTTCTCCCCTCTCCTCCTCCCTCCTTTATGGTGGGCTTCTCCTATTATATATCCCTCTTTAGACAATCTTGGCCTTCTACTTGTTGATCATCCAAGCTTATACTTGAATGTTTGTCCTATCAGGCACTCTCTTTGGCGTTCTGTAAGTCACGGTAACCAAAGTAGCACCTTCAGAGGTCATTTCCTCATTAATGCGGCCAGAATATTAATGGGGGCATTTAATGCAGAGGTGACAATTTCTCCTTGAACTGCTTCTCCACCATGCTCCCATGGCTGACTCCTTATACTCGTCCTTCTTTTTGAAATGCTCTGGGAGGCTACCTTTGATAGCACACCGCTCTTCCCTTCTATGATCTTGGTTGACCAAGGACAGGCTTATCCTCGGCGATGTTCCTCGGCAATTTGAGTCTTTTTCGTTCATCCTCAGATAGTCCTTCCTCCTTGGCGTGGGCCTTGGGCTCAATATGAAATGGGCCGGGGTCGCCAAATTCTTTGGCCCCACAGTTATACAAAATAAAGTCAAATTATATTTAAAAACTAAAACTTTTTTAAAGCTTAGAGACTTTAAAACTTAAGTTTTTCTCTATGAATAGTGAGAAATTGATTTGTATGATAAAAGAAGGAGAAAGAAGGTATGGATAGCCTTAAAAATTCAAGCATTTGCATTAAATTTCTATATTTTCCTATGCTTATATTTGAATAAAAAAAATAACATATGTTTGTGCATTCAAATAAAACAAAATATTTGTTTTCATGTTTAAGTTTATTTTTATGATACTTTTTAAGTATTATATTCATAAATATAATTTTTAAATAATATATTAGTAGCCCTTTTATATTTTTAAAATTATGTATAAAAAATAAACAACTTAGTTGGCATTTATCCGACTACTTATAAAAATAAAAATAAAAATATTAAATAGACCCATAGTGATGTGTATATTCTTTTTTAAGGCCTAATCCTTGATGTCTTAAGGCTTTAAATTTTTTTCCAAGCTTAAAGATTTAGCCACCTTCATCCAAGTACTTTTATAATTTTAATCTCTATTTGTTTTAATGAGACATTTTCACATCAACTACTAACTAAATAAAAAGTGAAGATTACAACTCACTATTACTTGCTATTATATATTTAAAACAAAAAATAATGTCCAGTTAAATAAGTACCGAAGATAAACTAAACCCTAGATTTTTTACATGTGGTATTAGAGGGAGCCTCTTTCATGCCATGGGAGTGGGACCGTGTAACTACAGCAATGACATGGTGTGGTTTTGTAAAATTAATTGGCTATTCTGTCCTATAAGAATCACTTCTCTTTGTTAATGCATAAACCACTGTTCTTTTTTACAGTAAAAATTATTTTTGTATCTATTAAAGGTTCGAATCATTTATATCTTTGAATAATTAAGTGGTTCTATTAATTAATTAATTTATTTATTAAGAGCATTAGAGCATTCTTATCAAGGATTTCAAAAAGTTTAGCATTTACCATCTCAAAACCCAATTTTATAACATATAACACACCACTTTACAACATTCCTTCCATCAAAACTTCTATTTTTTTTTTTTTTAAGATTCCATTTAAATAGTCTTTCTTTATCATTTTTTTTATTTTTCCTTCTCTCTCCTCTGTCTCTCTCTTTCTCAACCCAATTATTCTCAGCACCGCTGGCCACCGCATCCATCCACCCACCATGCCCACCACATCCACATCCACCGTTGGACCAAAAAAAAAAATCAACAGCAATCGGACCAAATCACTACCAACCACAGCAAGAAAAAAAGGAAAAAAAAACCCATAAACCATGGCCAAATCAGACCACAACCCACAGCAAAAAAAAAAAAAAAATCCATAAAATTGAATTAGAATCAAAACCCAAAAATCAAAGGCCTGTTTGGTGAGTGAGTTCAAACTCACATTTTCACATTTTAAACAACATTACACACATTTCTATATTATCTTTCACCCACACGTATTTCAAAAAATTACAAACAACCATTCTCAAACTACTCTACCAGATCTCTAAAAAACCCTTTAAGCATGCACGGAGAAAAAGAAGTTACAACCCCAAAACCACCGTAACCAATAAGACACATTATTTTATGGGTCATGCTAACGAGTGTACTTAGGAATTTGTTAACAATTCAATTAAAGAAAGTTTTGATGGAAAAAGAGGGAAAAAATTAATATTTTAATAATTTTTTTATTTTTCATAAAAATAATATCTAAACTTTCTTAAAATATTGTTAACCAATACCCCAAGGACTATTAGCATTTCTCTTATTTTATATACCCACAAAAGAGAGAGTATGAAAGCAAAAGAGAGAGTGAGAGACAACGAGAGTTGAGAGAGAGGCAGACTACAGTACAAAAAAAAAGTTCTGTAGCCACGTTTTTAAAACGCGGCTATAGGCCACGACCATGCCAAGCGCCAGAACCACCACCACGGCACCATCACCTGACCAGCCAACAACCCAGTAACAACCTAGACCACAAAACCCACACCACATAAAGCTCCGGAATCCAAACCCACGGCCGCATCACACCCATAACCGCCAAGCAACCCACCACCACCACTGAGCAACACAAACGAACCAGTCACCACCAAAACTGCCGATTTAAACCAAAACTCAAACCCAAAACCCAAACAAACCAGTCACCGACGATTCAAATCCATTCAAACCGAAACCAACAACCCGAAACTCAAACAAGAGAACCCCAGCAGCAACTGATTCAAACAACAGATAGAGCAGAGAGAGAGGGAGAGAGATAGGCAGCTGCCGCCGGTTCAAACCCATTCAAACCAAAGAGAGCATTTTGGTCCTGTCAAGGGAGAAGAGAGAGAACGGGTTTGAGAGCTAGTGACATATGAGAGAGGAGATAACTTATTTTTATTTGGGAAGCAGAATAAAATATTATTATAAAAAGTTTTGCATCTTCATGGGTTTTATATTTAAGAACCCACTGTTCGGTTGGTAAATTTTTTGAGCAATACATGTTGGGATGGGGCTGACTTTCGGCTTCTTGGTGGGCAAAACCGAAATGGGGGGTTTTTAGTAGGGGCGTGTGTGGTTTGGTAGGGGCGGTTTTTTTTTTCAAATTTATTACCGAACCGATAAAGATCGATTTTTTCATAATTGAAACCGATGCACACCGCCTAGGGTCAGTTTTCCGACCTATAGCGGTGCGGTTTAATCGGTTTGGTCGGTTTGAAATATTAAAAAAAACTGTTAAAAAAATTAGGCTTTCAAGCCCAATATCAATATATCAACATGTTTAAGATTTCATGTTACTTATAAATTATTATAGTTAACACTTAACAAGACATAAATGATAGAGATAACAATTGAAAGTTGAAACTGTCTGCACCCACCAAATAAAACCACAAATTCAGCTAATTAAGTGGGTCATTTTAATTTTTAACATTTCTTTGCTGGGTCTATTAGACACTTAATATTTTTAACACTTAGTATCTACTAGACACTTAATATTTGCTGGGTCCATTTAACTCTATTAGACAAGTTGGGCCAACAACGTGTTTTCTCATAAAGTTAAAACAGAGTACAATACAAAGCTTGTAGCATGTAAGTAAAATAACAAGAAACAGAGAAACACAAACCCAGGACAACAAGAAAGTAGAAACACAAACGTGACAAACCCATAAATAAATAAATAACTAAATAAAAACTCAATAAATAAATAACTACAAACAACTCACACTCACACTCACACTATCACACGCACAACTTACACTCACACGCATAAATAACTAAATAAATGGACTAACTGAGTCAGTCCATCTCTAACTCTAACTCTAAGTCTCTAACTCACTTCTCTACTGAACAATGAACATTGAACAACAAGAACCCAAGAAGTCAACAACTCACACAGTCACACTCACACGCACAACTCCAAACAGTCAAAGACAATCTCTCTCACTCCGTTTCCATTAAAACCAAAAGAAAGGGGCCGAGCTGATGGCTTACAGTGGTTTGCCGCGGGGAGCTGCTGCTGCTGCGAGGCGCGACTCAAGCCGGTGAGATCGCGAGCGAGAGGCTAGAGGCGAGGCGACTGGGGCGAGAGCGAGAGAGAGAGTTAAGGGTCCCAGGTGTCTGAATAGGATGAATTTATAGTGAGGTTACTGAGGTATGTGTCTGAAAACCTACATAAACGGTGCTGTTTTGTGTTTTTTTTTTTAATAACCCAATACTATGCCGTTTGTTTAAAGTAATTTAAAATAGATACACACCTAAACGACGTCGTACCCCTGATCTGAACTGAAAATATTTCTCTCTGTTTGTATCGATTCGGTTCGGCTCTACTCGGTGCGGGATTTGCGTCTCCGATGTCCTCACCGCACTGGCATCAGAGCTCCGTCGGTCAGTGCCAATGGCGGTGCAGGAGGGTCTGTGCCCGTCGGTGTTGTCGGCTTCGGTGATAGTTTGCACACCCCTAGTTTTTACACCTAATACTAAGAGCATTCTCATTAAGGGTTTAAATGCTGATATATATATATATTTTTTAGCATTTTTGACCCAAAAGCTTACTCCATCAAGAGTTTTAAATGCTATAATTTTTGGCATTGATGAATAGTGCGGTCTCATATTTGAGACTGCACTGTTCACCAATTGTAAAATTTATATTATTTTTTTTATTCAAGTGGAGCCCACTTTCTTTTCTTCTTTGTCTTTGTCTTTCTCATTTCTCTTTTCTTCTCTCTCACCATTTCTCTGCTTTCTTTCTCCCTCTGCTCGACGCCTCCCTCTCCGACGAAACCCAGGCCGGAGTATCAAGCCAAGCCGAATTTTTTTTTATTCACTCTTTGTTCTCTCTCTACTCTATCTTTCTCTTTCCTCTCTCACTTCTTTCTTCTCTCTTCTCTCTTTGTGGTTCACTGATGAGTGGGCTTTGCCGATGATTGTGCTCTGACAATTGTGGGATGCCGA
Source organism: Quercus suber (assembly GCF_002906115.3). Taxonomy (NCBI): domain Eukaryota; kingdom Viridiplantae; phylum Streptophyta; class Magnoliopsida; order Fagales; family Fagaceae; genus Quercus; species Quercus suber. The sequence goes on along the minus strand of NW_027069469.1, from coordinate 2,731,610 downwards.
TGGCTGTGATTCGGTGATTGTGGTCATGGATCGTGGGTCTGATGGCTGTGGTCCGGTGGCGGCGATGGAGGCTTTTTTTTTTTTTTTTTTTTTTGCGTGGTTCTTCTTAGGTCTGATTGGGCTCCGATTGTGCGACAGAGCTTGGTGGTCAACCCATGGAGCACGGGTCAAAGCGTGGATCAAAGGAGTCATGGTCCGATTTGGTTGATTTGGTTTGTGGTTTTTTTTTTTTTTTTTTTTTT
>NW_027069469.1:2681799-2730761 GCF_002906115.3 Quercus suber | reverse complement strand
TTTTTTTTTTGTTTGTTTCAGTGTTATATTCATTCTTAATCCATATATTCATCTCTTTAATCAACCAAAAAAATGCTTCAGACTTGTACCACCATGCCAAATATAATGAAATCTCACCGATATAGGTTTGTCAATGGCTCATGAGGATGGATAGCAATGCATGGGGATTGAGAAAATTGAACCACTGGTGTGAGAAGTTGAACCAAGAGGGCAGTCTTTGATGAAACAGATCTGTCCAACTAATTTTGTTGTCATTGGCCATGATGGAGAAATCGAGTGACGAAGTTACCTTTGTCGATGAATTTAGTGAGACTTGGCTTGATTATTTTCTAATATGCTAGAGTGAGGTTTGACTCGATTATTTTCTAATATGCTAGAGGTTAGATGAGAGAGAAGAAAAGAATTGGGGAAGATATGATCATATGAAAAAAAAAAAAAAAAAAAATCAAGAGAGAGCCGCACTGAAATGAATTGTGGAAGAAACCTATGAGTTTATGATTTGTAATTTGTGTTTTTGTGATACGTGAATTTGGAATTGTGGCTTGTGAATTCTTTCTATGAAAAAGAACAATATGATAGTGAGGACACTAAAAATGGTAAAATGTGTCAAAAAGATGAAACAATTCATTTTATTTATATAGATAATTAAAAATATAATAAAACAATATCTTGAATCCTTTATATAATTGGGAAATAAATTTTCTAGTATAAGTGTATGTGAATGAGTAGTAAGGTTTTAAGTTAAAATCTAGTTAAAACTTTATTCACCTATCTGTGAATGCTCTAGGAAGATTAATTGATATCTTTGAGAATTTTTTATGTATACACAATAATAATAATAATAACTTCAACCTACATATGCAAGTCATCCATTCTGTTCTGTTTTGCACCATGGTTTTGAAACCTGAACCAGACCATATGGTTCGATCAGTTTAACCGAAACCGTTCAATAATCCAATTTTTTAAACTGATAAAACCGAAAATTTGAATTTTGTTGGAAACCGTGTGAACCGCAGTCAAACTGCATGGGCTTCTAAACCGGTCACAGGTTTACGGGTCGGTATCATATTTTCTTCAAATATTTCAAAAAAAAAAAAAAAAACTGGTAATCTATTTGTTTGTCATCGCCGGAAGTCCAAATTGTCAATCCCGTTTGCTGACTAACTTGACTCCATTCCTTTGCTGCAAACAATTTACCATCGCAAGATCTTGATTTTGGTCGGAGGGGAGCTTGACTCTCGTAGTCATGTTCGTTGTGAAGGAGAGAGAGAGAGAGAGAGAGAGAGTGTGAGAGGAGCTGAGTTTGATAAAAGAAAAAAAAAAATCTAAGCTTTGGAAAGTGGGGTAATAGATTTAAAAACAATATATATATTAAATCAGCTTTTCTCTTGGGATGAGTGAGTGGGCTCTTGTTTTTTAAATTTTAAACTGCATTGCATATTTTATATTTTATTATTATTATATGAGTTTCTCCTCAAGCAAGGCTAGGGGTGGAGATGGGTAGTGCTCCCATTTGAGCTGCCTAAGGAAATTAAAGATAGAATTAGAGCAATTCCTCAAAGTTAGGTTGGTAGAAGTGAGGATTTAGTACTATGGAAACTACAAAGGATGGGGTATTCTCTGCAAAGTCAGCTTATTTAGCTAATATCTCTCATGATCTAGCCCCTCCCTTCCAAGGTGCTTGGATATGGAAGTTAGATGTCTTGCCAAAAATTGTGAATATTTTTTGGCTATGGATGCATAAGAGTGTACCAATGAAAAACATTCTAGCCACGAGGGGTATCATGGAGGATAAGTTCTGTCCACTATGCAAGAGTTTGCCTGAAACGATTGGGCATCTCTTAAGGGATTGTAAATATGCCCGAGACTTTTGGCACAAAATCAAGGTCCCACCTGATGCTATTCAGTCCTTCCAGGTCCTTGATGTGGATACTTGGTTGCGGGAAAATTGCTTGAGTAAGGCAATGCATCAATCTTTGGTGCCATGGCAATATGTCTTTCCATTTGCTATATAGGAGTTGTGGATACATAGAAACAAAGTGGCTTTTGAGAATAACCCTTTAAACCCCAACCTGTGCAGACTAAGCATTAGTAAAGCTACGGAGTATTATTTTTTTATGGGTAAGATCAGAGAATAGAGGCTTATGGCAGTCATTTCTGTTTGGTGGGAAAAACCACCCCTACCCCCCCAGTTGGTATAAACTGAATATCGATGAAGCGTTGTGTGGTAATCCAGGGAAGGCAGGAGGTGGTGGAGTCATAAGGGGTAGTGCAAGGAATTGGATAAGGGGTTTTGCTAGATACATTGGGTCAACAAGAAGCATTATAGCTGAATTTTGGGCCCTCAGGGATGGTTTGAATTTTGACGCGAAAGTTATTATGGACTTGATTATTTCCAGGAACTCTTCCAATGCAGCTTACTCATCCTTGTTGTTTGACTGCAGATTATTACCGGACAAGATTCCCCACACCATGGTGAAGCATGTGTTTTGGGAAGCAAATAAATGTGCCGATGCATTAGCTAGGAAATGATGTAATTCTCAAGAGAATTCTGTAATTTTTTATGTTCCCCCATCTATTGATATATCTGCCTTAGTTTATGCAGATGAGAATGGGGAAAGCTTTTGTAGGCATGTTACTGCTAATTTAGCCATTTGGTTGCCTAATTAATATATACTAGCCTCGAACCCGCGCGTTGCGTGTGATAATTATTTTTATAGTGGTTTTATTAATTTTTTTTTTTTTACAATTTAAACTAATCTAATAATGAGTAATGTATTTCGTAATTATATTTTTATTTACTATAGGAACAATCATAAATGTAATATAGAAATAATCCAAAACACCAAAAAAAACTTAAACTTAAAAAATTTAATAAAACTTAACAATGATTAATTGAACCAGTATTAGGATAAAATTTGTTTTTGATAATCTATTAAGGTTATTTTCTTTGTAGAAATTATAATTTCGGCCACCCAAAACATATTATCAAATAAACAATTATTAGCAAAATCTAAGAATTAAATTTCTATACATGCATTGTTAAAAAATAATAATAATTAAAATAAGGGATAATTACAGTAAACCCACCTGAGGTTGGGCCCGTTTTCACTTTGCCTACCCGTGGTTCAAAACTTATCACTTTGCCCACCTGAACTTCAATCCGTTACTCCCCCGTTGCCCACCTCACCCCCAGACGTTAGACAAACACCATTTTACTAAAAATTAGACATAACACGGATCAAAAACACGAACCATTGAATCTTTTCCTCATAAACACAAGAACACAACATTTGTAAATATATTTCAAAATTTTCAGTTACACATCCAAAACCAATTAAATCCTCTGAATCCAGACCAAAAATCCATCTCATTTTTCAAACCACTAGCAAGCCAAAATTAAATAAAACCCACAATCAAAAAGCAAAAAAAAAAAATCTCAGGACTAGGCTGAGCATCCCTCAAAGGTTTGGCTTCATTTGCATCGTTGACGACAAAAAAAATATATATTATGGGAAAGGCTACAAATCCAGTTTGAGTTAATTGTAATAATCAGCTGTTTGCCCAAATTTTGATGAAAAAGAAAAAAAAAAAAAAAGATGAAAATCCATTACTTTTTTTTAAAGGGAAAAAAAAATTCCATAATTTAAATAACCATCCATAGAAAAATAAATAATATGAATTGATTTTTTTTTTTTTTTTTTTTTTTTGGGGGTCAGTTGCATGACTTTTTGATAGTTGAACGAAAAACTACGTTTTATTAAAATCTAAACAAAATGTTTGCCCCTATCAAAAGTTTGAAGCAAAAATAAGTAATGAGGAAAGAGGAAAAGACCAGTTGAAAGACTTGTTTAGTTCTTGAAATTTACCCTACTCACTAGTTTTTAATCCATTCACTATAGAGTACTATTCGTTAAATATAGGTTAAAGAAAAAATAAATAAAGAGGAAAGAGTAAAAGACAAGTTAAAAGACATGGTTGGTTCTTGAAATTTACCTACTCATTGCTTTTAATTCCCGAAACTTCATATCAGCGCTGTTAATTAGTCTTAAAGTTTCAAAATTGAGCACAATTGATCCTTCAATCAACTTCTCATAAGGTTTTTTTTTTTTTTTTAATATAATTTTTTTTATGTGTCTAATAAAACAATGATATGACATTTCTCTAAAAAAAAATATTGACATGAACTATTTTTAATTATACGGCAACACATTTTAGAAACTTCTTAGATACTTTTGGAGTATGGACAAATGCCACTCCCTCGTCTCACATTTAAATAGATTTACCATAAATTTAATAATTGGACACTATTATGAATGTAAAAGAATGGAGCATCATTCTCCATATTTCGAGAGTATTTAAGAATTATTTCACATTTTATATTCAAAAAGCACACCATAAGAATATGACCCAGTTCTACCTAAATCTCCATTGATGGTTGCTATCATGTGAATCCTTTACATCGCTCTACATCGCTAAGTACCTGTTTGGATACAACTTTTCCCACGTTTGCGTCTGGGTGTTTTTTTTTTTTTTTTTTTTTTTTTGGAAGCACATTTCTAACTTTCTGTGGATGTGGTGGTTTTCCAGTGGGTCCCATGTACTGTTCACGAGACCCATAAACCTCTTTTTTCAACACAACTTTCATTAAAAATGGGGTCCTACGGCACTATTCACACATTTTAAAAATTATTACTACAGTATTTTCAGTTTTCAATAAAATAAGCAGTATCCAAACGGACCCTAAGTAACACAATGTGCTCTAAAATTTAAGCTTTTAAAAAAATATGTTTATATAAACTGCCACTTATTTGACACCCGATTTGCCTCAATTATTATTTTTTAAATGATTTTTATGTTGGAGTTGGTCAAACATGATTAGTGCAAAACATGATTTTGAAACCCAGACCGTTCAATGAACCGTAGAAGATAGAAGTTCAAGGTTTTTAAGGTCAGACAGAGGTCAAACTGAGGTAGACCGTGACGACGTAATCATTAATTTAATATAAAAATAAATAAAATAAACATGTAAAATAAAAAATTTCAAAAATTAATATCTCAACTAAAATACTCAGATTTCAATCTTAATAAATAAAAACAATACTGATAGTTTTAAAAGTTTTTTTTTTGGTTTAAAGGAAATCTATATATTACTAAAAGCTGAAGCGTAGCGTTTAATGCTGCTGCTCTCGTCACGTTGCGCCGCATCAGTTGCCACGTCATTTTTTTTTTAATAATATAATTTGTTCTATAATTTTAAAATGGTTTTTACAATTTTCAACCTTATAAATGCAACCCACTACTTATTTATTTACTTTCACTATCACCCTATAATAAATCTATATAATTAATCCAGCTCACCTCTTATTTATTTAGTTCCATTATCAAGCCCAACCCAAAGCCTTTTCAATTTAGCTTTAAAGTTTTGTGTGAGCCTTTTCAACTTAAAGAAAAAAATAAATAAATAAAATAAAACAAACAAACAAACAAATGTTGAAGCCTTTCAAGCTTTCAGATTTTTTTTTTTCCATTTTTTCTATAATTGTTTTTAACATTTATTTTTTTAATATTACACTTCTCCAACCTTTCTCTCTCCCTTACTATTTCATCTCCCACTACTTCTTCAATCTTTCTCCCTCCTTTACCTTTTCATCTCCCCACTATCCTCTACATTAATATTATGCTTCATCTTTCCCTTTATCTTCCTTTATTTTTGTCTATTCTTATTCACACCCTCTTACTATAAATTTGTCACTCTTCTATTCTATGCATAGTTTTTCCTCACAAAAAAGCTGAAGTGTAGTGTTTAATGTTGTTGCACTCACGTGCACCACATCAACTGCCACGTTTTTTTTTTAATAATATAATTTTTCATACATTTTTAAAATGGTTTTTACAATTTTCAACCTTATAAATGCAGCCTACTACTTATTTATTTACTTCCACTATCACCCTATAATAAATCCAACTCACTACTTACTTATTTACTTCCACTATTACCCTATATAAATCTGTATAATTAATCTAGCCCACCTCTTATTTATTTAGTTCCACTATCAAGCCCAACCAAAAGCTTTTTCAATTTAGCTTTAAAGTTTTGTGTGAGCCTTTTCAACTTAAAAAAGGAAAAATAATAATAATAAAAATAAATATATAAAACAAACAAACAAACAAATGTTGAAGCCTTTCAAGTTTTAGGATTTTTTTTCCAATTTTTCTATAATTGTTTTTAACATTTTTTTTTTTTTAATATTACACTTCTCCAACCTTTCTCTCTCCTTAGTATTTCATCTACCACTACTTCTTCAATCTTTCTCCCTCCTTTACCTTTCATCTCCACACTACCTTCTACATTAATATTATTCTTCCTCTTTCCCTTTATCTTCCTTTATTTTTGTCTATTCTTATTCACACTCTCTTACTATAAATTTGTCACTCTTCTATTTTATGCATAGTTTTCCCCACAAAAAAGCTAAAGTGTAGTGTTTAATGTTGTTGCTCTCACATTGCGCCATATCAACTGCCACATCACTTTTTTTTTAAATAATATAATTTGTCATATAATTTTAAAATGGTTTTTACAATTTTCAACCCTTATATCATCCTATAATAAATCCAGCCCACTACTTACTTATTTACTTCCAATATTACCCTATAATAAATCTGTATAATTAACTAGCCCACCTCTTATTTATTTAGTTCCACTATCAAGCCCAACCCAAAGCATTTTCAGTTTAGTTTTAAAGTTTTGTGTGAGCATTTTCAGCTTAAAGGAAGAAAAAAAAAAAAAAAAAAAAAAAAAAAAAAAAACGTTGAAACCTTTCAAGCTTTAGGATTTTTTTCCCCCCAATTTTTCTATAATTGTTTTTAACATTTATTTTTTTAATATTACACTTCTCTAACCTTTCTCTCTCCCTTACCATTTCATCTCCCCACTACTTCTTCAATCTTTCTCCCTTCCTTACCATTTCATCTCCCCACTACTTCTGCAATCTTTCTCCCCCTTACCTTTTTATCTCCCCACTACCCTCTATATTAATATCATTCTTCCCATTTCCCTTCATCTTCCTTTATTTTTTTCTCTTCTTATTCACACCCTCTTACTATAAATTATCACTATCTCTTCTATTCTATACATAGTTTTTCCTCACCAAAAAAAAAAAAAAAAAAAAAGGTTCCCTGTCTCTCTCTCTCTCTCTCTCTCTCTCTCTCTAAATTTTTTGGTGAATTTTTTTTCTTGCATCTCTACTTTAAGTTGATAATTTTTTATATTCTTTAAAACTCTATTTTGGGTTAGTGTTATTTAGTTTTTTTTTTTTTTTTATTCTCTTTTAGTAAAGTTATCCTATTAGTCATATAAAAATATAGCATATATATATAATATTATCTATTATAGCATGATTTAGATAATTTGCTATTTATTCTATTACATAGCATGATTTTTTATAGTGCTCAATTTAGATGTTAAACTATGAGACTTTACTAATTTTTGTTTATTTTCTAATCCTTTGTGTGGGGCAAAGTACTCTATAATTTCATTTATTTAAAGAAAATCAAAGGTTAGCCAAACAAAAATAATCGGATAGGTGAAAAATTTTAACTTTTGCAATTTTATTTTAAGGATAATTACAGTAAACCCACCTGAGGTTGGCCCGTTTCACTTTCCTACCCGTGGTTCAAAACTTATCACTTTGCCCACCTGAACTTCAATCCGTTACTCCCCGTTGCCCACCTCACCCCCAGACGTTAGACAAACACCATTTTACTAAAAATAGACATAACACGGATCAAAAACAGAACCATTGAATCTTTTCCTCATAACACAAGAACACAACATTTGTAAATATATTTCAAAATTTTCAATTACACATCCAAAACCAATTAAATCCTCTGAATCCAGACCAAAAATCCATCTCATTTTTCAAACCACTAGCAAGCCAAAATAAATAAAACCCACAATCAAAAAGCAAAAAAAAAAAAAAAAAAAAAGAAGAAAACCCATGAAGAAAAGTAATGTTTTCCAATTTCCCATGTAAATCTAAGCAATAACTGGTAAGTAAGTAATGTTTTCCAATTACCCATGTAAAACCCACAATCAAAAAGCAAAAAAAGAAGAAAAGAAGCAAAAATCCCTCTCATTTTTCACATCCACGCCAGATTGGCCGAAAACGAAGTTGTCGGGCCTGAAGATCTGGTCGTAGGTACCAGATCTAATGCTGTCCATGGTACCAGGTTCCAGATCCATGAGAACAGCACGAGGAACATAGCGACCGCAGCTTGCTTCATTGTAGTAAACGTTGATTCTCTCGAGCTGTAGATCTGAGTCTCCCTGGTACTTCCCAGTTGGATCTATGCCGTGTTCGACACACACCACTTCCCAGAACTTTGCTCCAATCTGGTTCCCACATTGCCCACCTTGGATGCGAAGAATCTCACGCATTTTCTCTTTTCTTTGGAATTCAAATTCTTAGTAAAAAGTGAAAATGTTCTTTGGTTATTTGGTTTTCCCATACTTACTTACCAGTTATTGCTGTAGATTTACATGGGTAATTGGAAAACATTACTTTTCTTCATGGGTTTTCTTCTTTTTTTTTTTTTTTGCTTTTTGATTGTGGGTTTTATTTAATTTTGGCTTGCTAGTGGTTTGAAAAATGAGATGGATTTTTGGTCTGGATTCAGAGGATTTAATTGGTTTTGGATGTGTAACTGAAAATTTTGAAATATATTTATAAATGTTGTGTTCTTGTGTTCATGAGGAAAAGATTCAATGGTTCGTGTTTTTGATCCGTGTTATGTCTAATTTTTAGTAAAATGGTGTTTGTCTAACGTCTGGGGGTGAGGTGGGCAACGGGGGAGTAACGGATTGAAGTTCAGGTGGGCAAAGTGATAAGTTTTGAACCACGGGTAGGCAAAGTGAAAACGGGCCCAACCTCAGGTGGGTTTACTGTAATTATCCCTATTTTTTATTATAAAAAAAAAAATAAAGAAGATTTTTCCCTATGACTAGTGTGGGTGGCACATGCAAGACACATGCTACCTCTTGAGTGAAAAAATTAAGATAGAATTTTTATTTGAAGAAGTATGAAATTATGTACATAAAAAATGTATGTTATACAAAATTAATCTCATCCGTATAATAATTTTGATACCTATTTGCTAAAGGCAATATCAACTCATAAAAAACTTCTAAGAATGATAACAAATATCATCATCTTCCAACAATAAGCAACTAAGTTTTGATAAAACCTTGTCACAATATTTAAATTTTCGGAATGAATGATGGCATATACTATAATTGAAACTCTTCATCAAATACCTTTAACCATACATAATGAAAATTTTGTCATTCATACTTTCTTCTTTATCATTCTACATGAATCTAGATGTAATCTTTATTTTAATTAGTTTTTAATGAACACCCATTTAGGCAAGAAATAAAATACCTTTTATTACTATTTTAACTTTCTAAGCATTAGATTCTCCCCAAAAAAAAAAAAAAAAACTTTGTAAGCATTACTACCATCTAAAACTCAAAATACATGAAGAAAATTTTTGGGATATTAAAATTTAGTGAGTATTTTAGACATTACATAATGGAATATTTTAAGAAGCATAAGCTTTCATTAGAATTTAATTGAGAGAATAACAATATGACATATTTGTTCTTTTCCAAAAATATTAAGAGGGAAATTGCTTGATTTTGAAGTTTAAGGAGGAATTATGAATTACCTCAAACATAAAGGATGAAAAGTATTTTAATTATAAGTTTTTGTTTTTGTTTTTTGTTTTGTTTTTTGTTTTTTTGTGTGTAAAACTATATATTTTTACTTAAAAAGGTGCAGAAAGGGGAAAAAAAAAAATCAACCTAAGAAAACTGTACATGAAATAGTGAATTTTGGCTCAACAAAAATTGACTAATAAAAAAAAAATTCTTGAAACACAAAGAATAGCACAACATTTTCATAATACTTTTATAACTTTGTTATATTTTACTTTGACTTATAAAGAATTGACATTTCAGTAGTTGTGAAAATATTGTAACGACAACAAGATGTCTTAACATTTTTCACAAGAGAAATGATATGTCCACAATATTTTCATTACAAATTATAAGTAGTATGTTGTTACGGGTTGTTATTAGTGGGCAAAAAAATAATTTTATTGATAAGTTTAATTTAAAATAACAATTTACTACGTAAGATTTATTATTAAAATGTTGTGGATGCAGTACTTTTTTTTCACAATACTTTTATTTTATTTTTTTAGAGAGTTTCAACTTATGGCGTCCGCTCCTAATGATAGTTTTTTATTATCAGACTAAGACACCAATTAGTTTTTGGTGTAGGCGGGAAATGAACCCTAGATCTTTTATACAACCATTAGAGACTTTACCAGTTGAGTTAACTAAAACCCACCAATACCTTTATTTTTAGTTGTGATAATACGTAATAGTATTAAATACTAAATGTTACGTCTACAATATTTCTACAATACTTTTACAACAGATTTTCAATTGTAAGTTATTAATGATTTTAATTTGAACCCACCACCAAAATTATTTTTCCCACCAATAATAGTATATAATAATTTGTTATTTAAGATTTATTATGAAAATATTGTGGGCATAATATTTTTTGGACAAATTTTAGCTACAAAATTTATTGTAGCCTAAGGTTACAATCTTACTCAATGAAATAAACATTACTACATATTTTGAAAATCTAACCATTGAATTGCATATTCTTTACGCTCTTAATATATATGTCAAATTTTGTTTCAATCGAATATTATTTACTATATTATATATAAGCTTATATTTTATGCATAATTTTAAATTATAAAAACTTGTAATTTAAACAATTTATTGATGACATAACTATGGATTTTTACTTTTCTAGAAATTTTGCAAAAATAAAAATAAAAATAAAGGATATAAGAAAAAGATGTAATCCAATGGTGAATTCATCAAAATTCATCTCTAATAAAAAGATATTGAATAAGATTGTAACCTTAGACTATAACCAATTTTGTAACTAAATTTTGTCCATATATTTTTAATATTAAAATTTTTTATTTCTCACCCAATTCAACTTTTTTGGCTTGTTACAAAAAGTAAAGGTTGAATAAACCAAATATACTGTAGCTAGAGCCATTTGCTCTTTTTATACATAGAGAGTAGATTAGTAGACATGAGAAATTAGGCCAATCCAACTAGTGGCATTTGCTCTTTTTATATATAGTTAGTAGATTAGTAGACATGAGAAATTAGGCCAATCCAACTACTTAAAACGCACTTGAGTGACCATGACAATGTGTATCTTTACTATTAGTGCATATAGTTCATTATCCCCTACCAACCTTGATCTGACACGTATACAATAATTGGTCCAAAATATTACTTTGTTTGAAAAAAAAAAAAAAAATATATATATATATATATACAATAATTGGTCCAAAACATTACTTTGAAAAAAAAAAAAAAAACTTGTCCTAGAAGAATGGAATAAAGACATGGAATGGAGGACGTCCTTTATGTACTACTACTGTCCTCTCCTATTGACTCGGTGCCCTACGTTTCATCTTCGTACCGAGTGAGGTTTTTTAGTGCTTGACCCCCCTACTGACCAAGACGAGTCTATCTTTGATGGTATTTTTCAAAACTGCTCTGAAAATTTGTGTTTATAATTGACAACAAAAACAAACAAAAATGTTTTGAATACAATTTTTTTTTTTGAAAATATCTAATTTAAAAACAGTTATAAAATATAAAAAACTAAAAACTTGTTGAGTAAAAAATCAATAACAATTTTTTTCTTTAAACACCCAAATCCATTTAAAGCAAAAAAAAAAAAAAAAAAAATGAAAACTGTTTTTAGAAATAGCTATCAAACATGTTCCCCTGTTATTTCATATTTAATATATTGCAGCAGTGCAATGACAAGACTGATACATAATTGAAATATTTGTCCCTTTTTAAGTTGAGATAAAATTTCAATTTTATAATATCTGTTTCATAATAATTGACCTTTATTTTCAAGTCAAAATACTAATTAATTTTTTATATGGGCATAATTGAAAATATTATTCTTTTTTATTTAGAGAAATATATGATATGATTCTCAAAAAAAAAAAAAATATATATATATATATATAATATATGTTTAAGTGTTAACAATTTTTTTTATAGAATATTAAATATTTTTAACACACACAGAAAAAAGGAAGAAAGTCTTATAAAAACTCAATTATAAAAATTAAACTTGTCACTTAAGTGGGGTCTTATATACGTGATTTAAATTTCATATATATATATATATGTATGTATGTATGTACATGTATGGCTTCACACTAAAAACAGTAAGTAAAAAGTTAACAGATGTTTTAATAAGGGTGTTAGTGTAGAAATTATTTTTATAATTTTTTATGAAAAAAAAAGTAATTGACTCTTTTAACAAAATTTTCATATTTTCATAAAAAAATATTAAATTTATTTTAAAATAGTATATTAACAGATGGCCTGAAAGTATTTGTTAATAGAAGTACGGAACCCAAAACAACAATGAGAAAGAGAGGGGTATCTTTCCTTTTCTAATTCTATTTTCAAATTGATAAGAATTGGTCCCACATCTGTCCTTTTTTTCTTTTATAGTTAGTGCCTTCATGGAAATGATTTCTCATTTCCATTTATCACACTAATTTCTTCTTGGAATGTGCAGATAAAATAATAGAAGGGTTGTGTCTAATCAAAATACTATATTTCATCTGTTTAAATAGTGACGAAACATCCCATTAAATTATATATATATATATATAACCTAGATAAGAGAGTTTGAATTCATCAAGGTTTGGGAGTGCATGGGTTGGATTTAAAGATTTTTTTTTTCTTAACTCAACTTGACCTAGTCGAGTTGTGTTTACATGTTTCATACTTTATAAAAATTAGACTTTCATCAACTATTTAAACATTTTTTTCAATAAATTATTATAATTCACATAACATGCCTAAATTATATTTTAAATCATTAAAACCAAATCTCAAAAATACTAAATAAAGAAAATAAAAATAAGTGTAATAAAATAAACTTATGGGTTGGATTAAGTTAGATGGATTAAAAAATATTAATCCAAATCCAATCCGACCTAGCACAAGGCTCAATAATTCTACCCAACTCAACTTACGACACGAGATGTTGAATTGGTTTCATCTGATTGAAGGGTCGAATGCACACCCCTATCAAAAGAAAGAAGTCACATGCTTTTGGAGAGAAGCTGAAAAAGTAGCCAATGATTCAATCCCACCCACCACCGTTGTCAATGCTATTTGTCATCTCTCTCTCCCTCTGCAGATTTCACTTGAATCATGGCTAGGTTAGCAAGATTCCATATAGGATATTACCAGTATTAGTTGGCTTCATCGTAGAAATTTGGTTCAATTATTAGGATTGTGTTCATGAGGAGGGGATCTATCATCTATGATCTATCGTTTATGATTACAGGAAATGTTTTATTAGATTCTAAGCTAAATGAAAGACCCTTTTTTTTTTTTGGGAGAATAGCTAAATGAAAGACTTCTAGTGACTTTGGTCTTGCTAAACTCTGCGATTCTAAGAAGTTAAATCAAATGGCAATAGATCCTTTTTTTTTTTTTTATTAAAAAAATCCTATTGTTATAGATCTTATAAATATATGTACTCGATCAAATTTATTAATATAGAATATACAAAATATAAAATTTGTGTTACTGTACGAACAGTTTATATTAATTATAGTAATTACTAAACAAACTATAATTTGGCCCTTAAACTTTGTCTAAGAGTTCAATTTCATTACTATTTTTTTAAAAAAGGAGTTCAATTTCGTTCATGAGATAGTTTATGAAATTTTGAAAGTGTTTAACATTACTATTGCCTTAATTTTACTCCCAAAAATCACATAATAATTTCCATCAATATAATTTAAATAGTGTGAGATTAACATGTTGTCATGGTTATTAAAATTGAGATGCTATAGAGGATTGGTATGAGAGCCTTTTGGTCATATTGAGAGTCATAAAATTCTACTGTTTCATAAAATAAAATAAAAAGAAGAAAATCACCGATTAACAATGATGTGTTCAAGAATCTTAACATAGGTGTTAAAATACTCATTAATAAATTTTTTGAGGTAATTCTTTAATAAAAATTGATGATGATAATCTACAAGGAATCAAATAGATTATAAAGAGGATTCTCAAAAAAAAAAAAAAAAATATACAGAGATAAAAGTATTATTATAAAATATAAATAAGTTTTTAACTATAAAACATTATACCATACCATTCTATGAGTTTTAATTTTGAAAGCATAATGATTCAATTAAATAAATTTTAATTAATTATTAAATGGCCTCCATTTCTCTTTTTATATGCCAAATGGAGAGCAAAAAATTCAAAATTGTTACTAAAGGTCTTACAAAAGTTATTTATTTATTTATTTTTAATAAAAGAAGTTTAGCTCAAATGTCCGAACAACCAAGAACCAACTATAAATATATCAAAATTTAGGATTAGATCGATGCAATTGTGGTTGGATCACGATCCTACCACAATCAAACCAATCCCATGATTTGGATCTAGATACTACCCGATCCTACTAATTTAAAGATCTTATTGCAATTCAAATTGTTTAACAATTCTAGGATCAAAGGATTTTAAAGATTTGTACAATTTTTCCTAATATATATATATATATATTTGTACAAATTTAATAATAACTTTGAGAACAAATGATGATAAAGAGAGCAATTAGATCATTTTCAAAACCTCATAACTTTTGGACAAAGTTTAGCTTTTCTTTTTTCTTTTTTCTTTTTTTCTTTTTTTTGAGAATGAAGTTTAGCTACAAAATTAGTTGTAACTTTATACTATAACTCAATATCTTAATATTAAAGATGAATTTTGACAAATCCACCATTGAATTACATATTTTTCTTATATCCTTCATGCTTGCAATTTTTTTTAAGAAAATTAAAGATCAATTGCTATGTCATTAATAAATTGTTTAAATTATAAGTTTTTGTAATTTAAAATTATGCATGAAATATAAGCTTATAGATCATATAGTAAATAATATCCGATTAATACAAAATTTGAGATGTGTATTAACAATTTGATGGTTAGATTTTTAAAATATGTAGTAGTGTTTATTTTATTGAGTAAAGTTGTAGGCCTCAGGCTACAACCATTTTTGTAGTTAAACTTTGTTCATAACTTTTTTTTTTTTTGGTTAGAAAAACCTCATAACTAAAAATTAAGACAATATTAAAAAAAGAAATAGGACTATAGGAGTTTGACCATAACGTATTAAGGCAATATCTTATGTTCATGGCATTTTTTTTAATATAATAATAAACTAAATGTGTTAACAGTTTAGATTAGATATGCATGTTTATTTCTAAATAAAATATTAAATAAATATGCATAGAAAAAGATCAAATTAGTATGGTACATAGAAGAAAAATTATATGTAAAGTAAAATTCTCATGAATATGGATCATTATATATATATATATAAGATTAACCCAAGAAGATGTTATGTTGATCTGAGCTTGTTTAACCAAGGGACTTATAATTGAAATGGTTAATATTTTACTGTTTCTAATAGAGATATTTAAAATTCAAAATTCCTTCTTCTCCAATTCATGAAAAAGAAGGAATTTTGAACTCCGAATATTTTTATTAAAAACTTTAAGATATTAACCAGTTGAATTTATATATNGTAAATTTTTTTGAAGCTTAATAAAAAAAAATTTGGCGAAAAGCCATTTTAGTCCCTACATTTTCAGGCGATTCCCATTTTAGTCCCTACATTTTATTTTTACCGTTTTTAGTCCCTATCCTAAAAAACGTTTCCCGTTTTGGTCCTGCCGTTACATCAGAGACAGAGAAAGCTGACGTGGTAAACGGTAGGAATAAATAATACTTAATTAATATCCACGTGACTTAAATTAATAATAAAAAAATGCCACTTCAGCCTCTAAATTAAAAAATTAATTTATTAATTTTAACTAAATAAAAAAAATTAGGCGAAAAGCACATTTTAGTCCCTACATTTCAGGCGATTTCTAGTTTAGTCTCTACATTTTATTTTAACCGCTTTTAGTCCCTATCCTGAAAAACGGTTCTCGTTTTGGTCCATGCCGTTACATCATAAACGAATATTGCTGACGTGGCAAACGACAAGAATAAATAATATTTGTTTAATGTCTACGTAGCTTAATAATAATAAAAAAAAGTTTTTTGGCATTAAAAAATGCCACGTCAGCATCTAAATTAAAAAATTAATTTATTCATTTTAACTAAATAAAAAAAAATTAAAAACAGAATTAAAAACAAAAAATCATATGAATTGAGATATGAGTGAGTCTTAAACAAGAACACAAACCCAGAAATTTATAAAAAAAATAAAATAAAAAAAAAAGAGAAAAATTATAAAAACCAAATAAACTTTTAGAGATTAAGAACGCCAACTACAACCCAACAACACCATGGTTGAAACAAGGCGCAGCTCCTCTGCTTCCAAGCGTGGCCTCTCATCTCATTTTTTTTACAATTTTTATTATTTCCTTCACCCTTCACAGTTCTCTCTTCTCTGGAAATCCTCTCACACACAACCACCGCCAACGATCAATCCACCATCATCAAGCACACCACTGCAGACCGTGCACCATCATCAGCCACTAATCAAAACCCAGATCATCAAGCTCTCCTTCACCCACTGATCAAACAAAGAATCAAAACCCCAAAACCATCAAAACCTTCAAAAATTATCAACAACCCAGATCAAGAACTTGAATTTTTTAAGTCTATTTAGAAACCCAAGAGACTATAACAAGTGGGAAAAAGAAAAGACTCAATCTTGTATTGAGAGCCATTGTTTTGATTTTTAGAGAGAGAAAACAAAATCAACAAGGAAACACAGCAGGGATACAGAATGTGAGAGAGAGAGAGAGAGAGAGAGAGAGAGAGAGAGAGAGAGAGAGAGAGAGTTTTTGAGGTGTGGATTTTAGTGAATGGGTATTTATTGTGAAGTAATGTAGAAACCAGAACCAGGCGGAGCGGGGTCTCCTCTCAGAATATGCTTTCTTCCCACATTCTCTCGGCAACCAAACAGAAAACACAGCAAAAAAGAAAAAAAAAATGAAGAACTAGGAAATAAGAAAAAAAAACATACTCGATCTGGAGGAGAATTTTCTGGGACTCAGGATGGAGATCCGACCACTTGAAAAGACTGAGTTTGACGTTGAAACAGAGATTGTTGTTGCGGTTGCTGTGGAGTAGAAAACAGTGAAAACATTTGTGTTTTTGGGTTTTGAATGAGAAAATTGTTTTCTAGGTTTTGATTTGGGAATTAGGGGATGGAATTGAGAGAAAAAAAAAAATACTAAACCCCAAGTTTTGTCCGGTGGTGGGTGGTGCTGTTACGGTTCAGAGGGAGAGGGAGAGAGAAGTCAGATGGAGAAAGAAAAGGGGTTTGTGTTCTTGGATCCGTGTAGGTGTTCTTGTTGTTCTTTGTTCATGACACATTCAGATCTTAATTCATTCGATTTTCTGTTTTTAATTTTTTTTATTTAGTTAAAATTAATAAATTAATTTTTTTTAATTTAGATGTTGACATGGCATTTTTTAATGCCAAAAAACTTTTTTTATTATTAATTAAGCCACGTAGACATTAAACAAATATTATTTATTTTTACCGTTTGCCATGTCAGCAATATCTGTCTATGATGTAACGGCAGGGACCAAAACGAGAACCGTTTTTCAGGATAGGGACTAAAAGTGGTAAAAATAAAATGTAGGAACTAAAATGGAAATCGCCTAAAAATGTAGGGACTAAAATGTGCTTTTCGCCAAAAAATTAAAAACTAAAAATCAAATGAATTGAGATCTAAGTATGTCTTGAACAAGAAAAACAAGAACACAAATCCAGATTCAAGAACACAAACTCAGAAATTCAAAAAAAAAAAAAAAAAAACCAGTAAATCAAAACCCAGCCAAATCAAGGACAAAACATCTAAATCATCCAACATCGACAACAAAACAACATAGCACCAATCATCAACAAACCCTATAGAAAACCAATCATCAACCAAAAATCCATAAATTACATCATCAAACCATAGATCCTCAACAAACCCACAAATTTTTTTTTTTTTTTTTTTTTTGCCTTCTGTAGAGTGAAGAAGCTAGAATTGCAAAAGAAGTTGAAGCCCATGAGATTCGGATTAGGAAAGAGCTTGAGAAACAAGATATATTGAGATCTAGATCCGGATTTGGATCTGGATTCGATGTGGCGATCGACGAGAGGAAGAGGAAGAGGATGTTGTTGAATTGCAAATCGGCGAGGCGATCTCAGATGAGGAAGCACAAGTAGTTGAAGGATCTGACGGACAAGGTGACTCAGTTGCAGCTCTCGAATTGCAATCTGGTGCAGAAGATCAACGCCAAGGAACAGAACTACGGGGCGATTGAATTCGCCAACAACGTTCTCAGAGCTCAGCATGCGGAACTCACAGACACTTGCGATCCTTGAACTTGGTGCTTCAGATGATCGAAGAAATGAGTGGATTCTCCATAGATATTCCGGAGATTCCTGATTCTATGATGAACCATGGCAGCTCAACCGTCCGATCTAGCCGATCATGGCTGATATGTTCCTGCCTTGATCAATAATCCTATCCATCGGTCTCTAATCTTTCATTAATAGTAGAAGTCGGTTCTGTGGTGATGAGTCATTGTAATGGTGTTTAATAATTTGGGTTGTGCTATGTAGAAAAGGCTTGATTGGGTTTTTTAATTTGGGGTTGTGGTGATGAGTCATTGATTTACTGGGTTTTTTTTTTTTTTTTTTTTTTGAATTTCTGGGTTTGTGTTCTTGAATCTGGATTTGTATTCTTGTTGTTCTTGTTCAAGACACACTTAGATCTCAATTCATACTATTTTTAGTTTTTAATTCTGTTTTTAATTTTTTATTTAGTTAAAATTAATAAATTAATTTTTTTAATTTAGATGCTGACATGGCATTTTTTATTATTAATTTAAGCCACGTGGATATTAAATAAGTATTATTTATTCTTGCCGTTTGCCACGTCAGCTTTCTCTGTCTCTGATGTAACGGCAGAGACCAAACGGGAAGCGTTTTTCAGGATAGAGACTAAAAGCGATAAAAATAAAATGTAGGGACTAAAATGGGAATCGCCTGAAAATGCAGGGACTAAAAGTGGCTTTTCGCCAAAAATTTTGAAGGGAAAGAATTTTTGAAACATGTGGAATCATTAACATGCATCTCATATCATAACAAAACTATTTTACAAATGTTTCTGCAGAAAATTCCCAGGTTTTTCAAAATTTTCTGATTTTTCAGGATTCGATTGATTGAACTTGCTTTTCGATCGATAAAAAAAAATAAAAATAAAAAAACCTAGTTTTAAGGCTAAAACTCTCGGGTTGCCTCGATTCCTCTCGATTAGTCGAATATGTTTTTAAGTGTTTTTCGATTCCTGGCTCAATTCCTCTTGAGCGATTGAAAATCATTTTTCTTTTAAACAAATAGGAATCAGATCACATGTTGTTCAGTGTTTTGTCTTCTTTTCGATTCCTCTCTCGATCCCTTTCACTCAAATTTTTTTGTCCTTTTCTGAGTCAAAATGTCAAGGTTTTCTTCCTCAACACCTAGCAAGACTCTTTTATCCCTTCTTTGTTTTAAATTACAAGCATACATGCACTTTCATCAAAAATTTTCAAATTTTCGAACTAAAGATTTTGGGGATTTTGATGTTTTTGAGTGTTTTGATCTAATTTGTTGGATTGGTTTTTGTTCATGCATCATATATACATGATTCTAATGCTTTAATTTCAAATTTTTCATGATTTCTTCAAAATTTTGAAATTAGGGTTATGTGTTTTTGAGGATTTTGGGATTTTGTTCAATGGGGTAAAATTGATTGAAATTGGCTTGTGAAATTGTTTAATTAAGTGATTATACCATGATTTATACATTTTGTGTTGTTCAATTGATCAATATAAGAATTTTTGAAAATTAGGGTTTTCAAAATTGAGGATTTTGTTAAATTTCTAATTTTCTTGTCAATTTTCAAAATTGAGATAAAATTGAACTGTTTTAAAGCATTAGATCATGCATCATATGTGTATTTGCATCATGCATCATATCGTTTTTCAAATTTCATGTTATCATGTGCTCTAACTCTATTTGATGCAGACTGCCCTTGATTTTTTTTTTTTTTGGTTTTTAAACCTTTAGACATGGCTCCTAAGGTGGTAGAAATTTTAAAAACAAAGCCAATAGAACCTTTACATCTTCTTCTGCCCCCTCCTAGGTTGTAGGGTTAGGTTTCTTTCAGCACAGTTTGAGGAAATTTTTGAGACCTTAACCAAGTTTAGGTCTATTTGGAGAGAAAGACAAATAATCCTAGATGAGTTAGATCCTTCCATTCGTAGGAATCTAGTGTCTAGGAATTGGGTATCCTTGTGTGATGTCTTTGATCCTTCTCTTGCTGCTTTGATTAGAGAGTTCTACTTGAACTTTTGGTTTATTCTGAGGTTACAAGTGGTCATTATTTAACTACTTGGATTAGAGGTAAAGAGTTTAGGATTACTAAACAGATAGTTTTTGAAGCTCTAGGTGTACCTTTGGTTCTTAAACCCACATATCCATACATTGAGTTTCCTCATGTAGATGATATCATGTCTTTACTCTATGGAAGATCAGTTACTTAGGGATCTAAACCAAGGATAAACTCACGTGAGCTTACTGAGCTTAACTATCTTTACTTAAGGATAGCCTAGCATAATATATTCCCTATCTCTCATGTTCATATCATTCCTATAGACAGGTGTGCTTTCTATATGCCTTTATGGTAGATGGATCTATGTGTTTTCCTTCCTTATTCATTCAGACCATTGTTGATATTTATATGAGTAAGTCCATGTTCTTTCCTGTGTTTATATATAGGGTGTTGAACTTTCTAGGTTATCAAACTTTCCTCTAGAATTAGTTCATATCATTGCCCCTATAAGAGCCGCTTTTCAGATAACGACAGACTCAGATGAAGAGTGTTGAACCAAGCACTAGGACTTCAAAGAGACCAAGAGGTGATGCTTCTTCTATAGCTCCTACCTCTAGCGTTCAGCCTGGTGTTGAGGAGGTTCATGTGGATCCTACTAGTGATGATGATGCTACTGAGCCTACTGTTACCCTTCCTCTCTCACTTTGTGCCATGATGAAGTCCTTTATGAGTACTCAAGCGGCTCATGGATAGCTTCTTGATGAGCTACTCACAAAGGTTGCTTCCCTGAGAGTAGATTTTGTTGAGTATAAGAATGCTTTCCCACCTCCACCCTCTAATCTTTGATGGTTACCTTTGGCAATACAT
This sequence comes from Quercus suber, assembly GCF_002906115.3. Lineage (NCBI taxonomy): Eukaryota > Viridiplantae > Streptophyta > Magnoliopsida > Fagales > Fagaceae > Quercus > Quercus suber. The sequence continues at coordinate 2,709,332 of NW_027069469.1, read as the reverse complement.
AACAAAGGGGGGAAGATTTTGTATTTAGGGGAGAACAAAGAGATTTTTTATTTAGGGGGAGTGCTTATGAGTTTTTTGGAAGTTTTTATATACTTTGATGTTTTTATTTTTTATTTTTATTTTTTTGTTTATGTGGTTGTATTTTTTTTTTCTATTGTTCTTGTTTCACAAACATTGATGTGATTCTTGATTATGATAGTTATTGGTGATAATTTTATTCATTATGACATTTCTTTCTCCCTTTATATGTTTTGTGAATTAAAGATCAGATTTTTACTTTGGATTTATATTGTATTTTCTACACATGCGTTTATGGGTTGTTTTTAGTGTTTCAGGAATTTACAAGTTAATTCTTTCAATAGTTGCTATCTATACTAGCAACTAATAGTTAGTAGTTGTGATAGAGTTGTTTTAGGGCAACACTCTGTAATTGGGCTGATGTTTGATTTAAGCAATTCATTTGTATGTGTGTTTTGTCATGGATTGTGAAAGGGGAGATTATTAGGTTCTAAAGATTTAGGATTAAATGTTTAGAATTCTATTTTTTATGTGTTGGCAAACCGATAACAAAAAATGTCTAGTCTATGTGTTAGGCATTGCTCAAAGGTGTATCTTTCAAGCTTCAAGTGCTAGCTAACTACAAAAAAGAAAAGTCAGAATCTACCAAGCTTTATCGATTGAAAATTAGATTTGACCGATCGAGAATCACAGAAATCAAATTCTACAAAAGTTTAAAACAAGGCCCGAGCTCGCGAAAACATTTAGGGATTCAATCTAACTTGTCCACATATAAAAGGGAAACTCTAGCTACGTTTTGGAGACCTTTAGAAAACTTGTGTGTTACTCCTTGTGAGATCTAAGAGGTATTGTACCTTCTAACTACATAAGCATTTACCGAAGCAAGATCTACAATCAAGCATTTGTAGATCCTAGTTGCTGCTACAAAGATCAATAAGTTAAGGTGATTTGAAACCTTTGAGTGGGATCCCCAAGTCACAAGCGTGGTGCTTGTGCTGCAGTGAGTCCAAGAAGAGAAAGAGTCCGTGGATTCGGAGCTTGCACGTGGTCGTGTTAATAAGTTACTACTTGAGGTCGCAATAGATATAGGGTTAAATCTAGTTGTAAAAACTTCGATTTTCTTATAATGGATTTGCTTTACCTTGAGAATTGCTAAGTCAAATCCTCCCCACGTTTTACCTTCTAACTACATAAGCATCTACCGAAGCAAGATCTACAATCAAGCATTGGTAGATTCTAGTTACTGCTACAAAGATCAATAAGTTAAGGTGATCTAAAACCTTTGAGTGGGATCCCCAAGTCACAAGCGTGGTGCTTGTGTTGCAGTGAGTCCAAGAAGAGAAAGAGTCCATGGATTCAGAGCTTGCACGTAGTCATGTCAATAAGTTACTACTTGATGTAGCAATAGATTTAGGGTTAAATCTGGTTGTAAAAACTTCGATTTTCTTATAATGGATTTGCTTTATCTTGAGAATTGCTAAGTCAAATCCTCTCCAGGTTTTTACCTTGAGATGGTTCGTTTCATTGGTTCTCCTAGATCATCATATCGTGGTGTTATTTACTTTCCGCTGCTTTGCATGATATGATTTATTATTAATAACCTAGATCTGAATAATTAACCTAAGTAATCACTTGGCTAATATATTAGGTTAAACAATCTGCTTTAAAGGATCTAAACAAACATAGTCTATCATGGATCATAACAGTAATGACTAAGATACGTATGGGTAGCTTAAACTAGACAAATTCAATTTTTTTAGCTATAAGCTTTTATTTGTAAAACCAATTTTAGTGTGGTTTTTTTGGGGAAAATTCTTTAGAGTAATGTTAGGGACATATTTTTTTCACAACTACAAATGTGTTAAGGAGTGATTATAATTCATGATAACATCATTTTCATATGGAAAGTACAGCATGCTATCTAGAAGTTGGGAGAAATATTGTTAAAAAATTGGAATATCTATACTTATTGAATAGGGCTATGAAGTGAATCATAAATATGTGATTGAAGAAATGTTTAAATTATGTGTTCTTTCATTGTATTGTTACCAAATTAAACAAGCATATTTTTTTATTGTTTGCCTTTAATGCTTGATTCTTGGCAGTTTGTTTTGCTTTATTTTCCCAGGAATTAGTTTTGTCAGGTAAATAAATACACACACACACACACACACTTCCTTTTAAAAAAAAATGAAATGGGCCTATAGCAGCATTTTAAAAATGCCACTATAGGTCTATACCCTATAGTGGACCTATAGTGGCATTTGAAACGTTGCTATAGGTTAAAAAAAAAAAATTATTGACTATAGTGGCTTTCTATAGGTTTATACCCAATAGTAGAGTTTTAAAATGCTACTATAGCCTATTTTAAAATAATAATAATAATAATTGGCCTATAGTGGCATTTTTTTTTAAAACGCCACTATAGGTCTATAGTCATGGTACAATAGTGGCATTCATAAATGCCACTATAGCCCAAAGGGACTTCTAGTGGCGTTTCACAAACGCCATTATAGACCCAGTTTTTTGTAGTGAAGAAGGAATACAAACAAAAAGAAGCAATGACTACAGTTCATCCAATGAGGGGTAAGTAAATCTAATTTGTCCTAGAATTTTGGGTGAAACCTTTTTTTTTTCTTTGGTGAAACTAAATTTAAAGAAATATGTGATTTATTGAAAAATAAATTTAGTGGCTATGATAAAATAATCTCCTTTATATAGAGAGAATTTGAAAATTTGTAAATGAAGGATAATGAATCTGTCAAAAAAATTATTCTCCAAAGTTTTAGTAATAATTAATAAAATTATAAGCTAAGGAGGTACTCTAACAATCCAAAACAAACTCTAATTAATATATATGTGTGTTCACTTGGGATAGCTTATTTTAGTAACTTATTTGCATAATGTTGAACAAAAACGTCACATATTTCCAACTGCCCAAAAGAATTGCAAATTTTGTTTTTATTTTTTCAAAATAAAATATAGATTATATCCTTATTTCAGGAAATGTCTAATACTTCGTTTGTTTCGATGTAAAATATTTGCAAAGGCAAAATATTTTCATTTTACAGTGTTTGGCAGTGTACATGAAAATGTTGTGTAAAATATTTTTCCAGTGTTTGGCACAACGTAAAATGGAGAAAAAAACTATTAAAATAATTTTTTTATTAACTTCGAAAAAATACAAAGAGACGGATGAGAGATCATTAGAGCCAGTAAAAAAATACTGTTCTTTACTTAATTTTGAACATAACTTCTGCCATGATTTATGAAAGTTTTTGTCACTTTACAACAAACAAATTCCTTTACTTCCTAAAGTGAAGCTGACATTAATTTCTTATTCAAAAAGCTGGGCAAGGAGCAATCTGGATTAGATTGTCTCAGAAAGCTAGGCAAGTACTTTGCTGTGTAACACAAGAAAAAATATGTGTTAGATTGTCTTCAGTTTTTACTTGTATTATTCCATAATATCAATCAAAGTTTCTATCGTTTTTAGCTTTAAAAAAAAAAAAAAAACATGTTATTATATCACAAAGAAACACTTGATAAAAAAAAATACAAAAACAAAAACAAAAACAAAACAGTAACAACAACAATCCAAAGAAAAAGAAAAGAAAAGGAAATCATGGATGTTTTTTGAAACAAAATAATCAAACCTACATACAACGACCTTTAATCCAAAGTGCAAACATGGCCTCAAAGGGAATCAAACATTGAATCCATATTAGAGCTGTTGCTTCAAATTCTAACAAGGAATCTTGGATCTGAAACACATGTCAATAACTAGTATACAATAATTTCATCACACAAATATCATAATGCCACACACAACGCCCCTCCCCCCCCCCCCCTCCCCAAACCCCAAAAAAAACCTAGATCTAAAAATCATAAACCTTAACTTATATCAAACAACCAATGTCAAAATCATCAAAGAAATAAATAAATCTCACACAATCAAATCAACACAAAAACCCATAAGAAAAATGATAAGAAATCAAATATGTGTAAAAATTATGATTCATCAAAAATAAAACCTAAAACTTTGAGGTGTTTTTCTAGCAAGGAGTAGAAATCAAACCTAAGAAAAACCAAGGAAGGGTTGATGAAGAAAAATGAAAAGAAAATGAGAAATCTAATCTAGAAATTCAAAAAAATACCTGGGTTTCGCTAGCTATGGGTGGCGCCAGTGAAGGGTGGAGCTTGCTGGTGCCTCAGACCTTGGAGCCAGTGATGGGTGGGAAAGAGGGACCAAAGGTGGCTGGACCTTTGAGAGAGAGAGAGAGAGAGAGAGAGAGAGAGAGAGAGAGAGAGAGAGAGAGAGAGAGAGAGAGAGAGAGAGAGAGTGTGTGTGTGTGTGTGTGAGCGTAAGAGTGACTGTGGGAGTGAGGGAGTGATAAGTATCTAGGTGCGAGGAAGAGAGCAAATGTAAAATGTTTTACCAAAATTTAAGTGTAAAATATTTTACATAAATTTGTTTAGATTGATTTGGTTGACTGAAAATATTTTACTTTTGACCAAATATTTTACTGCAAAACAAACACCATAAAATTGGAAAATATTTTCCTAAAAATATTTTACATCGAAACAAATGGAGCATAAATGTAAAACTATATATTAGTTCCTTTCCATTTTTTTTCATCCCCTCTTTTTAGCTCCCAAAAAAGACTCTAAAGGAAATACATACATACATACATACATATATATATATATATATATATTTGAATCCTTTTTTTTTTTATGATCCATCCATTCCGTCACAATTTATCCCACTTTCTTGAATTTTCATCATAAGAATATATTATATATTAAATAAATTTGATTGAGTCCATATTGAAAAAGGAAAGAGATAATATATGAATTTATATGCTCATGGGCTGAACATTGGGTTGGGCTTAAGCATATGTGGAATGAGCCCTCTTGTCCAAATAATAATATTTTATTATTATATATTTTTTGAGTCACTAAGGTGGTGTTTGTATTGCTCATAACCATATCTCAAAACCCATAACTCAAACTCATAACTCATAACTCATGTCTCTAATCCCACAATAACTCAAATCTCCCTACAATTTGTGTTTGGTTCCAAAACTGAGTTATATCTCTCACTCTTTAACTCTAACTTTTGGCAAAATGGTGAAGCCCACCCATTGGTATTGCATAGAATGGTAACATGGCTACCCATCACAAAACCCACAAAGAGACCGAAAGCCACAAACAGAATGATAACATCTCTCTTTCCATTCATTTTTCTGCTTTGCCATGCTTATTGCAAAACCCAAAAAGAGACCGAAACCCATAAGTCAAAAATCTCATCCCACGCTGCCAACAATACCATCATTGTCCAAACCCAGCAAGCAATTCACCAAAGACGAGTCCGAAAACCCTTTGTTAAGCAAACCCGACCCATTCAACATAATAAAAAACTAGTCCTCAGCCATGGTTGTGGGTTTGTGCTTATGGGTTTGTGTTTGTGTGTTTGATCGATGAACATGGTGGAGTGGGTTTGAAGAAGAAAGAAAGAAAAAGAAAAAGAAAGAAGAAAGAAGAAAAGAGAAACAAATAAAAAACCAAAAAAAAAAAACCTTTGAGGGTGGAGTGGGTTTGAAGAAGAAAGAAAGAAGAAGGAAAAAGGTGAAGTAGTATGAATGACTTGACAGTGACAAGTCAGAAAAATGGGCCCCACAAATTTTATTTTTTTACAACTTTGCCACTATAACTCATATTTCATAACTTGCAAACACAAATATATATATATATATAATTTAGTTTTCATCACTCAAACTCATTTTTTTGAGTTTTGAGTGATGAAAACAACACTCAAAAATTTTCCCAAACAAACTTTTTATTGTGGGTCCCACATTTTTTGGATTATGTGTGATATAACTCAGTTTCCTCCCCATCCAAACAACCCATAATTCTGTGCACATCAATTATTCCTAAAGAGTATCTTTGTTCGTTAAGATATATATTCATAGTTCCACTTCATAAAAATTACTTTTTACTAAGAAGCTCTCCCAGAGAGAATATTTTTGTGCATAAACATAGAATCAAAGAGAGAGAAATTGGCATAGTTCAATTGTTGAGCACGGACCTTGTAGTGCTTCTTCTTTGTATTATTGATCATTTTATCCTGAGAAGCAGACATCTGCATGAATCTCGAAGCACCACAGATTGTGTGATGGGTGAAAACAGATTTAAGAAGATTGTGTCAAAGCACAAAACATAAACTGTTCTGTGTCATTCATCCTTCATGAACTTAATCAATTCCACATCATGCATTCATCCTTTATGCATTTGGTCTATGAGTTGTTTAATTATTTTATAGATTTCTTTTCATATATTGAATCTATCTGTGTTCTTATTTATGATTAAATCTGTAGGTTGTTATTATTTACATTATCACAAACCAATCAAAATCCACGCGATTACCCCCCCCCCCCCAAAAAAAAAACTCCTTTACGCCAATTAACTAAATTTACATTTTTCATATATATATATATATATATGTATATGTGTGTGTGTGTGTGTGTGTGATAACTTCAAGATACAATTGATAATAAAAAAAATCCAACTATTGGTTTATATTAAGATGAAAACAAAATGCAACCATCATGAAATATTAAGCTGATGGACAGACCTAAAGAATACGAAAGAATAATCGTATTATTGAATGGTCTAAAAACCAATTAATGTCTTAGGTTGATGATAAAGAGCAATAATCATCATATAACGAATGAAGACAAAAACTTTATCTCTATACCAATTGATTTTTGGTTGACACGATGAATCGGATCATGAACTAATGATAAATAATACAAATTATGGAATTGAGCTGATGATAAAGAATACAAATTATAGTAATAGGTTTTTTGAGGTGGTGATAAAGAGTAATAATCATGTAACTTCCTATTTAGGCTTCTTTTTCCCCAAGATGTTGTAACATAGAGTTGCTTAGACTCGTAAAAATTATGCTTGTAAATCAATTGCTACTAAGACTTGGATGGGGTGGACATCTCCAATCTCCATCCTGGCTCAGTCATGCCCACTGTGTATCTATCATATCATATCATATCATATTATATATAATAAAAGTTGGGTTTAAACGCCGTGGTTACACCACGTGGCCTCACCAAATTGCACAAATTTTATTAAATTTTTAGATTTTTATAAAGAATTAAAAAAGAATAGTATGTGTGGGGGCATTTTTTACTTCAAAGGAAACTCATGAGTACTTTTTAGGCAAATTTTTGCTTTTGTCCCACATTGGAAGGGTTTCCTTCCTTTTAGCACCTTATAAGGCATGAACCAATGGCATTAGAGTACTACTAGTGCCATTGGTTCATGCCTTATAAGGTGCTAAGAGGAAGGAAACCCTTCCAATGTGGGACAAAAGCAAAAATGTACTCTAGTGCCATTGGTTCATGCCTTATAAGGTGCTAAGAGGAAGGAAACCCTTCCAATGTGGGACAAAAGCAAAAATTTGCCTAAGGAATACTCATGAGTTTCCTTTAAAGCAAAAAATGCCCCCACAATAAAAGGATGAACCAATGGCACTAGAGTACCACTAGTTTGGTTAACCAAACTAGTGGTACTCTAATTAACCAAACTAGTGGCACTCTAATGCCATTGGTTCATACCTTATAAGGTGCTAAGAGGAAGGAAACCCTTTCAATGTGGGACAAAAGCAAAAATTTTCCTAAGGAGTACTCATGAGTTTCCTTTGAAGCAAAAAATGCCCCCATAGTATGCTATCCGGACTCTAATTTATTCTTATCATTATACAAAGTTAGATTAACATTATTTTTTATTTGTTAGGATATATTTCTTAAATTAAGGGATAATATTTAACATACAAAAATTTAATTTAGATAATATTTATCATCTAATTAACGTTATTTTTTTATTTATTAGATATATTTCTTAATTAGGGGATAATATTTAACATACAAAAATTTAATTTGGATAATATTTATCATCTAAATTTTCAAAATTTTAATATTATTAATTTAATATTACTTTATTAGAATATCAAGCTACAAAGCTTGATTATTAAGGGATATCACAATCCAAATTCTTCAAGAGGTGATTAATATAAATCTATCCTAAGAAACAGTATATATCTCCAATAATTTGATAATCTCTATCTATCCCAAAAATCTCCGATAATTTGATAATCTCTGTCTATCTCAAAAAATAGTATATATATCTCCATTAATTTGATAATTTCTACGTTGATGACATTTAAAATTTAGAATTCTATTTGTTTATCTTCACACACGTCACTCCCTCTTAGCAAAAATCCTATTCATTTGTCTATAAAAAGAAAAATCCACACACACATCTCTCCCACAAAATTTTCTCTTAGTGGGTTTAGACTTTAGACTGCTAATCTCTTACTAAGGAAGTCATCTCAATAATTTTCATAGTTTGCGCAATCGCTACCAAGAAAATCATAATTTTCAGTTTGCACTATTGCTACCAAAAAATCATGACAATGTGAGTAATCCTTCATTCTTCCTCTTCTTCTATTTTTTTTAATGAATAATATTATAAATTATGCCACATGAGTACATAACAATGTGAGTAATCCTTCATACTTCCTCTTCTTCTATTTATTTATTTATTTACCTTTTTTAATTCCAATTTTTATGGAATAAAAACAAACATATTGATTAGATATCTTTAATTTCTATAAGATTTAAATGAATTATATTTCAAATGAAACTCTACCAATATATATAACCTTATATATCCTTTTTAGAGTGAATCTTATTTCAATATGTGAATGCTAATTAAATCTCATGACAATGTAGGTATGCATTCTTTCTTCTTTTATTATTATTATTTTCATTTTGTTTATTTTCTCTAGTGTTATTATTGGTTTTTGTCTTCATGTGATTTTAATTAATGAACTCAAAACATTCGAAAACATTGTCAAGTTTCTAAAGGCTCCTTCTTTGTTTTTGTATTTGTTTTTATTAAATTGATTAGGTTTTGTGTATTGGTTGCATTTTGTTTTGAACTAATTTTCTTAGCTTTGATCTAATTTATATGCTTAGGGTTAGGGTCTTAGAATTAATGATTAAATATGGTTAGAATTAATAGATTAATTTTAACAATTTTCTTATTTGATTTTTTTGTTACATCAAATTATCAAAATGTTCTACACGTGTATTCTTGAATTATCAACTTTAATTTTAATTTATAATATTATCAAGATTATATTAATTTTAGATTTATCAATTGTTTAGTACTTTTTTGTAAAATAATTATCAATTTAAAATTCAATTTGAAATTATCAATTTAATTTAGTTTTAAGAAAAAATCTTACCCCTTATTTTAGTGAAATAATTATTTACACTTGATAATTTTTTCTTTTATCTTTATTGAATCTATTAAAATATAAAATTATTTATATATTTATTTTATAAACTTTTTCGTAAAACCGTGCAACGCACGGGTTTATATCTAGTTTTCTTATATTTCTAACTGAATAAAATTACTCTGCCGCATTATTAAAAAAAATTAATAATAATAATAAATAAACACGTGTATTGCTGCATGCATATTTTGCATCACTGGTCATGTCTCCTGAGCTAAAAGCATGCATTTTGACACGTGTACTTTACATGCAACGATTGAATCAGCTCTCCTGGACTGAAATGACCCTATAGTGCGTGACCTATATCATCTTACATTCACGAATGAAATTAATAACCGGCATAAGAAAATCAAAAGATCAACTTAAATCAAAGGAAAAGAAAATGAAATGAAAATAGAATTTAAAGTTTACTAGGAGTAGAAATGTTGAATTCATTACAAAGACCGTAACATACCCCATAAATTAAGCAACAAAAAAAGAAGTTTATTCCAAACATAAAATAAACGAAACACACACACAACAAATGACCCATTCTTTAAGTACAGCTTGCATTATCATAAATATATATCGAGAGGCAGAGAGAATCACGATCAGATGCATGATGGTGCAGCTAGCTTAAGAGGCATGAGTTCCAGAGATGTGTTGCTGACCAAACTGCTCAGCCCTATCCTTCATCTCTCGAGCCTTACTAGCTAGCTTCAAGCGCGCATGGTCAAGTTGGTCCGCACCAGGTGGATGCTCCCCAGTCACGTACCTATAAATCCATGACAGAACCGTCAGTGCCGCAACACCGAACCCACCTGAAGCTATGAACCCCATGAAAATAAGCGCTACGGCAATGATCGCAGGGACAAGAACCGGACTGAATATCACGAACAGTGGGGTTGCTATGGTCAAGGCAATGACTGTAGCAGCTAGGATCAAGCCGGAGAGGATTAGGAGGGACCCACCTGCAGTGACTGCAGTGGCTGCCCTGACAACTTGTTGGGCCCAGCTTTGTTGGCCCGGTTGTTGTTGGTACTGGGATTGTAGTTGGAGCTCCGCCATTTTTTGATGAAGATTGATAGATCAGACGGTGGCGGATCAAAGGGGAAGTGTGTGTGTGTGTGTGTGAAAGAGGAGATGGGTGTGAAGATGGAGTGGCACGTGTTTCAGAAAAGGTGGCACGTGTTGCGGAGTTTGTCATGCAGGGGTTGCATGTAAACGAAGTGGCTTTGTTTCGGCACACGTCGTTTTTATCTTATTCCAGGCTTTGAGACAGAGAGATAGGGGTTTGGGAGGTTTCGACTTTCGAGCACTTCGATCTGCTGGAAATAATGGAGTGTAGACGGTTACGGCTTCAAAAATTTTGTTTAGGGTGTTTTTTAAGAAACATAAATTATATAATTTTATTTCTTTTTAGCTTTTAAGTAATTAGGTTTGATTCAATGTTATTAATTTCATTCTGTTCTGGCCGTAACAGTTGAAAAATACCGTTGTGGTAAACAAACCAGAACAGTAACCTACCCTACTCCACTTTGGAAAAAATTTCGGGGCATTCCGGTCTATTTCGGGTGTTTCGATAAATATCAACTGAAATTCAAGATTCGGCCGACATGAAGTTTGTGCTTAAAAAAAATATATATATATATATATATATTGTTCATAAAACCAAAACAAATTTACATTCTGTAAACCAAAAAAACCTCAAAATGAAAAAAAAAATGAAAAAGAAATGAAATGAACAAAGGTACTTGTACAGCTAAAAAAAAAAAATCGTATTGAGAAATTTGAGACTCAAAACTTAAGAAGAGATACTGCCACACTAGTATTGGTAGAAGACATAGAAGTTACGAATAAGGAGTAAGGCAAAATGTAGATGTAAAAGTGTAGATGAAGACATGATAAATTTTAAAAGTATGAAGTGTAAAAATTGAGGAGACAGAAGATGCGTGCGGTTAAGAATAAACAAGAAAAAATAATTAAAAATGAGAAGTAAGTAATATATATCTGGTGAAGAAAAATAATATTGTAATAAAAAATAATAAATTGTTGAAAATTGTATTGTATTGGGCAATGTACTTAATCGAAGGAATCAAGCCACTATTCAGCCTGTAATAGTTTTATTATAATTTTTTTTTTTCAAGTTTTAGTTCATTTTTTTTTTTTTTGAGTTTTTTCTTTTTGCTTGAAAGACCCCAATATATTGTTAAGTTACTTAAATTATGAACCAAAATTTAATTTTATTGGCATAAAAAAAATTCAGGGTGGTTCCAAAATTTTTTTTTAAAGGTAAATAGATATAAAATTTTAAATTATTATATAATTTTTTTTTTCAGGTCAGGGTGGTCTGGGAAGCGGGACCACCCTGGCCATAAGGTGGCGCTACCACTGAGTGTAGATCAGCTGATGATCAGAAACTAACAGTGAGAGAAGACAACTGTACATGACGAAAGCTTTATTGTCGATTAATAACATGTCACCTTGGAAATTAACTCTTTTGAGAAACTCTAGAAAATAGTTGTGATATATGTTAAGATCTTTTTCTTTTTTTTTTTGATTATTTTATATAAAAATAAAAAAATAAAAAACATGTGATAACTTTTTTTTTTGGGGCTGAATACGTGATAAATTGTAATTACTTAAGTAGTAAAAAAAAAAAAATATATATATATATATATATAAATTGTAATTACTTAAGTAGTAAAATATATATATATATATATATATATATATAGGACAAAGAATTTGTATTCCTGATTTGTTGTTCGTGCACCACTCATTTTATTATGAGCAAATTATACAAACCTTTCTTGAGGTCTTAAAAATAACACTTCTCTAAACGTTTTTTGAAATAATATTTTTCCTTTTGAAGTCTGTATAAATGCAACATTTAACTTTTGACTAACATAATATTTCTTTTCTAAAAAAATATCCTTATTAATTTACACATATCTAATACTTTTCGCTGTAAAATGTTTTCAACCACAAACCGCCAAAATTGACTACTTAGCCACTAAAGTTGCTAGTTTGGTGGTTTGACAACCTGAATGCTGACACTAGCTGCTCTGGTCACTAAAGCACTTGCTCAGATTAACGACTAGCCACTAGATGATGAAGAAAAGAGCCATGGTGCATTTTGTAAAATGTTTTTCCGAGTTTTTTAAGGTAAAATGTTTTATAATATTTTACAAAACACAATAAATTAGAATGAAACAAACACAATAAATTATTGAAATGGTTTTCCATAAAATATTTTATAAGCAAAACAAACTGAATATAATGAGAAGTGTCATGTATCCACAAATCTCAAAAGATGAGAGTGTCATTTCGTTTATAGTTTAGCTAAGAATTGTCAGGGACGTTTTTGTGACAAGAGCAAAAAATGCAAGATTAGCCCAAATCTCTCATTAGGTTCTTTACAAATGTTTATTTTGGAGAGTCAAGCCCAAAATTTCAAATGTATATGAACAAAAGGTTAATGATGCTTTAACAAGAGAGAAATCAAAATATCATAACTGAAATACAAGAAAATACAGAAAAAATACACAAGTCCGAAACTTTGACCCATGGTCAGCGAGAAGAGGAAATTGAGAGAGGTTGTGAGGAAGAGAGGGAAGGTTCTCATGTACCCATATTTCCACCCCTAATCTTCAAAATTGTGAGGATGCTAACTGGTTGAATTGGCTTTTGTTCTAAAGTTTCAGTTCTGCGGGAGAAAACGTGGTTTGTTGATTTTTGAGCTAAAGAGAGAGTTTTATATTGAGTTTGGGGTGTTGCTAATAACTGGGTTTTTGGTAGTATAAGAGACTTTTATCCCCCATGACACTAATTTGGTGTCTTGGCTTAGGTTGCTTTTGTTTAGGGAAGAGTTTGGCATGCTTTTAACGTGATTTGGGAAATGTTTGACTAAACCCTCATTGGCTCCCCCTTTTCAGTTGTTTCAGGCCATTGGGAGGCTCTCCTAAATGAGAGCTAGCAACTAAAGTTGGCCACTGAGAGCCAACTATTTTTAAAGGAAAAAAAAAAATGTTTGAGCAGAACTTTGGGCCACAATTAGCCAAAGCATAAAAACTGTTTTGGGATGAAAATTTTAGGTACAAAACCTCCTCCTTGCCCACTTGGTAGCACGCATAGGTTGGGTTCATGCAAAAGGTTTGAAAGAAACCGACCCATACCCTCCAAACCACACTTCCTCAATTTTCCCAAATATGTTGCATGGGCTTGGGCTATACTTAAAAGAATAAAAAAAATAATGTAATACATGAATTGATTCCACAAGGAAGTTGGGCTTGGTTGAATCGGGATTGTACAAAATGTGTTATGAAAATAGATACCAACAAGAATCTTATTTAAGAAATAAATATTCCTATTAATTTACACAAACCTATGTAAGAGACCGCAACTAATATGAGAGACCGCAACCTCAACCCACTTGTTTTATTGGGCCAAATCCATATGAATAGGTGAGGTCATGCTGAAGCCTCTCAAAATGGCGATTTGACTAATTGTATCTTTTCTCCAAGATTGAGAGTTATACATTGAAATCACCACTTATATAATTGATGAAAAAATCCTATGTGACAAATATAGTAATATACCTCATTTAATTGAAATTCAAAAAATGAATTAACATCGAATTGAACATGACAAGAACATTACATGACTTTGATCCTAAATTTAATCTAAGAAAAAGTTACAAGGCTTGGATGTCTTAGTTACATTATGAAAATATGAAATTACATGTGAAAATTCCAAATTTGGGAATCATTTATCTAAGTTTGGAGGCTAAAAAGATGAAAATTACATGTGAAAAGGCCTAATCTATGAATCACATAGGGGCTTGAATATTGGACTCATACGCATTATTGGGCGTACGATGAAGAAGATGTGCACGAGTTGCTACTAGAACTTGTATCTTTTGAATTGTTTACTTTCTATCTTTCGCATTCGTCAAACAATTTAATAAATGGAATCTCATATAAAATGTCTCACAATTTTGAAAATAGATCTTTGCAAATTGTATTGTGATCATCTCTCTCTCTCTCTCTCTCTCTCTCTCTCTCTCTCTCTCTCACACACACAAAAGTGGTTGGAAGATACAAGACACCAGGGGAGAGGGGGTGTTTAGCTATTAGGTGGCGTTTGGTATGGGGGAAGAAGATGTGCATGAGTTGCTGCTAGAACTTGTATCTTTTGAATTGTTTACTTTCTATCTTTCGTATTAGTCAAACAATTTAATAAATGGAATCTCGTATAAAATTTCTCACAATTTTGAAAATAGATCTTTGCAAATTGTACTGTGATCATCCCTCTCTCTCTCTCTCTCTCTCTCTCTCTCTCTCTCGTACACACACAAAAGTGGCTAGAAGATATGGGGGAATACACATTACTCTTGGCATCCAGATTCCTAGCTAGGAATGTGATGCCTTGCAATCTGGATGCCTAGGAATATAACTATTCTTATGTTTGGTTTAATTGGGAATGTGAGATTATAATGTTTAGTTTATTCCTAAGAATCTTAACTGAATTACTTATTTTTCCCATTCTATCCTTAAATTTTTAAATCCAATATAAGTCTTTAAAAAAAAAATAATCTTCTTCTAAATAAATAATGAAAAGCAAAATATAAACTATAAATATGACATATTCATTAAAACTATAGTCTAAAAGAAGAAAAGATGAATACATCAACAGAGTTGTCTATCTTGTTTATATTGTTTTGGTGGGAAAAAATAATGTTGTTTTGATGGGAAGCGATAAAGACAAAGGAAAAGATATTGATGATTTATTTTATATTTTATCTCAATTGCTTAAATGATAAGGAAAAATTGTTAAAATTGTTAATTTATAAAAAATTCAATTTCCTTTAAATTTGAAAATCTGGATACCCACCTGTTTCAAAAGGAAATTTACATTCCTACTAAAAAGGGGTTAAAGGGAAAATTGAGATTTCCCTGACATCTAATTTCCTAGTGTGATTTGCAACCAAACATAGAAATTTTTAAACATTTTTAGGAATCCTAGAACATTACTTAGTACCCAACGCCAAATTATAGTTGATCCTTTTATTATTTAAAAAGGATGCAATTGTAAAATAATTTCAAATCTCTCCCATCTTCCATAGATATCTCAACAATTTTTACAACATCTGTGGGTGGAACAAGCTCTAACTATAAAACTTCATTTATAAGGTGGACAGGCTTTTTATAAATTTTTTAAAAAATTTATTAACAGGCCCAAATAAATAAAAAAAACCCACACCAAAGTCCACATCCAATCAATATTTGACTTCCCAGTTCCCATCACTTGTATTATTTCAACATCAGCAGTTTTTGAAATGCGCTAATAAGTAATAATCTTTTCTTGTTTTGATAGAGCTTTATCCAAAACTTCTCAAATTTTACTTTTTTAATCACACGCACTGCACTTCTCAAAATGTTGCCACAACCCACGTAGTCTTCAGTGGATCTGTGGAACGTCGAACATTAATTCGGCCGTGGATGTTATAACTTTATGTATTGGGCCGTCGCTCTTTTTTCCTTTTTTTTTTTTTCCTTTTTATTTATTTATTTATAGAGCCTTTGCTCCTTTTTCTTATGAGAGGAGAGTTGAATAATGAATCTATATTCTTAATAAGAAAATTCTCTATTTCGTCTTCAATTTTTGGTGTACCAAAATATTTTCATATAAATTCCTAAACTCTCTAAAGTACTACTATCTTTTAGTTGAATAATTTTAAATTTAAAAACACAAACTAGTTAAAAGAGTAATTTATTATTTTTAAAATAATTCCTAACTTTAAGGCTTTCAAAATTTTATCAAAATCCTAAAAATTAGAACAATATCTCTATCTTACTTTTTTTTTTTTTTTTTTTTTGAGAAACATCTCTATCTCACTTTTAAACATTATTTCATTAAACCTAAAATTAAAAAAATAAAAAAATCTTATTGCACGTGCAAAGTGCGTGTGAGAAATCTAGTTTGAATATAATAGAGTTATTTTTTGAATAATGAATCTTTGAAATTGATGCCAAAATCATGGAATTATATTCTCAAAAAAGTTGAAATTGATGCCAAAATGCAATAGCTTTTTAGTTCAACTAATTGACATCTTCTAGTGTTTCTAACAAAGATATTAAGGGTTTAAATTCTCTCTCTCTGGTGTATCTATCGAATTATAATATTAAAAAAAGGTTGAAATTAATTAAATAAAAACCAATATTAGAACAAACACCACTTATCCAATAAACCAGTAGCCACAAAACTGTCAAAATAGTATAGATAAAATTTGAAAAGCATCAAAATGGCTTTTATCAACCTCATAACCACTACTTTTCACAAACGAAAATTGAAAAAATTTTCGTATAAATTCAATAATGCTTAGTTTAAAGAGTATGCAAATTGGTTGTAGTTAGGGGTGTTCACCAAACTGTTCAAACCGCATGACCGCCCCCAAACCAACCAAAACCGCTTGCAAAATAGAGTAACCGCACCACATCGCAAGTAGTAATGAACTGCACTGCATATTGAACTATATTGTGCAGTGCAGCGTGTGGTTTTATAATAAGAAAACCACACAAAACCACACCACACTACTCTCATATATATATATATATATATATATATATATATATATATTTAAAGTAAGTGGCTTGCCCAAAGTTAGTGTGTTCCAATTGCACATTATAAACGACTTTGTTTCGATTAGATACAA
This sequence comes from Quercus suber, assembly GCF_002906115.3. Lineage (NCBI taxonomy): Eukaryota > Viridiplantae > Streptophyta > Magnoliopsida > Fagales > Fagaceae > Quercus > Quercus suber. The sequence continues at coordinate 2,692,236 of NW_027069469.1, read as the reverse complement.
AATCGAAAGTTCAAAACCTCATTCACTTGTCCATCTCATACTCTCACTCTTCTCTCTTGATACCCTCTCACTCACAGTAGGCATGACTAGTCATGTATATGGTAAATTGTTATGAACCTTATGGTTGTGTTTGTTAAGCATCTTTGTGTTACAAGTTATATTTATTTAACATGTATAATTGTATATGATTTATTGTCATGGATTATTATTTTGCTTTGTATATATTTGTAGTACTTTTAGTTTATTGTCAATCTATCATGTTTCTTTTTCCTTTTGTCTTGCATGTATTTGTGTTACTTTTTTTGTTACACAAGTTTATATATTAAAAAAAAAAAAAAAAAAAACTTGTTGTCACATTGTCATAGTTATTAATAATAAACTAGTAATTGGCTATAACATCTTGAAAAATAAACTAACTTAAAACCGACCAAACTACACATTATATACCACACTATACATGTGATTGCAAAATTAAGGTGTAGTGCGATAATGATTTTGGCCAAACCACACCACAAAATGTGGTGCCAAAAATAACTCAAAATCATACTAAATTGCACCATGAACACCCTAGTTGTAATATAATATTAAAAAAATATTTTTTTTAATAATAAAAAATATCATATATATATATATATTATTAAGAGTTTGCATCCCCCAAGAAAAATATCTTGGCTTAGTCACTGATAGGTGCTGTTTGGATTCGCGTGATTACACCAAAGATAAAGTTACTATTCATGTATTATTTATGTACTGTTTATGGGACCCATAATCACTTTATTCAGAAATTAAATATAAGTCCCACAATACTATTCATATATTTAAAAATTATTTTGTTATAGTATTTTTAGTTTTTAATTTTTAATTTTAACAAAAATAAATTGTATCTAAACAGACCTATACTATGCATAACGCATGCAATTGACTGAAAATAACGTGATGGAGTTATACCGGTGATGTCTACTAATTAATTCAACCTGTCTGTCGATTGTCTGTACTGTTAGCTCTGCATTATTATCAGACAAGTTAGGCAGAAAGGCAATGCAAACACATTAATTGGATTTCTCATCAAAAAAAAATTCTCATGGAAATTATGTATGAAAAGGTCTGTTTTGTCCCGTTGTATTTGATGGAATCATAGGTATACATCTAAGTTTTGACTCCAGGAGGGTCAGTCCAATAGAAATTAAAAAAATAAATAAATAAAATGACTGTGGTTTTAGATACAAGATTTTCGTGGAAATCTCCTGCTTGACTTCTGAATATGGCTCACAAAGAAATCTATCCTATAGCACCCAAAAAAATTAAAGGACCAATTCTAAAATGGACATAACATGTCGGAGCAAGTATGAAACTACTTTTCATTTGATTCCTTTCAAACTGAAACTTTTTTGCAGTTCTCACTTCTACTTCACTTTTTATAGGCCTTTCCGCAATTTCCTTCCGCTTGGGTTACCAGTGGGTCCGGTTATAATAATCTCAACTCAATCACAATTTGATTCGGTTTACATTTGATTATGGTTCCAATTTAAAACATTGGCTCTAGTCTTAGCTAATCTATAAACTTTAATTAAACTCAAATTGGATATCTCTATTGTTGTTATGATATTGTGATAAAATGATTAAATTGATAAATTTCAATCGTTGTGGACTCTTAATATGAAATGTCATACAATCATACTATGAGGTATGAGGAATGAGGAAAAATAGATGAGTATAGTCAAGAAAAAAAAAACCCTGGATTAGCTTATCTGGGAAAATAGATGCCACTCTGAAAAAAAATTTACGACAATGCAAGAATTTAAGCCCAAGGTGAATCATGAGCTTCCAATGAAATCATGATTTAATCATAATTAAAATGCTGGGTTAAGCGAACCTTTTGCCAGGTTAAACGGCTAGTTGACCTCACATTTTCTATGGTATTGTTAATATCAGGATATTGTTAGGTCAAGAACCACACCAAATTCTCCTCATTTGAAACCATTAATTTTTTCTACGAGCGACTAAGTGTTGACATAGCCATGCATAGGGATAGGGTTAGGCATAAACTGTTGATGGGAACATGGAATAGGGGAAAAGTATTCACCAACCCCCTAATAATTAATAGCCAACCTAGAGGGAAAATCATATGCAAAGTTGGTTAGTGAATATGTGTAATCCAATTAAAATAAAATGAGGATATAAAAAGGAAGAGGAAAATGGTACACCATATAGTTTTTTTATTTTCAATTTATAATTTAATAATTACAAAGGAGGAGATAAGATCCGAAACCTAGACATCTCTGTTAAAAATATCAAGAAATCTTAATTGAGCAACAACCTATAAAAACCTTAAACTGTATAATTTTTATTATAACATGTATTTATTTCCGAGACAAAACAATGTGTAATTAATTTTCTATCAAAAAACTCAAACAGGAGAACATAATCCATTATAATTAGGGATGGCAAAATCAACCCAAACCCATTTGCTCACCCAAACCCACCCACTTAAAATAGACCCAAACCCATCCAATTATTAGTTGGGTTAAATGGGTATTAACCCAATTAAACCCAATTAACACTAATGTTTATTGGGTTTTAATTGACTACCCAATTACACCAAATTAACACTAATGTTTATTGAGTTTTAATTGGGTACCCAATTACCTAACCCCAAAAACTACTAAAACTACTAAAATTACCAAAATACCCCCTCAACCTAAAAAATGACCAAAATAACACATAAAACTACAAAATGACCAAAATACCTCTCGAAACCCAAAAAATGACCAAAATACCTCCCGAAATCCAAAATATGACCAAAATACCTCCCGAAATCCAAAATATGACCAAAATACCCCCGAAACCCAAAAATGACGAAAAATACCCCTGAAATCCAAAAAATAACCAAAATACCCCCGAAACCCAAAAAATGACAAAAATACCCTTGAAACCTAAAAATGACCAAAATACTCCCAAAACCCAAAAAAAAAAATGACCAAAATATCCCTAAAACCTAAAAATGACCAAAATACCCCCAAAACTTAAAAATGACCAAAATACCCCAGAAATCCAAAAAATGACCAAAATACTCCTGAAACCTAAAAATTACCAAAATACCTTTGAAACCTAAAAAATGGCCAAAATAACCCCGTAGCCTAAAAAATAACCAAAATAACCCTAAAACCTAAAAAATGAACAAAATACCCTCAAAACCTTAAAAATGAGTAAAATACACTCGAAACCTAAAAAATTGCCAAAATAATCCCAATGCCTAAAAATTGATCAAAATAACCTAAAAACCTAAAAATGACCAAATTAACCCCGAAGTCTAAAAATTGACAAAAATAACCCCGAAACCTAAAAATGAACAAAATACCCCCCCTAAAACTATAAAATGACCAAAATACCCCCTAAACCTAAAAAGTGACCAAAATACCCCTTAAACCTAAAAAATGACCACAATACCCTCAAACCTCTAAAGTGACGAAAATACCCCTAAACCTTTGAAATGACCCAAATAAACCCAAAACCACTAAAATGGCCATAAACAACATGAAACCTCTAAAATTACCAAAAATACCCTGAAATGTCTAAAACGACCAAAATACTCTAAACCTATAAAACGACCAAAATACCCCTCAAAATATCTAAAATGACCAACATACAACTAATCCTATAAGATGAAAAAAATACACTCGAAGCCTCTAAAATTCCTAAAATAGGGGTTGGGTATCTTAGTCATTTTTTAGGTTTATGGGTATTTTGATCATTTTTTATGTTTAGGGAGTATTTTGGTCATTTTTTAGTTTTATGGGGGATTTGGTCATTTTTAGGTTTAGGGTGTATTTTTATCGACTTACAGGTTTAATGAGTTTTTTTTGTCATTTTATGGGTTTTGGGGGTATTTTGATAATTTTTAGGTTTCAGGAGTATTTTGGTCATTTTTTGGGTTCTAAGGGTATTTTGGTCATTTTCAGGTTCTCGGGGGGTATTTTGGTCATTTTTTGGGTTTTGGGGGTATTTTGGTCATTTTCTGGGTTTCAGGGGTATTTTGGTCATTTTTTAGGTTTTGGAGGGTATTTGGTAATTTTAAGGTTTTGGGGATATTTTGGTCATTTTTTAGGTTCTGGGGGTATTTTGGTAATTTTTTGCTTTCAAGGGTATTTTGGTCATTTTTTGGGTTTTTGGGGTATTTTGGTTATTTTCTAGATTTTGGAGGTATTTTGGTAATTTTTTTGGGTTTTGGGGGTATTTTGGTAATTTTCAGGTTTTGGGGGCATTTTGGTCATTTTTGAAAATTTTAGAGTACTTTGGTCATTTTCACTTTAGTGGCATTTTGGTCATTTTGATAATTGGGTAATTGGGTGGGTTGGGGTTTACCCATAATAATTTGGTTGGGTTGAATTTGGGTTATAAGGAATTAGTTAAATGGGTTTTAAATGGGTAAATGAGTTTTATATACCCAACCCAATTATGCCCACCCCAAACCCGCCCAAACCCGCCCATTTGCCACCCCTACTTCCAAACATGGCTCCCATATTTTCAAAAATCCTTGACTTCTGTTGGTTACCATAAATAGGTATATTTTTCCCGCTCTGGCGACCACCAGCTACTTGACCATCACCACCAAAATTCTTGGGAAAGTGCACCGGCCATAGTTGCAGATTTTGCACCAGATTAAAAATTCTTCAGTTCTTTATGGATCAGAGACCAGCCAGCGCGATTGAGACTTGTTGGTATCATAACACAACCTCTCCGTGCCCCACCATAAAAAACCGATATAGCAACAAAGAGACCGGCCCTATTTGATCTACCACAAAACTCTATCAACTTCCCATCCTTCCTGAGTCTCTTACAATGGACATCAGGTCCTGGCATCCAATCACAGATATCAGCAAAACAATTAAGAATCCATTCCATGCCTCTACAACCCACCCAAATAGAGCTTTTAACATTCCGGCGTGTCTCATGCAAGGCATATGAATCAAACTGCCCCCCATCAAAAGAAAAAGAAAATAATTTTGCATCAATGTGAAAAGACCTATTACTGCCATCTTGACCTGAAGATTGAGACGTAGGAGAGATCTTTTGTGAGGTTTCTATGGTGGGTATATTTGGTGTGGTGTGTGAGACAGGTACATGGTTAGGCAGTTTAGGCAGAGAAAGGCTAGACACCTGAGGTGGTGGAGGTGGTGGGGATGGGGTAGGCAAAATTGGAGGGGGATAAAAGTGAGGATATGGGGAAAAACCAAACTGTGGTGGAAAACAAAAAAGGAAAAGGAGGAGAAGGATTTGGCGATGGTACTTATTTGATGTATGCATACAAATCTCAAGGGGGAATGCCATTTTTTGAAACATTTGGGTGATTTTCATTTTGTGAAACCTTAAGGGATGTTGGTATAATATGCTCTTAATTTTATTATAAATTTTTTGCTAAAATCCTTTGTACACATTCTAAATTTAAAGTGATTATAATATGTCTTCTAAAATTCCAATTTTATTATTTTCGTCCTTGAAAGTTTGCAATCAGTGTCAGTGTATAAAATGAACAAGTAAAAGGAGAAAATATATATATATATATATGTGTGTGTGTGTAATATATAAAGAAAAAAGGAAACGAAATCCACTTAGTGCAACCACAATTTGTAGGAAACAACTTTTAATATATGGTACTCTATTTTAGATATATGTGCTTTTGTTTTATTAACAATTCCAACTTAGTGGATCTAATTCAGAGGTTGATTCAATTGGTGAAAGTAACCTCTAGACTTTTTTATTGCATTCTCTTCAACTTTTACGATTGTGAAAAAATGGATTGGACAGAAATTGGACAGGCATTATGAATTACAAAAATGAAGATACTCAGCTTAAGATGTCATGAAGTTTGCTTNACCCCTTGGCAGGATAACGTTGATCAGAGTGAACCACTTGAGTACCGATAAGGCCTCTGATGGGACGGACGGCCAGAAAAAAAGGCAAATAGATGATCAACAGATGGAAGGAGGGGATAGGAAGATGAAAACTATAAAAGAAAAGCTAGTAAAGTAAAAAAAGGGGGGGGGGGAAAAAGAGAGAACAAGAAGGCCTCCTCGGCCACGGGCCGAGGAGCATCCCCCATTTGTAAATACACTCTTAGCATTTTTTATAAGAAAAGTTCATGCATGGTGATCGATGGCCAGCACCTAAACCTTTCAATCCACTCTCTATAAATTTATTGTTTGGGCTGGTTGGGCTGAAAATCCATTCGTATTCAGGGTCAATCCAAATTGGGTCCCTACAACACTAATTGGTTTTTGGTGTAAGCGAAGATTGAATCTCAGATGTTTTATTCAATTATCAGAAATTTTACTATTTAAGTTAACTGGAACCCACTTATTAATGTTTTGACCTAATAATAAAAAATAATCATATAGAACGGAATTCGCTTCATAGTTATAAATCTATTGTTGTTTCTATTAAAAAAAATGACATTATAAGTTACATAATAATATGTTAGGGCAAAGCACCATTCATCACATCGTACCAAGAATGACACACGAGTTTGAAATGATGGAGGTAGTCTTTTTTTATCTTCCTCCACGCTTAATAATGATGGAGACAAATGAATAGCTGACAACTTTTTTTTTTTTTTTTTTTCCCCCTCTGTGGATGGGAATTCAATCTTGCTTGATGAATTGGGTCGCAACCAGCAGCGATGTGGGTGTGCACAAGTCTAAAAATTATCATTGATTAGACCGAGAATACTGGAAAATGTCGTGGTCCAATCTCACATTGTCTACATGCAAAATCTCTTATTAATTTCATATTTGAGGTTTAAGATTTAAAATATTTGGACAATTACTTTTTTTTTTTAGAAACGGACAATTACTATAATTTTTAATATAAAATAAAAACAAATGCAAAATGACTTCTACCACAAGATATTCAAGCATGATGAATGTGTTGGTCATTTATAACGGTGTGCAGTATGTTGTCAATGTATGATCAAGTTGTTGGAGAGGAACCAAAGGAAAATGGGGGTCATCAAAAGAAGTATATTTCTAATAAAATAATAGAAGAACTCTTACAAAGAAATCAAATTATATTATTTGGATTTTTAAAAATAGAATTCATGAATTATAAATGAAAAAAAAAATCAATAATTCACGATTAAATTATTCAAGAATTATCCATCCAATTAGATGAAGGAATAATTACTGTCGATACATCCCCAAAATTTTCGGACAACGATGAGTACAACTTCAACCACCTTCAATCGTGATGTGCATACATACAGAAACAAAAACGACACTACACTACTAGAACTCCATGTGTTCCTAAAATGTGCACAGTGGGTGAGGATTATAAAAGTGATCAATTTTAATAATGGTTCGGGAGTCCACTAATCATTGGGTTTTTCTAGGTATGATTGATCACTTATATTCATGAATTCAGAAGTTTGGTTATACATGGGGAAGGCATTAGGAACCTTATGATGCCTATTGCATAGAGAATTTTCTGAAATGTTGCTAGGATTTGGACAAGTGGTATCCATATGATGCTACCACATAGTAATGTATTTCCAGCCCTTTTCATTAATTTAAATTCATTCTTTTTAATGGGCAAGTAACAATGTGACACTTACCCAATAATAAGTGGACCTTAAATTAAAATTGGACACCCTCAATAAAAATGTTAGGATAATTAGACGGATTTTCAAGAGATAAATATCATGGGACCAGTTAAGATAGATGGGGAACTTTCTGACCCAATTAAATATAATGACAAGCATTTTCTTAAAAAATCCAACTAATTTCCTAAATTAAACTGTCGTTCTAAGAATGTTCCAAAGTTAATTTTTTTGCCAATTTGGGCTCATCAGAGTAAAAGGGAGATTATAGTAACACATTAGAAAATATCTCTAACGTACTCTAAGGAAAAATAAATATCAGTTTATGAAATAAAGCACATTTTTCATGGCAAGTTCCAATTTGGACAATTTTCATATTTTCACAATAATTCAGTCAATTCAAATCTTATTTTTGTCCTTAAATAAACAATCTGAATGGAATTGCACAATTCTTAATACAAGACTAAAATAAATCCAATGAATCCATAAATTTAAAACTAGAATTCCCAAAAAATTTAGTGTGGAACAAAATACGACAATTATTAAATTTCTATTTATTCATTTATTATTATTTTTTTATACAAAATATAAATTCTACTATAGTCTAATCTAAGTATATATGTGTGTGAAGCTCCTCACTAGAGTCTTGAACTTCGACCCTTACTCTCCACACTTACAAACACTTATACTTGTGGAGTGACCATGACACCAAGAGTGTGCGGTGGTTTTCTATTTATTTGTTTCATTGAAAACCATTATTAAAATGAATAATGAAAAGTTGTCTCTCGAATTTTTAATTAGCCCTTTTCCTTATTCTAATCAAAACCTTTATAAAGATTAGAAAATGGAAAAACAAAAAGTGGACTTTACCTGTTGAATCATGACTAAATCTATTATTCAAATATTAAATATTGAAAAGATGAATCATTGGTTTTTTTTTCTTTCAAGGTCCGACATAACTCCTAGTAAAAATGAAAGAGAGTATTAGTTCCATCAGTTCATTTCCACCTACATCAAAAGAAATTCTGTTGATGTCTTTTGTAGATTGGACACCATTAAATTCATATTTCTTTTGAGAATCAGATTCAATAAAATTCAATTATGCAATTAGTAAGGTTCTTCAAACCCGTTTGTTGCAAGAGGAATGACTCACAGTAGATTCATAATATTTTAACAGAGAACCCCCAAAACCAAAATGATGAGCTCAACCACCACCAGGTGGATCACCACATTTGAAAAACGGAGCTGGCTGGCAGGGTGGTCCATGGGCTTGTGATAATCTGGCACCACACGAACACGACCCCCCATAAATGTTTGAAAAGAAAAGGGGAAGGCTAGGTGTTTGTTGATCTGGCAACATTATACACCCCCACCACAAGGAATCTAGAGCCTATAAAAAAGAAACAAAGAAAAACATTGCAGTAAATAAATTACACGACAGTGTTGCTGAACGAAACCAAGTTAAATAATGAACAGCTCCAGTATTGTCAAGCTTACGTATTTTAAAAATCTATTTTTTTATCCTAATGATTGAGTTATATATTTTTATTACATAACTTATAAACAAGCGGGCATTTGGTCTAGTGGTATGATTCTCGCTTTGGGTGCGAGAGGTCCCGAGTTCGATTCTCGGAATGCCCCAATTTTTATTTATTTTTTGTGACTTTTTTAGTGCCCAACCGTTGACGCATCAAAACACTAGAATGTTGTATTTGGTTTTGTAATTTTTGGCTTTTGACCCATTATCCTAAAACCCTGAATCCCTCTCGTATGAACCCTAAAACCTAAATTTTGAACATTTTCTTTCATCGATTCGAATAATTTTCTTTTTTATTTAAGAAAGAGAGAGAGAGATGGTGTTTGGGCAGGTGGTGATTGGTCCACCAGGATCAGGGAAAACCACTTACTGCAACGGCATGTCTCAGTTCCTCAAACTTATCGGAAGGTCTCTTTTCTTTTTTTCCTTTTTATTTCGTTGGACCCGAATTTGTAAACTTATTCTTAGTTAGCTGGAAAAAATTAAAAATTGTATACTTAAACCTGTAACATCTACAAGCTTTTCTTTCAAGTTATACAGTTTTAAGGCAATATTAAGGGCTTGAGTTTATATGTTTCTTCTTCTATGCGGAAATAATAATGGTATGATATTAATGTGATGTTCTTTTGTTGTTGGATTGCACAGGAAGGTTGCTATTATCAATTTGGATCCTGCTAATGACTCTTTGCCGTATCCTTTTCCACTTTATTTATATATGGGTTTATAGTGTTTGTTGTTTTGGTTGTAGTGTGTTGAGATAAAGTTTCCTTTACGAAATTATATAGGTACGAATGCGCTGTGAACATTGATATTCTTCTTCTCTTAATAGAACGATAAGTTACACACACAAAAACCCGGTAAGTTTTTGAACCCACCTAGTTGATAAGCATTACACTCATCGGACGCAAATTAACAAGGACGCACACACAAGCTCACCTCCATTCGGACCAAGAGAATGCTCTGTCATTACATCACTTAGTTTTATAAGATCCTCAATGTTCACAGCGCATTCGTACCTATATAATTTCGTAAAGGAAACTTTATCTCAACACACTACAACCAAAACAACAAACACTATAAACCCATATATAAATAAAGTGGAAAAGGATACGGCAAAGAGTCATTAGCAGGATCCAAATTGATAATAGCAACCTTCCTGTGCAATCCAACAACAAAAGAACATCACATTAATATCATACCATTATTATTTCCGCATAGAAGAAGAAACATATAAACTCAAGCCCTTAATATTGCCTTAAAACTGTATAACTTGAAAGAAAAGCTTGTAGATGTTACAGGTTTAAGTATA
>NW_027069469.1:2496383-2681766 GCF_002906115.3 Quercus suber | reverse complement strand
TGAATAAAATTACTCTGCCGCATTATTAAAAAAAATTAATAATAATAATAAATAAACACGTGTATTGCTGCATGCATATTTTGCATCACTGGTCATGTCTCCTGAGCTAAAAGCATGCATTTTGACACGTGTACTTTACATGCAACGATTGAATCAGCTCTCCTGGACTGAAATGACCCTATAGTGCGTGACCTATATCATCTTACATTCACGAATGAAATTAATAACCGGCATAAGAAAATCAAAAGATCAACTTAAATCAAAGGAAAAGAAAATGAAATGAAAATAGAATTTAAAGTTTACTAGGAGTAGAAATGTTGAATTCATTACAAAGACCGTAACATACCCCATAAATTAAGCAACAAAAAAAGAAGTTTATTCCAAACATAAAATAAACGAAACACACACACAACAAATGACCCATTCTTTAAGTACAGCTTGCATTATCATAAATATATATCGAGAGGCAGAGAGAATCACGATCAGATGCATGATGGTGCAGCTAGCTTAAGAGGCATGAGTTCCAGAGATGTGTTGCTGACCAAACTGCTCAGCCCTATCCTTCATCTCTCGAGCCTTACTAGCTAGCTTCAAGCGCGCATGGTCAAGTTGGTCCGCACCAGGTGGATGCTCCCCAGTCACGTACCTATAAATCCATGACAGAACCGTCAGTGCCGCAACACCGAACCCACCTGAAGCTATGAACCCCATGAAAATAAGCGCTACGGCAATGATCGCAGGGACAAGAACCGGACTGAATATCACGAACAGTGGGGTTGCTATGGTCAAGGCAATGACTGTAGCAGCTAGGATCAAGCCGGAGAGGATTAGGAGGGACCCACCTGCAGTGACTGCAGTGGCTGCCCTGACAACTTGTTGGGCCCAGCTTTGTTGGCCCGGTTGTTGTTGGTACTGGGATTGTAGTTGGAGCTCCGCCATTTTTTGATGAAGATTGATAGATCAGACGGTGGCGGATCAAAGGGGAAGTGTGTGTGTGTGTGTGTGAGAGAGAGATGAATTGGTGTGGGTGAGAGAGAGGTTTATAAAGAGGAGACGGGTGTGAAGATGGAGTGGCACGTGTTGCGGAGTTTGTCATGCAGGGGTTGCATGTAAACGAAGTGGCTTTGTTTTGGCACACGTCGTTTTTATCTTATTCCAGGCTTTGAGACAGAGAGATAGGGGTTTGGGAGGTTTCGACTTTCGAGCACTTCGATCTGCTGGAAATAATGGAGTGTAGACGGTTACGGCTTCAAAAATTTTGTTTAGGTTGTTTTTTAAGAAACATAAATTATATAATTTTATTTCTTTTTAGTTTTTAAGTAATTAGGTTTGATTCAATGTTATTAATTTCATTCTGTTCTGGCCGTAACAGCTGAAAAATACTGTGGTGGTAAACAAACCAGAACAGTAACCTACCCTACTCCACTTTGGAAAAAATTTCGGGGCATTCCGGTCTAATATTTCGGGTGTTTCGATAAATATCAGCTGAAATTCAAGATTCGGCCGATATGAAGTTTGTGCTTAAAAATATATATATATATATATATATTGTTCATAAAACCAAAACAAATTTACATTCTGTAAACCAAAAAAACCTCAAAATGAAAAAAAAAAATGAAAAAGAAATGAAATGAACAAAGGTACTTGTACAGCTAAAAAAAAAAATCGTATTGAGAAATTTGAGACTCAAAACTTAAGAAGAGATACTGCCACACTAGTATTGGTAGAAGACATAGAAGTTACAAATAAGAAGTAAGGCAAAATGTAGATGTAAAAGTGTAGATGAAGACGTGATAAATTTTAAAAGTATGAAGTGTAAAAATTGAGGAGATAGAAGATGTGTGCGGTTAAGAATAAACAAGGAAAAATAATTAAAAATGAGAAGTAAGTAATATATATCTGGTGAAGAAAGATAATATTGTAATAAAAAATAATAAATTGTTGAAAATTGTATTGTATTGGGCAATGTACTTAATCGAAGGAATCAAGCCACTATTCAGCCTGTACGTAATTTTATTATAATTTTTCTTTTTTTTTCAGGTTTTAGTTCAATTTTTTTTTTTGAGTTTTTTCTTTTTGCTTGAAAGACCCCAATATATTGTTAAGTTACTTAAATTATGGACCAAAATTTAATTTTATTGGCATAAAAAAAATTCAGGGTGGTTCCAAAATTTTTTTTAAAGGTAAATAAATATAAAATTTTAAATTACTATATAATTTTTTTTTTTTTCAGGTCAGGGTGTCTAAATTTTTTGGGAATTCTAGTTTTAAATTTATGGATTCATTGGATTTATTTTAGTCTTGTATTAAGAATTGTGCAATTCCATTCAGATTGTTTATTTAAGGACAAAAATAAGATTTGAATTGACTGAATTATTGTGAAAATATGAAAATTGTCCAAATTGGAACTTGCCATGAAAAATGTGCTTTATTTCATAAACTGATATTTATTTTTCCTTAGAGTACGTTAGAGATATTTTCTAATGTGTTACTATAATCTCCCTTTTACTCTGATGAGCCCAAATTGGCAAAAAAATTAACTTTGGAACATTCTTAGAACGACAGTTTAATTTAGGAAATTAGTTGGATTTTTTAAGAAAATGCTTGTCATTATATTTAATTGGGTCAGAAAGTTCCCCATCTATCTTAACTGGTCCCATGATATTTATCTCTTGAAAATCCGTCTAATTATCCTAACATTTTTATTGAGGGTGTCCAATTTTAATTTAAGGTCCACTTATTATTGGGTAAGTGTCACATTGTTACTTGCCCATTAAAAAGAATGAATTTAAATTAATGAAAAGGGCTGGAAATACATTACTATGTGGTAGCATCATATGGATACCACTTGTCCAAATCCTAGCAACATTTCAGAAAATTCTCTATGCAATAGGCATCATAAGGTTCCTAATGCCTTCCCCATGTATAACCAAACTTCTGAATTCATGAATATAAGTGATCAATCATACCTAGAAAAACCCAATGATTAGTGGACTCCCGAACCATTATTAAAATTGATCACTTTTATAATCCTCACCCACTGTGCACATTTTAGGAACACATGGAGTTCTAGTAGTGTAGTGTCGTTTTTGTTTCTGTATGTATGCACATCACGATTGAAGGTGGTTGAAGTTGTACTCATCGTTATCCGAAAATTTTGGGGATGTATCGACAGTAATTATTCCTTCATCTAATTGGATGGATAATTCTTGAATAATTTAATCGTGAATTATTGATTTTTTTTTTTCATTTATAATTCATGAATTCTATTTTTAAAAATCCAAATAATATAATTTGATTTCTTTGTAAGAGTTCTTCTATTATTTTATTAGAAATATACTTCTTTTGATGACCCCCATTTTCCTTTGGTTCCTCTCCAACAACTTGATCATACATTGACAACATACTGCACACCGTTATAAATGACCAACACATTCATCATGCTTGAATATCTTGTGGTAGAAGTCATTTTGCATTTGTTTTTATTTTATATTAAAAATTATAGTAATTGTCCGTTTCTAAAAAAAAAAAGTAATTGTCCAAATATTTTAAATCTTAAACCTCAAATATGAAATTAATAAGAGATTTTGCATGTAGACAATGTGAGATTGGACCACGACATTTTCCAGTATTCTCGGTCTAATCAATGATAATTTTTAGACTTGTGCACACCCACATCGCTGCTGGTTGCGACCCAATTCATCAAGCAAGATTGAATTCCCATCCACAGAGGGGGAAAAAAAAAAAAAAAAAAAGTTGTCAGCTATTCATTTGTCTCCATCATTATTAAGCGTGGAGGAAGATAAAAAAAGACTACCTCCATCATTTCAAACTCGTGTGTCATTCTTGGTACGATGTGATGAATGGTGCTTTGCCCTAACATATTATTATGTAACTTATAATGTCATTTTTTTTAATAGAAACAACAATAGATTTATTTTTAGGGACGAAAAACGAACTTTTGAAAGTTTAGGGACGAAAAACGAACTTTCGTGATAGTTTAGGGACGAAAATGATATTTTACCCAAATTATTAATAATAAAAATTTACATCCACGATCCATTTACATGACAATCCCACCTATGTTATTTTAATCAAAATAATTAAAATAAGAGATTAAATTATATAAGGACGTGGTGTAAAACCCATGTTTTATCCCTCCAATCCCAACATGACACATCATCTTATGACATATTTAAGAATAAACACAATCACACTTAATCAATTCTAATACCCATATATAAATCCAACCAAATTGGAAATCTATTAAGATGTTATTAGGTGTGGTAAGATGTATTGAATTTTAATAAATTTTAAGTAAAATGCTAATGTGGCAATTATTTATTGGATGGTGTAAAACATAGGTTTTACACCTCATCCTTATAGAATTTAATCTCTTAAAATAAATATTTATTAATATTTTAATGAAATAGTTTTTTTTTTTTTTATTGAAACAAGTAACGTTTTACATAGAATAAACTATTAACAATGGAATTTAATTCAAGATAAACTATCTTAATAATTATGAAAATGTGGACACTTTTTATTTTTTTGGAGGTTTAAATTGTGGACACTTGTGTAAAGAGAAAATAGCTACTTTCTTTTTTCTTTTCTTTTTTTGAGAATGAGAAAATAGCTACTTGACATTTGAAACAACCACAATTTTTAAGACCAAACTTTATTATATAGTATTTGGTATAATATGATATTGCTATTCTCACAACTCATTTCACAAATTTTTTTCATAAATTGTTGAGGTGGTAACCTGTGAGTGTTACACATTTTTACATAAAACCATCACTAAAATCATTTTCTTTTTCAATTATTTTTTAACTTATTTTCAATCGTTTACCATTTGTCAAATCAATATGTTTTGAAAAAAAAAATGTAACAAGTTATGTAGTTAAATTTTATTTATTTATTATTATTTTGGTTTCAAGAAGGATTTTTTTTTTTTTTTTTTTCTCTAAACAAAAGAAGGAGTTTAACTTACGTGGAGGAGACCATAGATACCTTTAAGTCAAAAAGCTTTTCTCTTTCTTTTTTATTAACTATTAATCTCTTTTGGCAAAGATACAACCTACATCCAATAAGTTTGTTGAAATGTTATTTTAGTTTACTAAATTTAAATTTTGTCATTTTAATCTATTAATTTTGATAGCGCTGTTATTTTAGTCCTTCCATCCATTGTGATTTGCAAAACACCATTAACTCAAATTTATTTTATAGTGTGAAACGAAATTGTTTTAAGAGGGTTAATGGTTTTTTAAACGAAATGCAGTTGACGGAAGAACTAAAATGGTACTATTGTCAAAGCTAATAGACTAAAATAACAAAATGTAAATTAAGTGGATTAAAATGGCAATTCGCCAAATTTATAGAGTGTATTTATATTTTTGTCTAAACTTTAAATAAAATAAAATAAAATATTGAGAAAAAATAAAATAAAATATTTTTTGAGAAGAAAAATAAAATAAAATAAAATTTTGATTATACTTGTTGAGTTCAAACAGTATTTGACAACGTGCTTTGAATAAGATATCTATATTCAAACTTCCAAAAAAAAAAAAAAAAAGTTATCCATATTATGATAAAAAAGAGTCAAATTTGATTTGTTTTTAGTTTTTTTTTTTTTTTAGTGGATTTTGATTTCTGATTGATTATTAATTTCTTAAAAAACCCTAAGTCAACTTACTCAAATCATGGTCAACAATAATATGTAACCTAGTGCATTTTAAAAGGCAAATAGCCAAAGCCCTAGGAGGGGTGGCCTAGCAGTAAGGAGCCCGCGCGCATGCGTAATGATCCCTCATTCGAACCCTAGCGGGTAATGGGGATGGGAGTTGGGAGTACTCAAGCGTTGCACTTTACTGCTAGCTTTCTTGGGGTGCTAGGGTGAGGTCTGTGGCACCCTAGTCACAGTAGTTATGGTTCAATCCAACATTTCTTAGAGGGGCTGCCCCTATGGTCACGCCCAAGGAGGTGAGTCACACATGGTCGCCCCCCCCCCCCCTCCCTTTTCTCTCATCAAAAGAAAAAGAAAAAGAAAAGCCAAATACATTACTTGAGGTAACACTTACAACTTTCTCAAAAAAAATTAAATAAATAAAAGGTAACACTTACAAAATATAAAGATTTATAGTCACTAATCTTAAGAATTAAATAAATAGTCTTTAATTTAATTCGTCACCTAATTTTATCTTTTGCTTAGTGGAACTGTGGAAGTGTAGAGAAATCCCATGTTCAAGCATCACAATTCACAAGTGAAGACAAGATGCCATTGGACCAAAAGGCTATTGGATTCTTTTTAAAAGAATTATTTTAGTATTATATTTACAAAGTAAATAAGTTTTCTTTTCCTCATACTAAATTAAGACTATCACGAGTGTTTTTCTTAATATTTATGTCTAGTTTATTTGGCTAAAGAAAGTTGTCTAGGACCAGGTTTTATCAACAAATATATATATATATATATATTATGAGGACCAGATTTGAGCTTCTAGCCCAAAAAGTATATGGACTTAGGCCTAAAAAGAACCAAAACAATAAATTTGTAGAGAATGGATTGGAAAACTGGGTTTTAATGAATTAAGCAACAAGTAAACAGATCTTGATGACAAAAGAAGGAAAATAACAAACTTTCACTAAAGAAAAAGTCCTCGGCGGAGTCCGAGGAGACTGATTCTTGTGTAGTGATTTCGAAATTTGATTACAAGTCTGATTCTCAATTGTCACAGTGTTTCTTTCTTGATTTTTTGATCCCCACCTCATGGAGGGTCTCTTACATTATATATATCCCTTTGGACCATCTTGATTCTACACTTGTTGATCATTTGAGCCCTTACTTGAGTGTCTATCCCATCAGACACCCTTTTTGGCTTTCTGTGAGTTGTGGTAGCCAAGGCAGCACTATTCAGAGGTTTTCTCCACATAAATGAGGCCAGAAAAGTAGCTGCAGTGCATTCAATGTGGTGGTAGTTGTTTTCCTTTAAATATTTTTGGGTTTCCTTCCTTTTCACATGTTCGTGAGGCACGTCCTTATCACTGGAGCTTCTTGAAAGGTCACTTTGATCTATAGGATCTATATATGATTTGTGTTTAGCTTATTCGAGGAAATATTCCTCCTCGGACCACCTTCCCATTTGCATCTTGCTCATTAAGTCCTGAGTTTGAACCACTGATTTCTATTCGTTCGTCCTCGGACTACTCATACTCTCGGCCAAGGCCCAATGCCCAATATATGATTTAGGCCCTTAACCCTACATATATTATAAAGATAATTTAAAATAAACAATGAACTTCAAACCTTTTAAAAATTTTGTTAATTGACTTTTGGAAAAGGACTTTGTCATTGACTTTTAATCATAACGTTATTTGGTGATTTCCAATATATATATATATATATATATAGAAACTCCTCTTCTCAAAAAAGTTTCTAGAAACTCTTTATATTCAAATTTTAATAAGAATAGTATTTTTAAACTTTGACAACATGGTTTTATTTAAAGCAAATCAAGTTAACAATAATAGTAATATATATATATATATAATAGGTGTAAGGGCATAATTTGGTTCCTAGGCCCAAAAGGTAATAGAATCTAAGCCCAAAGAGCCCAATACAATGGATTTGTAGAGAGTGGGCTATAAAATTAGGCTCTAATGAGTTGGATAACAATTATAGTGGATACAGATGACAAGAAAGTAAAGGTAGATTGGTTTTATCCAAAGAAAATCGTCCTCGGTACAATCCGAGGAGATCAGTTCTTGTATATATCTCTTTTGAATTTGGTTACAAGTCCAGTTCTTGTTCCTATAGTGTTTTTCTCTTAATTCTCTGATCCCTTTCCCTTAGGGTCTTCTTTCTATTTTATACTATCTTCTTTCTTTCATCTCCACTCTCTACGTGTAGATTAGGTTGTTAGTGTTGATCCTTATCCCATACCTTCTTGAAGTCTTTAGGAGTAGTTGTAAGACTGAAAATTACTGTTCAGGTATTACTTCCACATTAATGCGGTCAGAGAGTTAGTTATAGAGCATTTAATGCGGTGATGGTAGTTTTCTCTTAGATATTTCATAACTTCCTTTTGTCCTGTGCTTTCATAATGTGTATTCTTATTAATAGGATATCTCGGAACATTACTTTGGATGGCAGACCACACATTCTGACCTCTGCTTTGCTTAGCTGAGGAGGCATTCATCCTCGGCCCACCTTCCCCAAACCTTCTCAGTCATAGCTTACTTGTGGAGTTCTGATTCTTACATCTTCATTATCGTTTATCTGTCCTTGGACCACTAAGCGGCCTCGAACAAGGCCCACAGCCTAATATATACTCTTGGGCCCTTTATCCCTACAATAGACCCTCAAAATTTCCTTCTTTTGCTCCTCGAAAAAGAAAGAGATTTTGATACTTCAATCCTAATTCTGCTTTTCCCTCACATCATTCTTATCTGTATGGGTGTCTTTTCAACTGCCTAGAGGCATGCTCCTGACACTTCGGCATTCGGAACACAACTGCAATTAATTCCTGTGGCTTTATGTTCCCCACGTTCTATGGTACGATTGGGATCGAGCGGCTGGGGATTTTATGGGAATGCGAGCGGGACTTTTCCCGCTTGCTCTTCTCTTTCATAGCGACGGATAACTAAGGGCAACGCACTTAATCCTAGGCTACACTCCAATCTCGTCCAGCTTTCAAACACCTAAATGTGTGATCAAGGCGAGGGACCCACATTTGCACCAAATCAACGTTGCGGTCCCCGACGTTCTTGTCACTGACCCCATCTTAGAGGGCGTGTAATAGGTAGAGTTATCATTTCTACACACTGCTGAGGAAGTAGCCACCCCATCCCAACCAGCCATCAAAGAAGAGGAAGAAATAGTTGACATTTTTGAATCCGAGGACAATTTTGAAATCTTCAACCATCACCAACTCTCAGAAGCCCCTACCAAGGACTTCAGTCATCTTCCCTTTGCCTAGGTGAGCCACAGTTCGGAAGCTCCTCATATTCTAGACGCGATGGTGCTACAGCGCAGGTCGAGGACAAGCCTCAAAAAGCTGATGGAATCCCAAGCTGGAGGCAACGTGCCCGAGAAGGCAGTTCAGCCCAAAGCCTCTGCCTTTCTCCTTACCCAGACTTCCCAACCGGACCTCACTGACAAAAAGAGGAAGCGAGACCAAAAGGAAAAGGAGGTGATGGATGAGAGAAGAAAATCTCCATCCAAGGAAGCCGAGGCTCAAAGGGGGGTAAACAGCCCAGGGTCATACAAACTAGATCCTCTAGTAAGGGAGCCATTACAACAAGGAGGGGTGACTAACAAATGGAAGTCCCAACCTGGACCCCCTCCATAGTGCTGGATAGAGCTCCTCTTCCGAGTGATGCCTTCATAAGAGACTTCCAGCAGGGTAAGGCTAGGTATATAACCAATGATGTGGAGCAGGCTTTGTTGCTTCTCTCCGACATGGCCGACCTTAAGTCGATGAGGAAGCATGAAGTGTTCCTCAGCCTGAAGAGAGATCTTACGATGGTAAGTCCTTCACTTAGCCCTTATTTATTTATTTATTTATTTTTAATTATGCTTCTTTCCTTGGTAGGCTGTTCAAGCCACATACAGGGCCGAGGAGATGGTAAACTTCCCCAACCGAAAAATGAAGGAAGAGGAAGGTAGGCACATTGCGGCCATGGGTGCCTTCAATGTGGCCAAAAAAAGGATACAAGAGTTGAAAAATAAACTAACTGAGGCAGAGAGGGATAAGAAAAGTGTTGAAGCTGCCTTAGAAGGAGTTGAAAGGTAGGCTGAGGGTCAATGAAGGCAACTTCTCCAGACTGAGGACCAGCTGGCTTCCTTCAAGGAACAAATCATAGCCCTAAAGAAGAAACTGGAAGAGGCAGAGAAGGCTAGGGACCGGGCCGAGTAGGACGTGTATGATGTAGGGGTGGCAGAGACCGAAGAGGCTCTTAGGGCTGAGGTCTCGGAGGTATGTAGAAATTACTGCATCTAGGTTTGGAATGAGGCCCTTAACCAAGCTGGGATTGAGGCCTCTTCTGCACTTAGGAAAGGAGAGAGTGTATACTACCCTCATGCCATCCACACATTAGGCTTTGCCAGCTCCAAGGCTGAAATTGCCTCCGAGGTGGCAGAGGGTCAATGAAGGAAACTTCTCTAGACCGAGGACCAGCTGGCTTCCTCCAAGGAACAAATCACAGCCTTAAAGAAGAAACTGCAAGAGGCTGAGAAGGCCAGGGACTAGGCTGAGCAGGATGGGTATGATGTGAGGGTGGTAGAGACCGAAGAGGCTCTTAGGGCTAAGGTCTTTGAGGTATGTAGAAATTATTGTCTTTAGATGTGGAATGAGGCCCTTAACCAAGCTGTGATTGAGGCCTTTTCTGCACTTAGGAAAGGAGAGAGTGTATACTTCCCTCATGCCATCTGCACATCAGGCTCTGCTAGCTACAAGGCTGACACCGCCTCTGAGGTGGCAGAGATTGGTAAGGACAGCCCGACCAAGGTCCCTCTCTCTTTTGACAGCCATTCTAAGGAGGCCGAGCAGCCCGGGGTTGTTGAAAAAGAAACAGACACAACCAAAGGAGGCCTGATGCCACCAAGCCCCATACTGCTCCTCAGGACCTACTCAAAGAGAAAGAGGCACCTTCCAAATGGAGATTGTTCTAGCAACTCTCCCTATGCCTGTTAAGGGGGACCTTAAGGGTAAGGGCTCGGAAGCTTTAGAAGTAGCACTTACTCAATCTACCAAGGCCCCAGTAAAAGACAAAATTGTAATAAAAAAGAAGTAGTTTTTTTTTTTTTTTTTTAAACTGTTGTTTTGTTTCCATAATTTGTAACCAACTTGCTCTTTTGTAATCCATTTGCCTTTTTCTAAAGCTTAAATTGATGGCAATTATGAGCCTTTCCTTTACTCTTGTGATATTCATACAAGTCCTAATATAGTTTCTGTTTTATTTAACACTTAACCAAAATGAAAGTGAGACACAGTTTCATTTAGTTATCTGCATAAATGATAATGTGTTTAAAATCTCAACAAAGTATATCTTTCACTTCAAAAACATATCTTAAACAAAATTAAATCAAAGGCTCCTACATATCATTGGACTTTCTCCTAATTTCAGGAAATGGTGGAGCATTTATCCCTCTAGGATGCCATATGACATTCCACTTAATAGTAGACTTAAGGAATTGTAGATGACAATTAACTCAAGAATTGACCATAAAAACAATTGTAAATGCTTTGTCTAATGCTTAAAAGTGTCCCTTTGACTAAGTTACTACAATGAGAGTCTTGGTTACTCAGCATGGTAGGGTTGAGTATTAATTTTCTCAAGGCATGTGCTTCATAGAATCTAACATGGCCGAGATTCCATTTAATATTTAGTCAAATGATAAGAAGTATTAATTTACCCAAGGTATGTGGTTCGAGGAATCAGGCATAACCAAGATTCTGTTTAATACTTAAACAACTAATAAGAAGTATTAATTTACCCAAGGTATGTGGTTCGAGGAACTAGACATGACCAATGTTCTATTTAATACTTGAACAAATAATATGAATTATTAATTTACCCAAAGTATGTGGTCTGAAGAGTCAGACATGACTATGGTTCTATCTAACACTTAAACCAATTATGAAGAGTATTAATTTACTCAAGGTATGTGGTCTGAAGAGTTAGGCATAACCAAGGTATTGTTTAATACTTGAACAAATAATATGAAGTGTAACGCATAATGTAACAAATGAAAATATGGCAGAAAAGACTTTCATTAATAATAATATCTTCGCAAGTTATTTACATTCTAGGACGCGGTACAACATTTTCATCTAGATTTTCATGATAATATGCTCCTATTCCAGCCATCGAGGTGATACGATATGGTTTTTCCCAGTTGAGCCCCAACTTTCCCCATGTTGAGTTTTTTGCAGTACCCAAAACCTTTCGTAATACCAAGTCTTCAAGCGCTAATGGCCTTAACCTCACGTTGGCGTCATACCCTTGCTTGAGCTTGTGTTGATAATACGTCAATTGAACCATGACATTTTCTTTTCACTCTTCAATTAAATCTAAACTATTTTCTAATAGCCCATCATTGTTACTCTGAGTGAAAGAACGTGTCCTTAGTATTGGGAATTCGATCTTTAGAGGAATCACAGCTTTGGCTCCATAAGTCATTGAAAAGGGTGTCTCCCTTGTTGACCTACGAGGTGTAGTCCGATATGTCCAAAGGACGTGTGACAGTTCTTCCACCAATTTTCTTTTTGCATCATCCAACCTCTTCTTGAGTCTATTCATTATGACTTTATTGATAGCCTCGACATGTCCATTCCCTTATGGATAAGCTGGGGTGGAATACCTATTCGTAATGCCCAGGTCACAACAGTACCTTTCAAAGGCTTTGCTATCAAACTGAAGACCATTGTTCGAGATGAGGGTATAAGGGATCCCAAACCTAGTGATAACATTTTTCCAAACAAATCTCTTAGCATTCACATCCCTGATATTTGCCAATAGTTTAACCTCAACCCACTTGGTGAAGTAATCTGTGTCGACCAACAACTATCTCTTATTCCCTGCTCCCTTAAGAAAAGGCCCCATAATATTCAAGCCCTATTAAGCAAAAGGCCAAGGGCTGGATAGAAGATTGAGGACACCCTCTGGCCGATGAATGTTTGGGGTGAATATTTTGCATTGGTCACACTTCTTTATGTACTCTTGTACTTCCTTCTGCATGTTCGGCTACCAATACTCCTGAGTGAGGGCTCTATGAGATAAGGATCTGCCTCATGTATGACTTCCACAAATCTCTTAATGTAACTCTTTTAGGAGTAGCTCTGATGCCTCAGGGTGTATGCATAGCAAATATGGCCAAAAAAAAGAGCGCTTTACAACTTTTTATCCTCAGACAACCAAAATCGAGGAGCCTTTCTCCGCACTTTGTTAGCCTTGAATTTTCCCTCGGGCAGGATATCCTCCTTAAGGAATAGCATAATAAAGTCCATCCAGCTAGGTCCTACTCTAATTTGATGAATCTGGACTATCTTTCTCTTCATCTCAGTAGGTTTGCATAAGTCTTCAACAAGGATAACCCGAGGTAAGCTCTGCATTTAGGAGGTCGCGAGAGTGGCAAGAGAATCAGCATATGTATTCCTATTCCTAGGGATTTGCAATAAAGTGAAAGACTTGAACCTTGATTGTAAGTGCCTAACTTGATTCAAATACTCTTGCATCCTTACACCCCTAGCCTCCAACTCTCCCTTTACCTGGCCTACAACCAACCTTGAATTTGAAAATATTTTCACTATTTTTCCTCCCATTTTCTGAACCATAGTCATCCCTACCAATAGAGCCTCATACTCAGACTTATTGTTTGTGGCCGAGAAACCCAACCTTAAAATTTTTTCAATAATGATCTTATTAGGAGAAATCACAACTAGCCCCACTCTAGATGCTCTTTGATTTGTTGTACCATCAATGTATACCCTTCAGGATAAAGGCTTTTACAAGGAGACCATACCAACTGATTTTTCATCCATGTCCTGCTTCTCTACCTCTTTTTCCAATGGGGATTCAGCAAACTCTACCACTAAATCTACAAGGACCTGGCTCTTGATAGAGGTGCAAGGCATATACTTGATATCAAAAGCCCCTAGCCCCACTTTATAAGGTGAATCATAACTTATCAAATCAGTTTTCTTTTAGATATTTCATAGTTTCTCTTTGTCCTGTGCTTTCATGATGTGTATTTTTATCAATAGGATATCCCAGAATGTTACTCTAGATGGCAGACCACATCTTCTGACCTCTACTTTACTTAGACAAGGAGGCATTCCTCCTTGGTCCACTTTCCCCAATCTTCTCAGTTATAGCTTGCTCGTGGAGTTTTAATTCTTATATCTTCACTATCGTTTATCTGTCCTCAAAACATTAAGCGTCCTCAAACAAGGTCCATGGCCCAATATGTACTCTTGGACCCTTTATTCTTACAATAGGTGAAACTGAGAGAAACTCAAATTAGAATTCCAAAGTAAAGTTATAATTTTGTGCCATGTGTCCTAAATTATTTATTCTCAAAAGAGTTTTATTTCTTAATTTTAGAATCAAATGTGAGACCATATCATAAATATTCATCCAAGTGAATTATTAAGTACAAAAACCAAAGAGCCTAGAATAAATGAATCGTAAAAAATAAAAAAAATAAAAAAATAAAAAAAAACCTTCATAATAAAAAAAAAATGCACAATTTACATTTTATACCTAATAATATCTTTACAATTTTTTTTAAAGAGTTAACAAAATATAAAAATGACTATCAATAATATTTCAAATATATATATATATATATGAATTATATTATGTATCTTATTGTATATTTTTAAATGTATCAATGCATATGCATGAAGTTACAAGCTAGTCTATATATCTATATATATAATAATAGGTGAAGTTAAGAGAAACTCAAATTAGAATTTCAAATTAGATTTTCAATTTTACGCCATGTGTCCTAAATCATTTATTCTTAAAGAGTTTTATTTCTTAATTTTAGAATCAAATATGAGATCACATCATAAATATTCATCAAAGTGAGTTATTAAGTATAAAACCCAAAGAGTCTAGAATAAATGAATTGTAAAAAAAAAAAAAAAAAAAATTGCTTCACAATAATTTTTTTTAAAAAAATGAAAAATTTACATTTTATACCTAATAATATCCTTACAGATTTTTTTAAAGAGTTAAAAAAAATAAATATAAAAATGACTATCAGTAGTATTTAAATTATATATAGGAATTATATTATGCATTTTATTATATATCTTTAAGTGTATCTATGCATATGCATGAAGTTACAAGTTAGTATATAATAATATGTGAAACTAAGAGAAACTCAAATTAGAAGTCTAAATTAGAGTTCCACTTTTGCACCATATGTTCTAAATTATTTATTCTTAAAGAGTTTTATTTCTTAATTTTAGAATCAAATGTAGTACCACATCATAAATATTCATCCAAATGAATTATTAAGTACAAAAATCAAAGAGTCTAAAATAAATAAATCCTAAAAAAAAGTGCTTCACAATAATTTTAAAAAAGGGACAATTTACATTTTATACCTAATAATATATTTACAAAATTTTTTAAAGAGTTAACAAAATATAAAAATGATTATCAATAGTATTTAAATTATATATATTGTAAGGACCAGATTTGAGTCCTTAGCCCAAAAGGTGGATGGACTTAGGCCCAAAAAGCATAAAATAATGAATTTATAAAGAATGGGTTGGAAAATTAGGCTCAAATGAATTAGACAAACACTAAAATAAATTCAGATGACAAGGGAATGAAAACTAGACTAGTTTATATTGAAGAAAATCGTCCTTGACACAGTCTGAGGAGATCTGTTCCGACATATTTCTCACAGGTTTGATTACATAGTTAGTTCTTGGTGTTCCAGTATTTTCTATGTGTTTTTCTTGATCCCCCTTCTCACTGCTTCCTTCTTCTTTTATACTATCTTTCATTTTCATCTCCACCCTCCACGTGCATGCCAGATGGTTGGTGTTGATACTTGTCCCATCAACACCTCCCATAAGTCTTCATGTAGTAGTTATAAGGTTGAAAACCACTATTTAGGTATCACCTCCACATTAATGTCGTCAAAAAGTTAGTTGCAAAGTATCTAATGCGATGACAGCAGTTTTCTCCTAAGATATTTAAGGACTTCTCCCTGTTTGACATCTCTACAATGCTTATCCGCACCAATGAGACTTCCTGGAACATTACCCTGGACGATAGACAACCTCTTCGGACCTTGGCATTGGTCAGTTGCGGATACATTTATCCTCGACCCACCCTCTTGAGCCATTATGACCAAAACCAACCTCTATTTACTAACACAATTTCTTCTGATAAATATTTCTCTTCCTTAGACAATCCCTCGTCCTCGGATTGGGCCACAGGCCCGACATACAAACTAATAATGAACTCCTGGGCACATATTAATACCAAGTTTTTTAATAGTGCTTAAAATATCACCATAAGTTAAATTATCATAATCAATAGAATCATTTTTACCAATTAATTCTTGTTTTACCTTATGAGCAAAGATAGGAGGCAGACCGTCAATAAACTTTTCTTTCAAATAAGGTTTGTAACAATCTTTCCGCTGCATTACTCTGGAAAGGAAAACATCTTGATACCATCTATAATCAGACATAGTAGGACATCTCAAATTATTCAGTAAATCAGAAATTTGAGATGAAACATTAGATGGAGCACCAACAAAATGTTTGATAATAAAATGGGACATATGTCCATGGTTGGTATTGCTTATCAAAATAATCATGATTTTGATCAACCTGAAATTGTTGACTTACTTGCCACTGGTTTTTCTGGTACTCTTCGTGGATGGTGGGATTCATATCTCACTGAAGACTCCAGAGACTCTATTAAACATGCTGTTAAAAAGAATGATGAAGGTTTGCCTATCTTTGATGATCGTATTGGTCAAGGTATTCCTGATGGTGTTAATACCTTGATTTATACTATTATCAAACATTTTGTTGGTGCTCCATCTAATGTGTATATATATATATATATGAATTATATTATACATCTTATTGTATATCTTGAAGTATATACATACATATTCATGGGGTTATGAGCTAGTTACTTATAATACACCATGTGACATAAGAAGAAAAATGCAAATAAATAAATGGGTAAAATACTATTTTGGTCCTTAAATTTTACTAAAAAGATGTTTTTCATTCATAAATTTTGCCTTTTTTTTTAATCCCTAAAATTTAAAAAATTATTTTTTCATCCCTAAATTATTGAAAATATTTTACTTTTTGTCCCAAACTATTTTTTTTTTCATCCCTATTTTTGTCTCTAAACCATAAAAAAAAAAAAAAAAAACTATTTACAAAAATTTAAGGATAAAAAAATTTTTTTTCATCCCTATTTTTGTCTCTAAACCATAAAAAAAAAAAAAAAAAACTATTTACAAAAATTTAAGGATGAAAAAAATAACTTTTTAAAGTTTAGGAACGAAAAACAAACTTTTGGTAAAATTTAATGACCAAAATAATATTTTACCCTAAATAAATAAAAGAAAGATAAAAAATGTACCAGGTCATTCACATGGTGCAAGCCTAATGACATAACTTTTAATTTTATATGATATTGTGAAGGCACTTATACAAACTGAGGTAAAGGCTCAAGCACAAGACAGCAAGGGTGATAACAGAGCCACTGAAGCTGATGATAAAGCAGCTGGTAAACGACCTGTAGTATAGTCATAATAGGCTGAACTACAGGTAGCATAAGGAAGAGTAAGAGGCTGTACACATGTCAGTAATCTAGAATGGGTTGATTAGGATTTGTTATTCCATTCCACATTATACGAATACAGTTAGGGATATATATTTGGGGATTGTATCAGATCAATGGAGTAATAACAGAATTTCTCATTTCCTTTGGAATCACTTCTCTTCTCTAAACTTTCTCTGTTTTCTTCTTCATTTTCTATATTACTTTGCTGTGCTTTTCATGGTATTAGAGCCACCATTAATGGCTTCTGCTCCGAGCTCCAGTTCTTCAACAACTTCGTCAACAACTTCTTTAGCCGCTTCAGCCACAAGTTCTTTGGTGAATCCTTCGTTGCTTCTCTTGTCAAGTATGTCGAGTATGATGACCGTGAAACTCGATTTCACCAATTATATCGTCCAGAAGCATCAAATCGGTGTGATTCTTGAGGCCTATGCGATGATCAGTTTTCTTGATGGTTCATGTGTAGCTCCTGATTCTTTCTTGAAGGATAGCTCTGGAAATTTTATTGGAGAATCTAATCCAGAGTATATCAGTTGGAGAAGCAGAGAGCAAGCACTTTTCACCTTTATCAATTCTACGTTATCTCTATCAGTTCTAGCTCTCACAGTGGGTCAGAGATCTGTGAAGGCAGTCTGGACTGTGCTTGAAAAGAGGTTTACTTCTGTATCACGTTCTCATGTTTTAAGCTTGAGGAATGAATTACTGAGTATTAAGAAAGGTCCTGAAAGCATGGATAATTTCTTTCAAAGAATCAAAGAAGCTAGGGATAGATTGAGTTCTGTTGCTGTGTTGGTTGATGAGGAAGAGCTTATACATTTGGTTTTAGAAGCTTTACCAAATGAATATAGTGCATTTTGTTCTGCTATAAGGACCCCTAATGATATAGTTACTATAGAGGAGTTGAATACATTGTTGAATGTAGAAGAGAGAGCCATTAAGAAGAAGTCTGAGACTAGGGATATACCTATGGCTATGTTTCTTCAAAGTGGTTTTAATCAGAATACCACTAGAGGAAGAGGTAGAAATGGAAATCAGAGGGGTCGTGGCAGAGGATTTAATAATTTTGGCCCTAATTTTGGGTTTAATCATGGTCAATCCTCTGGTAATGCAAATGGTATTCTTCAACTTCCTACTTTTCAACACAAGAATGGTTCTGGTTTTCCCTCTTTTCAGTCTCACGGCTCATCTTAGTCTTCAAGACCTACTTGTCAAATTTGTGGCAAGAATGGTCACACTGCCTTGGATTGTTACCATCGCATGAATTTTGCCTATCAAGGCAGACATGCTCCATCCAAATTGGCAGCAATGGCTGCTAGTGCTATGACAGCAACAGCTAATTCTGCTTCATCACATTCCTCAAGCTGGCTTACTGATACAGGGTGTTCTGATCATGTTACCCTTGATCTTTCTCAACTCTCTCTGACATCACAGGCTACCAATGGTCAAGAATCTATTATTGTTGGAAATGGGCAAGAATTGCCTGTGACTCATGTTGGAAATGGTAAGCTTCAAACCTCTTCTCATTATTTTCGTTTAGACATTATTCTTAGGGTTCCTGATTTGGCTTCCAATCTTTTATCTGTTCACAAACTGTGTTTACAAAACAATGCCTTTTGTTATTTTGATGCCAATCAATTCTTAATTGTGGATTTGGCTACGGGGAAGGTTCTTTATCAAGGCCTGAGTAAGGATGGTGTATATCCCATTCCTTTTCCCTCACACCTCTCTACTGATTCAGCCTTTTCTTCCTCTCTTGCTTTCAAGTCCTCTGTCCATGCTCTTGTTTCCAATGAGGCAATGCTGTGGCATCTAAGACTTGGTCACCTATGCTCCAAGCTTCTTCATTCTGCTTTATCTTTTCTCAATAATCATGTTGCAATTTCTGTTCATAGTGATATTTGCTCTCAATGTAAGTCTTGTATAAGTGCTAAGATGCACAAACTTCCTTTTCCACAACATGTGAAGTCTAGTTCTTGTCCTTTACAACTTGTACACAGTGATGTTTGGGGCCCTGCTCCTGTTCCTTCTATACTTGGATATAAATACTATGTCATTTTTGTTGATGACTTTAGTAGATTTACCTGGCTGTTTCTTCTTAAACAAAAGTCTGAAGTGTTTACTGTTTTCTTGCATTATAAAACTCTTGTGGAGAATCAATTTGGGGTTAAAATCAAAACCCTTAGGACTGATGGTGGGGGTGAATATATTAATAATTCTTTTAAATCCCTTTGCTTAGATCATGGTATTCACCATCAGCTTTCCTATCCTTATACTCCTCAGCAAAATGGAGTTTCTGAAAGGAAGCATAGACAAATAGTTGAAAGTGGTTTGTCCATGCTATATCAGTCCAACCTTCCTTACTCTTATTGGTGTTATGCCTTTAGCATTGCCATCTACCTGTTAAATAGACTTCCTTCCTCTGTGTTAGACTTCAAGTCTCCTTGGGAAATGTTATTTCACTCTCCTCCTTTAAATAATCTCAAAACTTTTGGTTATGCTTGCTTTCCACTTTTAACACCTTATACAGCTCATAAACTTCAGCCTAGGTCTTCTAAATGTATTTTCTTAAGGTATCCTCCATTATCCAAGGGGTATATTTGTTTTGATCCTAACACTCAAAAGGTCTATATCACTTCACATGTCCTTTTCCATGAGTCTGACTTTCCTATTCTCCCCACATCTCCATCTGATTCTTCTGTCCATATCTCTTCTGTCAAGCCTTCTTTGGACCTTTGGATATCTACACTTTTACCCGGTTCTTCTATTTCTCCCTTGTCTGCTATTTCTGCCACTTTACCTACTATCTTTTCACCTTTATCTGAGTCTAATGAGGGTTGTACTGTACCTACTGCTGCTCCTACCAATGTTACTTCACCACCTTCTGATATTATGCCTTCCTCGGGCCCTATTGAGTCTTCCTTTTTTGATATTTCCACTTCTATTTTGCCCTCTACATCAGTTGTCCCATCTGCTCCTCACTCCCTTCCCAACACTCATCCTATGCTTACCAAATCCAAACATGGCATATTCAAGCCCAAAGCTTATGTTGTTGTGAGAAATTATGTTCAAGAGGAACCTCCTACCTTTCATATTGTTTCTAGATTTCCACACTAGATTGAAGATATGGATTCTGAGTACAATTCCCTATTAAAGCAAAATACTTGGTCCTTAGTCCCTCTTCCTGTTGATAAGAATGTGGTTCATTGTAAGTGGGTGTACAAAATTAAAAGGGGCAGTGATGGGTCCATTGCTAGATATAAAGCAAGGTTGGTTGCTTAGGGATTCTTACAACAATATGGCTTGGACTATGATGAAACCTTTAGTCTAGTTGTTAAGCCTGCAACTGTCAGGATTGTCTTAGCTTTGGCAGTTTAGAATCATTGGTCCTTGAAGCAGCTGGATGTTTCTAATGCCTTCCTACATGGTGTGCTTCAAGAAGAGGTTTTCATGTCACAGCCTCAAGGTTATGTGGATCCTGTTCATCCTGACTATGTCTGCAAGCTTCGCAAAGCAATTTATGGTCTTAAACAGGCTCCTAGGGCCTGGTTTGATAGCTTTACCTCTGAGCTTTTTCATCTTGGTTTCCATTCCTCATCTGCAGACTCCAATTTGTTCATCTTGCATTATGATTCTTTTGTGGTTTACCTACTTCTATATATGGATGATATTATTGTTACTGGGAATAGTACTTCTTTCATTGATCATTTGGTTTCAAGGCTTGCCAAAGTTTTTGACTTGAAAGATCTAGGTCCTCTTACTTATTTTCTTGGTCTTCAGATTGAGTTTACTTCTCAAGGGTTGTTTGTACATCAATCTAAGTATGCATTGGATTTACTGACCAAGTTTAAAATGTTGGACTGCAAGCCTTGTGTTACTCCCTGTTCTCCCACAGTTCATGTCAACTCTCAGTCCAGCCCTTTGCTACATGATCCTACAGTTTTTAGAAGCATGGTTGGTGGGCTACAGTACTTGACCTTCACCAGGCCGGATTTGGCATTTTTTGTCCAGCAAGTGTGTCAATTTATGAGCAAGCCTACTCAGTATCATCTTGCGGTTGCCAAGAGGATTCTTAGGTATATCAAGGGTACTTTACATCATGGTATTCATTTTCAACCTGGTCCTTTGGCCCTTTCAGCTTACTGTGATGTTGATTGGGCTGGTGATCCACTTGATAGGAAGTCCATTACTGGTATGGTGGTGTTTCTGGGTAACTCCCCTATCACTTGGTCTGCTAAGAAGTAGCTGACTATGGCTAGGTCCTCTACTAAGGCCGAATACAAGGCTTTAGCTACTACTGCTGCTAAGTTGAGTTGACTTAGGATGATTCTTAAAGATTTGGGTCTCTTCTTGGCCCTTCCTCCTATGCTTTGGTGTGATAATGTTTCTGCTTTGGCTTTGGCATCCAATCCCATCTTTCATGCTCGTACCAAGCATATTGAAGTGGATTATCATTACATTCGTGAGAAAGTTCTTGCTAAGGAGTTGATGCTTCATTTTATTTCTACTCTTGATCAGCTAGCTGATATTTTTACCAAGGCTCTTCCCTCTCCTCAGTTTCTTGATCTTGCTTCCAAATTTATGGGTGTTCCTCCCCTCAGTTTGAGGGGGGATGTAAAGGCACTTATACAAGCTGAGGTAAAGGCTCAAGCACAAGACAACAAGGGTGATGACAGAGCCACTGAAGTTGATGATAAAGCAGCTGGTAAACGACCTGTAGTATAGTTATAATAGGCTGAACTACAGGTAGCATAAGGAAAAGTAAGAGGCTATACACGTGTCAGTGATCTAGAATGGGTTGATTAGGATTTGTTATTCCATTCCACATTATACGGATACAGTTAGGGATATATATTTGGAGATTGTATCAGATCAATGGAGTAATAACAGAATTTCTCATTTCCTTTGGAATCACTTCTCTTCTCTAAACTTTCTCTGTTTTCTTCTTCATTTTCTATATTACTTTGTTGTGCTTTTTAGATATGATGTGATATGATTTTAAGGATTGTATTTTTTTTTCTTCATATTAACACATATTGCTGAAGGATTATAATTTTCATCAAAATATGTGGGTAGATTCCTTTATTTATTTATTTTATTTTTGTATGGCATATTCTCTGAACTAGAAACTACATGCATGCTTATGATTTGTGCCTCAGTTGGAAATGTATTATAGAGAAATAAATTTTTTATAATTTATATTCTTAAAAAAACTTTTAGACAAGTATTTAAATGTATATAATTAATGGTAAAACTTAGATACATGATATTAGGCTATCAAACTAAATTCAAATAGATGACTGCATTGATTAATAAAATAAAAACAATATTATCTCTTTAAACTTGAAAGGAGAATTAAATTCAATAAAGTTTTTTATTTGAATTTAGTTTAGAAGAAAACATAATGCATTTTAAGAATTATACTTATGCTATAAAATAAAAGGAAGTAGTAGACACCGCAAATAAAACTAGAGTAACTGTATATACACAACTTTTACATATAAGTGGTCACACACTTTCTTTTGTTATTGTCGAAAGATACAACAAATAGTTTTGTTATTGAAATGTTATATATATTTCTTTACAACGAGACTTTCACGTGTGTATATATATATATATATATAACCTTTAGTATGTCAGTTGGTTTTAAGATATGTGCTGAAGCAAATTGAATGTTATTGGAGAATTGAAGTGGCACTAAGGGTTGAAATTTACTGCTGAAGGCCACACAATAAAAGACCAAAAATTGGGAAATGTATTATAGTAAAATCCAGCTAGCTTTTCAAATGTATTGTAGTAAACTTGAAATAGCACTTTAGACTTATCTCAATTTCCAATTCCAACAACTTAGGGCTCGTTTGGTCACCCTTTTCAAAACACAGTGTTCAGTGTTTAAACACTGAACACTAGTGTCCAAAATTTAAAAACCGTGTTTGGTGAGTACATGCTGTTCAGTGATGTTTGAAAAGCATTGTTCAAAAAACCCATGTTGAACACTGGTTTTTGGAATCATCTCTGAGCTCATTTTAAACAACAAAAATACAGTTCAGTGGCACTTTGGTAATTAAAATTGAACACAGCTCGGGGCCCACCTGGTCAGCTTTTCTTCACATTTGTCTCCTACCTTTACTCTCATCTCTTCAAAACCCAAATCCTCCTACCTGGTTACTCTCATAACTCCCCTCAACCTCCATAACTCCCTCACCGACCTAGCAGAGCTTGCCATAATAATCTCACCGACCCAGTGCTAATCCTCACTAACCCTCGTCAACGCGTCTTGTACACACACCGCATCACCAACCGAGAGTCAATCACATTAATCATTTTCTCAGAGTAAATTCCTCAACTATGATGCTGTTGCTAATAGGTTTTGCATTACTCGGACAGTCTAAAGGCTTGGTCAGGTAAAGATTTCTAATTTTATTAATTACTTGTTGCAGCTTTCTTTCACATCCCAACCTAATTCAGATCAGTTCTCATTATTCTAGGTTAGGGCTTATTTAATCCCACATATTCATTCAGATGGAAGCCTTGCTCTCATCCTTATCCACCTCTCTCATGCTATACAGAGCCTCTGCGTCCTCCTCTGCATCCTCCTCTGCTTCCTCCTCTCACCGTGTTGTTCCGTTACTGGTAGGTCTGTCTAATATGTGAATCATTTTTGGTTGTTCTGTTATAATTTTGGGGGTTTTCCCGTGCATTTTCTCTTCATTTTGTGGCCTGTGTTGTTGCTGATTTGAACTTGAGATCAGTAGGTGTAAGTGTAAATTTCATTTGACAAAATTATACTGAATCATTTTTGCTTGTTCTGTGATAATTTTGTACCTACCTCATGCATTTTCTCTTCATTTTGTGGCCCCTGTGTTGTTGTTGATGTGAACTTGAGATCAGTAGGTGTAAGTGTAAGTTTCTTTTGACAAAATTATAGTGAATCTTTTTTGCTTGTTCTGTTATAACTTTGTACCTAGATCATGCATTTTCTCTTCATTTTGTGGCCTCTGTGTTCTTGCTAATGTGAACTTGAGATCAATAGGTGTAAGTGTCAGTTTCATATGTATCTCTATGTACGTTGTGTTGACAAAATAAGAGACTAGTGTCAAATATAGTACATAATATGGATAGAGATTGTCCTAATTTCCTCTTGCCTTTTGTCCAAGGGTTTTGATTGAATTAGTTCACGAGGATTTTAGTTAGTAAAAAATAAAAGGGTGCATGATATAATTAAATTGACATAACTATAATTTTTTCTTAGGGATAATCACTTACAATTATATAAATATACAATGCCACTGCAAGTGTATGATAAACTGATGTGTATACAATGCATACCTATGTATTTTTTCTTTAGTTTTGTTCAATTTTCTCTTATATGCCTGCTGCTTTGGGTCTTTTAGTGAGTAGGAAGTTAATGTTTGTTCATCCATATCATACAATTTCAAATGATAAGTCTATGTAAGTATACCAAACATTTATTTAGATGGAAGAGGGAATGACTGATGCCGAGGATAAGAAGTTGTGGCCTGAGGCAGTCGAGAAACATTTCATTGATATCTTGTTAGAAGAGGATGCTAAAGGGAACATGCCCCAAGGGCAGTTCAAGACTGGAACTTGGACAATCGTTATGACTGAGTTTAACAATCGCGCGAATAAAAATTATAGCAAGACACAACTTACACAAAAATATCAACGACTGAAAGGTCGACACCGCACATTCTCCCAGCTCATCGCACGTACAGGAATGGGATGGGACCCCATTTCAAATACGGTGATAGCCAGTGAGGAAACTTGGGCTGCTGCATTTGCGGTAAGTCCTTTAACATACTCCAAACAAAATTTCTTACAATTAGCTATATGCATAATTTATGGTTGTAATTCAAATGATGCTGAAATCTACCTTGTGTTCATAATAGCATGACCCATCTTTTAAACACTAATTGTATTCACAACTAAAAAAGATGCAGAGAAACACTTTTGTTGTTTTGGTTTCAAAAAGTTTAGAAAGCAAACTTTATTATTGTTATGTTTATTTATTTATTTATTTTTATCTATTCGCACTGTCTGAGAAAAATCTTTATATTTCTGATTCTGACCAAAAGGCCTTGAGCCCACACGGCTTGTATCAATATTGCTTCGATGTGCTGTCTTCTTTGCTAGTGCTAGTCAAAAAAATGTTTGTGTCGATCTGTGATACCATGATATTTGTTGTGAAGTAGAGTTTTAGGCATAAAAGTTAAGAAGATACACTGAAACCCGTGATTTTATTATAATAGATTTGCTTGGAGTTTTTTCCCTTCAAGTTGAAAATGCTTTCTATGTTATTATAATAGATCTTTTGGATCCTACTTATTTGGAATCTGGATCTTAAGCATGCTCATCCTTTTCTTATTGTGTCATCACTCAGTCACAGTTGTGAAAGCTCAAAACCACTTTCTTAAAAACACAAAAAAAAAAAAAAAAAAAAAAAATATTGTGTCATCACTCAGTCACAGTTGTGAAAGCTCAAAACCACTTTCTTAAAAACACAAAAAAAAAAAAAAAAAAAAAACCACTTTCGCCCCGTTGGATTTTATCTCACCATACCTTGGGACTTATGAATAATTGTTAAGGTTTTTTTAACAAGGGTTTTTGTTAACAATGACTTAGAGCAGCATTTGCATTAGACTAATTTAGCTAGTCCTAAGCTAGAAATATAGCCAAAAAGCATAACAATGAACTCTACATAGGCTTTTATGTGGGTTGGGGTTTGTGGTGGTTGGGGTTTGTGGAATGCTGGGCTTTTATGTGGGTTTTGTTGGGTTATGTTGCTTAGGTGTGCGGTTGTGCAAGGTAGGTGTGGAT
Source organism: Quercus suber (assembly GCF_002906115.3). Lineage (NCBI taxonomy): Eukaryota > Viridiplantae > Streptophyta > Magnoliopsida > Fagales > Fagaceae > Quercus > Quercus suber. The sequence goes on along the minus strand of NW_027069469.1, from coordinate 2,655,591 downwards.
TTTGGTATTAAAATCCAACTGGGTATGTGTGGCTGTGATGGACAATGGTTGATTTTGAGGTTAAAAATATGAATACGAAGGAAATAATATTTAATTGAAATAGTGATGTAGTGTTAAGGTTGATATATATCTTTGAAAACATAAATAGTTAAACCAGAAATAGTGGAGGTTTTTTTGGACGTGCTATCTTTGTATTGCTGTGACTGAGTGTTATTGTGTTTAGATGATTCTTTTTATTATTGATTTGAAATATTGTAGACTTGTCAATGTTAGTTGAATTTTTTTTTTTAAAAGATTGGTTACAAATATTTGTTGGATTTTCTTAATTCATGTAAGACTAACTTGTGGCTGTCAGCTATGGCCCAACATTAATTTGGAAGATATGTTGATTGAAAGATGCTGTTATTAAGTCTTGAATTCTAAAAATTATATTAATACTATAGAAAACAAATATGTGATTTTGGTATAAAGTTAATAGGGTTATTATTACTGTTACTCTTTTTGTTTTTGTTATGTAAGAGTGGATGGTTATTATAGGGTTATTATAATTACCCATCTAATTTGTATTGGGTTTTATATGAATAAGTCATCTAACCCAATATATATGGTTGTTAATAGGTCAATCATAAATTCAAGGAGTTCAAGAAAAAAGGGATAAAACACTACAACCTGTTGGGCAGACTTTTCAATTCAAACACAGCCACTGGTTTCCTCCAAATGTCATCTGCCCAACCAGCTCCCAATAGTGACGAAGAGAGAGAGCTGGATGCAGCCTTTCTATTATCGGGGGTGCATGTCAACGTCAACACTGAAAGTGTTGATGATGTGGAGGAGCTGCCCACACCAAGTGAAGCTCAAAGCCGGAGGCAAGCTGAAAAGTGGCCAGTTGAACTATCTAATTCAAGCGGAAAAAGGAGGAAAGGGCACTCCCTTGAAAGCATGACTGAAGCTATTAGGGGGTTTACTGACATGAGGAACCGGAGGGGGAAAAGGTCCATTGACACTGGAGACGCTACTGTGGGGGTGACACTGAGTCAGTTACAGAAGCTATAACACTGCTCAACCAGTACACCGATGTGGATCATGTCACATATTGCAAGGTTGTGCAGGAGCTTCATAACTTCAAGAGTAGAGCCGCTTTTTTTGCTATGATAGTCGATAGAAGAAGGGCTTGGATTGAGTTCATTGGGGGTGGATTGCAGTAGTTATGGAGATGGTTGAGAATGTGCATCGTTTAAAGACAAACTAGGAAGTTAATTAGTTTAGTTATTTTGGTTTAATGTGAATTGGCCAAGTATGTATTATGTTAATATTTTGGACAATGTTTGCATGCATATTTTGGACAATGTTTGCATGCTACCTTCTAGCATTATTACTATATAATGCTTTGGACATCTATGCAAGTTATGTAAGAAATATGGGATTAGTTTGTTGTGGCTTTATGCTGTTTAAATTGCAATTGCTTTGTTGTTCAGCAATTGCAATTGCTTTGTTGTAGCTTTGTGCTATTTTGTCTGGTGACATATATATATATATATATTTTAGATAAATCAGGTGTTCTTTATGGAATTTTGGGCAATGTTTGCATGCTAGCTTCCTTTATTATTACTATATAATGCTTTGGACATCTATGCGAGTTATGTAAGAAATATTGGATTAGTTTGTTGTGGCTTTGTGCTGTTGAAATTGCAATTGCTTTTGTTGTTCAATAATTGCAATTGCTTTGTGTATAGTTGTGCTGTTTTGTGCTTTTTTGTTTGGTGACAGGTATATTTTAGACAATCAGATTTGTTCTTTATGGAATTTCTATAGTACACAGTTACATCTATAAATTTATATATATATATATATTTATATTTATAAATTTTTTTTTGGTACACACAATAACATATATATAGCACTATATATATAGTGCTTCCAGCAACATATAGACTCACTTATATATACATACTTATTTATATATAGTCACTTATGCAGAATCACTTCTAAAAAAAAAAAAAAAAATTGCTATGCAAAATTTTCCCACTTATGCAGAAATACATGTACTCACTTATATATACATGCAGCCGTATATACTAATTTATATATATACTGACTTATATATATATATATATACAATATATATATATATATACACATACAGCAATATAGATATATATACATATAGCAACATATATATATATATATATGTGTGTGTGTGTGTGTGTGTGTGTGTGTGTGTGTGTGTGTGTTATGTACTTCTTTATAGTGGCTGATGTGAACTTTTTGGCTGCCCACAGGTGTGATTTAGTTATGGCCAATACCAATTCAGATTGTGATTCAGTCATGACTGATCTCGATTCAGATGAGTACAATAGTGAGGTAGAACTTGAGATTGCCACAGCCTACGTTCAGCTATGTATAGAGTACGTACAAAAGTACTACATGAAGCGACCTATGTGCACTAGTATCCTGAGTGGAAGGTCATATGTGATTGAAGTACTAGAAGGAAATCCCCAAGTGTGTTACGACATATTCCGCATGGACAAGACCATTTTTAGGCACTTGTGTAATGAGTTGAAGCGGCTGCACCTATTAGAGGAGGACACTGGTATTGTTTCAGTTGAGGAGGCCGTTGGGACAGTGCTATTTATCGTCGGACACAATGCTGACTATCGACTAACTGCCAACCGTTTCCAGCATTCTCTCGAGACCATTCAAAGGCGGTTCCGCCGTGCCTTGCGTGCTATCCATGCTTTGGGATGATGTCTCATCATCTGGCCCGACGCTGATGTAGCTGAGCTTCCTCATTCACTTCGAGGGAATGAGAAATATTACCCATGGTTTGAGGTATACTTTGATTTTTCTTTTTTTGCTTCTTAAATAAATTATCACTTTGATTGATTAAAATCTGAAAAATCTGTAATAGAGAATAGAAAGAATCCCCTATGAAGTGTGAAAGATAGCTGATTGCACATAAGTTGAATTTACCTAATTAGAGCTACCTATTTTTTTAACAGAAATGTGTGGGGGCCATCAATGGGATGCACATAAGTGCTTCTGCCCCATCCAGTAGGACCACCGCATTCATAGATAGACGAAGTGACATCATCCAAAACGTGATGTGTGCATGCAACTTCGACATGCGGTTTACGTATGTGCATTGTGGATGGGAAGGGAGTGCGACTGATTCACGAGTCATGCAGGACGCATTTGGACATGTCGAGTATGAGTTCCCTTGGCCGCCTAGAGGTAAAAAAAAAAAAAAAAAAAAACAAAAAAAAAATTGAATTATCTTATACCATGAGAGCTAAAGTCATACCAGAGATATCTAAAACAGTTTATACATTGTGGTTAATGCATTGCACAGTATGTAGAATGTGATTGAGTTATAATTTGTTCTCTATTTCCTATATATCTGTACAGTTATACTTATCCAATTATTAAAATAATTTTTGCTATGCTTCAAACACTTGCTTCTTTCTTACTTTTTTAGAAACTCATTACAGTGACAGTTAAATTTTTTTTTTTTAAATCCCCTTGCTGGGAAAATAGGTGGATTAAATTAAAGCTCTTACATCTAAGCAATGTTAGGTAATGGCAATAAGAAATATAGTATATCTATCTGTGTCTGTGTCTTGAGAGTATCCTCTGGTTTTGTTTGGCCTTGGGGAAGGGGAGGAGGAAATTCAAACTAGTGACTTCCACTTTATGAGGCATTGTCCCTAGCCAATTGTGCTGCCAGTTGGGATTGACTACTAAAAACCATCTATATACATCAATTCATGAACGAAACATGGATCACAAGACACAGAAGTGCATCATACCAAGAAGTACATCAATTCATGAACGAAACATTGACTTCCACTTTGAAATCTTACTTTACCATTTCATCTACACCAAGAAGTGCATCATACTATATATAACCCCTTTAGGGTGCATAGGGTACCGTAGAACCTGCATATATACATATATATAGTGCAATAAGCATTCGAACCCAGCTCATGGTCAAGACACATAATGAAGTTGCCACCAATTACTCCAAAGAGTTATCTGCAAGAGTACAAATATGCGTAAATTAGAATAGAAAAAATAAATTTGATAGGGAAAGTGAATTTCAATTTTTTTTTTTTTGGTTGTTGTTGTTGTTGTTGTTGTTGTTGGTAAGTCAGACATTTATCTTGTGAGTCTTGAACCAATGACCATACCCTCCATCCTATTATTGAGTAAGGACTAAGTGTCATTTGAATTAGAGTTAATTGGTAGTATTTCAGAACTTACAATTTTTTTTCTTCCACAATATATAAGTTTTGAGGTCACAGTTTTGATAGAAACAAAAATTATATCTGAAAAGATTCTTTATCTATTAGGTCATTTCTCTATCAATTTCATAATTATTAACACACATGATAAGACTGTGCGACTGTGCCCTTGTGTTTAGCATTTCCTAAAAAGTGATGACTGCATTGGATAGAGTTACCAGTTGCCCATGTAATAAGTTGGACTATAGTGAGACATGCATGACATTCAAAATGCTGGTTTTCCCTAAATGAATAGAAGTATAGAACAAGCAAATACAAATATCAATAGCTTGCATAAGTACCAAGTATGTAAGCAAGAGTAAGACCCATATCAGTAAGTTATTTAAAGATGTGATTTTGTCTGCGCCATTGGTAAGTAGTAACCCACAAATCCTTTCATAACTTGGCAGCCGTTAATTGGTGTGACTTATCACCTGTTTGTTGTGACTTGCGACTGATTCAACATGAGGTAGCAGCCAAAATATGTGGTATATATTGTGATGATGGCTTTGTAAATGGTATAAAAGTCAAAATACTAATTATAATTTTGCGGATATTGCTCCTTGATGTCAAATTCTTTGCCTGCAGAACCCAAGTACCTTACAAATTAAGAGGTTATGCATGTAGCATATTTGTGAACAACATATTCCTCCCTATAATCATTAATACATCAATACGCAGCCCTTGTATTCATTTCCTTATAAACATTTGTGTTAAGTAAATTTGTGCTTTTGAAAGAGGAGCAATCCATGGAAAGTTAATAAGATATGGGCTATTTGTTTCCTTACACTAATTCTATTGATTAGTCATACTGCAAATTCAAACCCTTTTGAAATTTTTGACAGTGTATCCTTGTAATTAGGAATGGCATGACCATGCCAAAAGCACTATAAAGTACAAGTACATTTTACCATTTCAATTGTCATAGTTAGGCCACAGATTGATTGATCCAGATTCAATAATTCCAATTTTGATATAGTCATTTGTTCTTCTTGATTAAAGGGTCATCACTTTATATATAGCATTTTTCCATCTTAAGATTTGCATAGCCATCTCTTTATTTAGTTTTGGTCCTTTAGAAATCATGAAAAAGGCTGTTGGGTTTGGAAGAAATTATTCATGCCTTCAAACCTGCTAAGCTCCTCAGATCTTCAAACACGGCTGTTAGAAAAATATCTCCATATCTTGTTGATTTTGAAATTTGATTCTTTTCAGTCATGTTTACATAATCCATTGCAAATTTCCAATATATGTCCAATTAATAAAGAATATATTTACACCTTTTCCTTTTAACTTGTTTTGGAAAACTAGGACCACAGTATTTTTTTTTTAGGTAACTTGTAAAAGGAATTAAAAAACAAGTTGAACTGTAATTTCATATAAAATGCTGTTCAATATTTTGGAAGGTAAAAGACAGAAAAAGGAAAGAAATATTCAAACACGCCACATCAACCTAGAGAAAAGTTAAATAAAATTGGTAATTTCGACGAAACAATAGTTTAATTGTAGTATTGACATAGCTAGGAAACTTATTATATGTTTCTATGTATGGTGATCCTGTTGCAATTTTCCTTTTATTGTTACTTAAAAATTAGTTGTATTGGGTAACATTAATTGCCAATGGTTATTGTTAGGTTCTAAGGTCTTAGGATTTTATGTATTTAGAACTCTAATTTGTAATGTTGGCAAACCATGATCAAAACATTGTATTTAGTCTTATTTAGACTTGCTCAAAGTTGGTTTAATATTGTAAAGTTGGAATCGAGTGGCTGCAGAAGTACTTGGGACTTTCGGCCTGGCTCGATCGATCGAAGAATAGACTCGATCGATCGAAAATCGCACAGGTTGAATTTTCTACAGAATTTCCAACTCAGCCCTACTTCATTAAACGTTTAGGGTTTTATGTTTTTACCCTAGGTATATAAACAAAACCCTAGCCACGTTTTTGAAGGTTGTCCATATTGTATTGTTGCTCATACATTGCTGTTTTGTGTGAATCTCTTGTGAGATCTTTGAGGAGCTTTCCTTTACACAAAACTTAGGGTTTTCATGGTAGAGATGATTTCAACATCTTGAAGATCATTACTGTTGCAACCATTGGAACTTAAAAGAAAAGCAAGCGGGGAGCTTGTAGCTGATTGAGGAATTCAAGAAAGAAGTAGTCCGTGGATTCGGAGCCTGCGCGTGGTCGTGTCAGGAAGTTCTACTGGTGGGTAGCATTAGGAAGTCGAGCGGGGAGCTTGTAGTCCTTTTGTACGAACTTCAATTCTTTCATAGTGAATTCAGGTTAGCCTTGAGGATCGGTGGGTCAAATCCTCCCCAGGTTTTTACCGGTGGTTTCCTGGGTGATCATATCTTGTGTTATTTATTTTCGCTGCTTTATATCTTGATATGATTGTTTGGATTGTTTTAACCTAGAATTGCTTAATTTGACTAAGTAACAACTTGGCTAATTAATCTAGGCTACGCAATCTGGTTGTTTAAGGGGTCTAAAACCGTTCAAGTGGTATCAGAGCAGGTAGCTCTTTTGTTTGAGATTTTTAATCTCTGAGCTGATCCTTGACCCCTGTTGTCATGGATTCTTGGAAAATTTTTCTGCTTATTTGTCAACTTATCTATTTGTCATCTTTGCCCTTTGTTGTTTTTGTTAAATCTTTCCTTAAGAATATTGGCATAATCACATGTGATAAGAATTATGTTTGTTATACTGCTTTAACCGCCTTAAAGGCACGTGATTCTTGTCTTTGGTATTTGGATAGTGGTTGTTCCAGGCACATGACAGGAAATAAAGACTTATTCAAAACTCTCTTTGAAGGAAAGATTGGGACAGTCACTTTTGGAGATGGAAGTAAATCTGTGATCAGAGGCATTGGTACTGTGGACATTCCAGGATTGCCAGTGTTTGAAGATGTTTGGTATGTTGATGGATTAAAGGCCAATTTACTCAGCATAAGTCAGATTTGCGACAATGGATTAAATGTTCTTTTCACCAAGTATGAATGTGAGATACTTGATGGAGGAGGTGACTGTATGTGTGTTGGTGTAAGGACAGCTGACAACTGTTATGGCATAACACCAAGTGTAAACAACAAATGTTTTAGTGCAAAGATTGATCAAGTGATTTATGGCATCAACGGTTGGGGCATGCCAGTCATAAGCAATTAGAGAAGATTTCCAAGTGTGAGCAGTTATCGGTTTACCTAAATTTGAGAAGATTGATAAGTGCATTTGTGGACCATGTCAGATAGGTAAACAAGTAAAATCCAAGCATCCGTCTGTGACTAGTGTTCAAACTTCAAGACCTTTAGAGTTATTACACATTGATCTCATGGGTCCTGCCAGAGTTCAAAGTTTGGGTGGAAAGAAGTATATTCTAGTTGTTGTGGACGATTTTACTAGATATACTTGGGTTGTGCTTTTGAAAGATAAAGCTGAGGCTCCTGAGAAGATGATTCATCTATGCAAGAAATTGCAGGTTGAGAAAGATGCTGTGATAGCCAGAATCAGAAGTGATCATGGAAGAGAATTTGAGAATACCAAGCTGGCTACTTTCTGCAATAATCAAGGCACTCACCAAGAGTTCTCATCACCCAAGACACCTCAACAGAATGGGATTGTGGAGAGAAAAAACAGAGTTGTTCAGGAAATGGCACGAGTCATGTTACACAACAAAAAGTTGCCAAAGTCCTTCTGGGGAGAGGCTGTCAACACTGCTTGTCATACACTCAACCGGGTGTATTTTAGACCTGACTCCAAGAAAACTCCCTATGAACTCTGGAGAGGGAAGAAACCTGTTGTCAAGTATTTTAGGATATTTGGCAGTGACTGTTACATTCTACGTGATAGAGAGAACCTAGAAAAGTTTGATGCAAAGAGTGACAAAGGATACTTTCTAGGATACTCTTCCACCAGCAGAGCTTATAGAGTGTACAATTTGAGAACCAAAACAGTCATGGAATCTTCAAATGTTGTGATAAATGATGAAGTCTGTTCAGAAGCTTCTTCAGAAAGCACTGTTCCTGCTCAAGATAAGCCTTTAGAGGTTAATGATTCTCCTCTTCCTGAGTATGTTGTGAAACATAGTGAAGAAGAGCTGCTTGTGTTGAATGATACAGTCTCAGTACCATCAAGTTCAGAACCATCCACTCCGGTTCATGACACTCGACAGGTACAAAGTGAGTTCAGTCCTCTATTTGAACAGAACGGTACTACAACTTCTCTTGTTAAACGTCCATCCTCTAGAGTGCGATTGAATCATCCTTCTACGAATATATTGGGTAGTCTGAATGATAACATGAGATTGAGATCAAAAGCCCTGAATGTGATCACTCACTATGTTATTTGTCCCAATTTGAACCGAAAAAGGTAGATGAGGCACTACAAGATGCTGATTGGGTAAATTCCATGCATGAAGAACTTCATCAATTTGTTCGGAATGATGTGTGGGAATTAGTTCCTAGGCCTGAAAATGTAAATGTGATTGGAACTAAATGGATCTTTAAGAACAAGTCAGATGAACATGGCACCGTGATTAGAAACAAATCAAGACTTGTTGCACAAGGATACACACAAGTGGAAGGGATTGATTTTGATGAGACCTTTGCACCAGTTGCGAGATTGGAATCCATTCGGATACTGTTGGCCATTGCAAGTCACCTGAACTTCAAGTTGTATCAAATGGATGTCAAAAGTGCTTTCTTAAATGGGATGTTACAAGAAGAGGTGTATGTTGAGCAACCTAAGGGATTTGTGGATTCTCACAGACCGGATGATGTATACAAGTTGAAGAGAGCTCTCTATGGTTTGAAACAAGCTCCTAGGCTTGGTATGATAGATTGACTGCATATCTCACTGAGCATGGATTCAAAAGGGGATCTGCAGATACAACTCTCTTCATAAGAAAGGATAAGCACCGATCCTCAAGGCTAACCTGAATTCATTATGAAAGAATTGAAGTTCGTACAAAAGGACTACAAGCTCCCCGCTCGACTTCCTAATGCTACCCACCAGTAGAACTTCCTGACACGACCACGCGCAGGCTCCGAATCCACGGACTACTTCTTTCTTGAATTCCTCAATCAGCTACAAGCTCCCCGCTTGCTTTTCTTTTAAGTTCCAATGGTTGCAACAGTAATGATCTTCAAGATGTTGAAATCATCTCTACCATGAAAACCCTAAGTTTTGTGTAAAGGAAAGCTCCTCAAAGATCTCACAAGTGATTCACACAAAACAGCAATGTATGAGCAACAATACAATATGGACAACCTCCAAAAACGTGGCTAGGGTTTTGTTTATATACCTAGGGTAAAAACATGAAACCCTAAACGTTTAATGAAGTAGGGCTGAGTTGGAAATTCTGTAGAAAATTCAACCTGTGCGATTTTCGATCGATCGAGTCTATTCTTCGATCGATCGAGCCAGGCCGAAAGTCCCAAGTACTTCTGCAGCCACTCGATTCCAACTTTACAATATTAAACCAACTTTAAGCAAGTCTAAATAAGATTAAATACAATGTTTTGATCATGGTTTGCCAACATTACAAATTAGAGTTCTAAATACATAAAATCCTAAGACCTTAGAACCTAACAACTCTCATGCTACTGTTCGGGTCGCTGTCTTCTTTATGATATGAAAAATATGGGCACAGATGTCAATGATGGTACTTATGATGAGATCACATAGAAATTGAGCCCTTCCAAGGTTGATATTCACTGTGTTGCTCAATGGATAGAGGTTGGTAAACATGATTAGCTTCAATGTTGTCAACTCAGGTGAAAACTTGGTAGTACTTATGGATGTGCCAGCATTGGAGATGTCATGGTCAGGACCAAGAACTTGGAGAATGTCCTGAATCATTAGAGTGCGATCATCATAAGGAGTTAGGTCGGCATTCGTAGGTCGAGTGATTTTGAGAAGTTCGCCTATGGTGTCCGGATTAATGATGAACTCCGTTCCTCTGACCAGACAATGTAGTTCAGTTTCAAGATCAACTGTGTTGGCGAAACACTCCTTCACTAGTTCCAACATTGGATCAACAAAATTTCTAAATAATTCTACCCAATCTTTTGCCTCGAACATCCGAGGGACAAAAGTGGTTTCCAAAATGTTAAATCTGACCTCCCATTTTACTATAGGAGTTCCCCGGTCAAAAATGCTTGAGTAAGCATCTAGGTGTTGAGGAGTTCTGAACAACTCAATATTGAGTTCAGTGGATGGCTGTGATGAAGAACGTGTTCTTTTTGCAACAGGTAATGTTTTCTCTTCAGTCATAATCTCTTTTCCTTTGGATGATCGATGAGACATCTGTAGAAGAGCAAACACATAGCAAAGTACCAAATCCATAACCCACTCATTTTGTTAGATCTAGTCAAAGGATGAGAGTGTAAAGACCAAACAAATCTATAAGACATAGAATGATAGAACGAGACCTAAGTCAATAAAGTGACAAAGTACGCATTTTTGAAGGCCAGAAACATATGAAACATGAAACAGATGCCAAACACACAGAAAGTAACAGGCAATATAGCACACACTGTCAAAAACGAGTAGCAATGTGTCAAAGACAACAAGCATTTCAACACAATATCATGAAAGTGATAGGCACAGATATTAAGGTAAGAACACTCAAATAAGTCAAAAACATCATGTGAAGCCACACTGAACAAGTCATTGGCAACAAAAACCCATTCAACAAATCCAACATTTTTAAACAAAGCCATGTTCGAACCTAACATTTCACAGAGCACAATAGCAACAACACATTCTCACATTTAAGAAAATAATACTCAAAACAAGAAATTTAAAATGAGGGAAAGAAAACCCATGCCTTTTTCTTGAAGATAGAAGTGAAAATGATGCAGAAATGAAGGAATTTCATAGATGAGCACTGTGAGTTTCAGAGATAGAAATGGAAAGGACAATGAACAGTCACAAAGTACGTGGGAAAAACTGAAAAGTTTTTGAAAACTGACTTTAAAAACGCAAAACACGCATTTTTCGCAACTAGATCAAGTCGCCAGTAAGTCGCCATGGTAAGCCGCGAAACACTATGAAACAAGATTTTGAAAAATCTTCTAAGTGTTTTTTGCGACTGGAAAGTCTACCCGCGAGATAGTCGCCAGGGGAGCCGCGAAAATCTCTGTGTACCCCTCGCGACTGGACCTTCCACCCACAAACAAGTCACCACACTGAGCTGCGAAAACCACAAAAACTCAAATTTTTGAAAATTTTCTAAGTCTTTTTCGTGACTGCAGCCTTGACTCGCCAGTGACTTGCGAAAACTCTTGGAGTGAGCTTCGCGACTGGAGCATGCGACTGAGTCACCAAAACAGGGCAACACAGTTTTTGAAAATTTTGACATATTTGTAAAACAAAATACTTTCCAAAAACAAACTAAAACACTCAAAAATCTTTTTGTGTTTGATCAACAAAGATTGAGCTTGTAAAAACACATTTAATCAAGTACAATCACACAAATGAATATGGCATTCATTGAACATAGACTTGTGTGTTGTGTGTGGATATCAAAAATGAGATAGTCCTTAGTCTAATGTGAAACTTTAATGATCAATTCAATCAAGGCATACACAACTAGCACTAGATAATGTGATCTATCTCAATTATAGAAACATGCATATATGACCTCCCACAAGTACTTGATAACAATTCTTTGAAGTTTTTCATTTGGCTCCATATTCGACATATCATTTGCATTTTTTTAGCAAAGAAAATCTCTTTTTGAGATAGATGCCTAAAATTTTTGATATTTCAATTGATGAGTTAGCCTTTGACTTTTTGGGCATCAAACATTTTATTTTGGTCGCTTTCCCTTTTTTCTAATCGAATACTAGTATGTACGATAGGCTTTTACAGCTCTATATCTCTTTTCATTTGGAGATTTACATTTAGAGAGCTCTTTTAAGTATAAAAATAAAAAATAGGAAGATATATAGGCATGAGTCTATGCATGTCTCAAGATCAACAAAACCATTCACTAGTCATTCATGACAGGGTTGAAGATCTATTTACAACAGTCACATAGATTTCAGAATTTCTTCTACAATGATATGAGTGCATGAGAGACAAGTTAAGCTCGTTAAATGCACAAAGCCATTAGTACAAAGGCACAAGGCAAAACATGCTATGAGACAAAACTCAACAAAGTCGATCAAACTTTTTGGATTTTCTACTTTTTATGTGTTTTTGGATTTTTGACACAAAAGCAGTAAAAGACTGATCAAAACAACATAACAAACAAAATGTAAAAACATTTGAAACAAAAACAGTCACACAAAAAAAAAATCCAGACAAACATAAGACACACAAAACAACCTAGAACACAATAAAATATCATGGAAGATTGAGTTTAAGGAATGATACTGACACCAATTGTCTTACACAAGGATTCAAACCTCGGGCCATCAAGAGGTTTGTTGAATATGTCTGCCTTTTAATTGTCAGTATTGATGAATTCTAGATATACTATCTTGTCCTCTACTAAGTTCCGAATGAAGTGATAGTGGATCTCGATATGCTTTGATTTGGAGTGCTGAACTGGATTCTTTGACAAGTTTATGGCACTGGTGTTATCACAGAACACACACATAGTGTCTTAAGAGATTCCATAGTCATGCAATAACTTTCTCATCCATAACAATTGGGCACAACAACTTCCTGCAGCAATGTATTCAACTTCAGCCGTTGATAGGGATACTGAATTTTGCTTTTTGCTCATCCATGACACTAAGTTATTTCCAAGATAGAAGCACCCACCAGAAGTACTTTTTCTATCATCAATGCACCTTGCCCAGTCAGCATCTAAATATCCCGCCAAACACTCATTCGAATCTTTTGTATACCAAATCCCATAGTTAAATGTGCCATTTACATAGCGGATGATTCACTTAACTGTTGTTAAGTGGGATTCTTTAGGAGCAGCTTGAAACCGCGCACATACCCCGACACTGAATGCAATATCTAGCCTAGTTGCTGTGAGATAGAGAAGACTGCCAATCATACTTCGATAAAGTGTTGGATCAACGTCAACACAGGCTGCATCAATGCTTAACTTAGCCGAGGAACTCATGGGAGTAGAGGTATGTTTCTTAAAGTCCAGACTAAATCTTTTAACAAGATTTTTGGCATACTTCTCTTGAGAAATAAATATTCCATCTCTCAGTTGTTTCACTTGAAACCCTAGGAAGTAGTTTAACTCTCCCACCATGCTCATTTCAAATTCCCTTTTCATTTCTTCCGAGAACTCGTGAGCTAGTTGATCAATTATGGATCCAAATAAAATATCATCCACGTACACTTGAGCTACAAGGAGGGATTTTTCATCTCTTTTAACAAACAATGTTCGATCTACTTGACCTCTTTTGAACCCACGATCCAATAGGTAAGTAGTGAGACGATCATACCATGCTCTTGGTGCCTGCTTCAACCCATACAAAGCTTTCTTCAATCTTAGTACATGACCCGGAAAGTGAGGATCTTCAAACCCCTTTGGTTGTTCAACAAAGACTTCCTCATTTAGAAAGCCGTTTAAGAAGGCACTCTTTACATCCATTTGATACAACTTGAAATCTATGATGCATGCTATGGATGAGAGAATTCAAATGGACTCTAGTCTTACTACCGGAGCAAACGATTCATCAAAATCTATGCCTTCCACTTGAGTATACCCTTGAGCGACCAATCTAGACTTATTTCGGATAACTTCACCATCTTCATCTGTTTTGTTCTTAAAAATCCACTTAGTGCCGATCACATGTGTATTTTCAAGCCTTGGAACCAATTCCCATATATCATTTCTAACAAATTGATGTAGCTCCTGATGCATAGACTCTACCCAATTCTCATCTTTCAGTGCTTCTTCTACCTTTTTAGGTTCAAATTGAGCAAGATAGCAATTGTATGTTACATGGTTAGCAGTGTACTTTGGCCATTTTCTCAAACGAAGTCCCTCGTTCACATCCCCAATAATATTACTTGATGGGTGATTGAGAGTCACTCTTGATGAAGGTTTCTTGGAAGTTGAGAGCTCCTCATCACGAGAAATTGGGGTTTGAACTTCTGGAGAAGTGAGTGGACTTGAGACTTCTTGTGTTGATCTAGACTCTCTTCTTGATATAGGAGGTGTGGACTCCTTTTCGGGTGTTACTTTCTCAGCATCATCACTTAGAGGCATATCATCATCATCCTCATTCTCCTTGAGTTTGAGCCCCTTTCCATTATCCTCAATTTCCTTTTTAGATATGGTGTCGTCTTTGACCACATTGATTGACTCCATCACTGTCTTAGTACGCTTGTTATACACTCTATAAGCTCGACTATTTGTGGAGTAACTCAAGAATATTCTTTCATCACTCTTAGCATCAAATTTTCCTGAATTTTTCCTGTCATTTAGAATGTAGCATGTGCTCCCAAATACTCTGGAATACTTCACCTTGGGTTTCTTTTCTCTCTATATTTCATATGACGTCTTCTTTGTCCCTGCTCGGAAATAGATTCTGTTACAAATGTGACAAGATGTGTTCACAGCTTCATCCCAGAACCTTTGAGGTATGTTTTTGTTGAGTAGCATGACTCTTGCCATCTCTTGGATCACCCGGTTCTTTCTTTCAACCACTCCATTTTGTTGTCGAGTCTTTGGAGCTGAAAATTCCTTCTTGATACCATGTTCTTCACAAAACGCTTCAAATTTAGCATTCTCGAATTCCTTCCCATGATCACTTCTAATTTTGACTATGGGAACTCCTTTTTCATTTTGCAGTCTCTTGCATAATCTTTGCATTTTATCACATGCTTCGGACTTCTCTCTAAGGAATTCCACCTAAGAGTACCTTGAGAAATCATAAATTATCACCATAATGTATCTCTTTTCTCCTAAGCTTTTAGTTCTAGTAGGCCCCATTAGATCAATGTGAAGAAGCTCTAAACACCGTGAGGTAGCATCACATTCACCCTGTGATGATTTGCTTTTGTTTGTTTCCCCATTTGACATGCTCCACATATAGTCTTCTCCATCTTTCCAAACTTTGGGAGTCCCTCAACCACCTCAAGTTTAGAGACTTTACATACTTGTTTAAAGTTTGCATGTCTAAACCTGTGATGCCAAAGTTTCAGCATATCAACACGAGCACTTTTACACGAAATAGGTGCCGTAGGAACTACTCCATAGCAATTACCAGTAGTCCTGTTTCCCTCCAAGACTCAAGTCCCTTTTTCATCAATGATTATGCACCCGTTCTTTAAGAATTGAACAAGAAAGTCTTCATCACATATTTGAGTGATACTTAAGAGATTTGCCTTCAATCCTTTGATGTATAGCACTTCTTTCAGTAGAGGTAATCCCGGTATTTCAACCGTCCCTTTCCCGAGAACTTGAGCATGACTCTTATCACCAAAAGTCACATAATCACATGCTTTCTCTTTAAGAGTCTTAAACAGTGATTTATCTCCTGTCATATGACGAGAACATCCACTGTCAAGGTACCATAAGCACAAGTTAAATACCTTCAATGAGGTGTGCACAAACATATAAGCATGAGACAAACATTCTTGACCATCAAACAAAAATTCTTTTTTATTTTCCATGCCTTTTCCAGATTGAATTTTCTTTTTCAGATTATCAACCTTTTCACACAATGTTCTATTTCTTCTTTTGTATTTCTCAATCAAAGAGTTAGACTCACATAGACTATTGTGAAGAATGTGGTTCTTATTTTCAAAGTATTTCAGCATGTGAATGAACATTCTAGCATGTTTCCTGGATTTAATTAACTCTAAGAGTTCATTTTTAGAATACGTTTCAAACATACTCATAGAGTCATTATCACAAAAACCTAAACCACAATTCTGCATAACCCTTTTTACAGCTGCATCAATAACCAAAGGGTCTAAGGTCACACTTAGGTAATCAAACCACAAAGAGTGCACCTGCTCTGATACCAATTAAAAGTTCAATATGTGTCTAAAACACCCTTGGACGTTTAGACCCCAAATAATGAAATATCAATTCAAGCTTATAATCAAACAATTAATGTGTGAAACATGAACATAAGCCAATCATAGAATTGATAACTAATCTATGCCAAATATAAACACATCCACAGCAGTAAATATAAGGTAAAGATAAAGGAAAGGAAGATTCAAACACACGGACAACACACGATGTGTTATCAAAGAGGAAACCAAAGTCCTCAGCGTAAAACCTCTCCGCCACCCTCTAAGCGATCAAGTAATCCACTAAAGAATATAGTTGGGATACATGAACAGCAGAAGACCCTCCAAGCCTAATCTACCCAAGTACCTAAGCCCTCAAAACTTCTTACTCCAACGAGGTTACGCCGAACCTATTTCTTCTTTAGCTTCCTGGATTCCGCTACTAGACCACAGCATCAACCAATGTATATTGGTTCCTTCCAAACTGCTTCCCTTAACACCAAATGAATCTTCTCATGGACGTAGATGTGGTGAGATAAGGATTTGGTTAATGACCTTTCAAGGGTATGGCAATGGAGAGGAAGAAGGTAGAGGAATTTGTAGAGTCTCTAAGGTAAAGATTGGGGATGAGCTAATCTTGTTTTTCTCTAGGGTTTCTCTCACAAAATTCTCTCTGGAAGCTCTTTACTTTTAGTGGGTATAAGGGTTTATATATAGTGGTGTATGTTTGGAATACGAAGAGACAGTTTTTGCCAAACAGGGCAAATTGGCAGCTTGACCTCACGGCTTGTCCAAGTTGTGAGTTCAAGTCACGACGTAACAGCCTGGCCAGCCTAGGACTTTTGTCCTACAGTACGACAGCTGACGCAACCCTTCAGCTCCCTATGTGTGCATCTCACGTGCCTGCAGTTGGCGGCTTGCCAGTCACGAGTCAGCCGCGAGTCCTAGCCGCGAAACCCTGCTTTCTTGCACATACTTGAGCTTTTCTTCACATTTTCTCACACACTACCCTTACAATAATCCCACCTAAATGCAGGGTTACTAAGTGCTAATTTACAAGCAAATTGGCACGGAATAAAACCAGTAAGATGGTTGATAAATTTCAACCTTACATATCCAGTCACCTATAGGCCGGAAGTATAAGCATTATTTACAATAGGCATTTAATGATCTTTTCATTTCCGCCCATGTGCCCTAACAGGTCTAATCTTACCTGTTTCATCAAACACAACAGCATAATTAAATTAACATAATCAATCAAATGCGCAGTATAAGTAGCTAAGAAGATGGGAAGTGTAGACGAAGTACATACCATCACCGGTCCTACAACTGGGAGCATGCGCAGGAGGGCGCCGCGATCTCCGCAAACCCTCCACCGGCTCAATGTCCTCAGCTGGAATCTGCTCAATTTGTACAGGCTCAATCTCCTCAACCGGTATCTGCTCAATCTGTATAGCCTCTTCGTGGGGGGTTGGAGATGAAGATAACATGGTGAGGTCCACATGCACTAGAGGTGGGGTGGGCATGCCTGGTGTAGGGACAAATATGCATCCACCATCATGGGTAGATCCACTAAAAACTGGGGGTGACATACGGAAAGGGTCCTCATAGTCTGTGCTAGCACTGTGGGATGTAGTCTGGGTTGGAACAGTGCCCTCATGATCGGCGCTATGGGATGGCCTAGCACCAGTGCTAAACGTGCATCGCGGTGTCCTACCTCCGTCATCAGACAGTACCCAATCAGTGCCAAGCCATGACTCTTCTGCACCCAAGTCATCCCCTTCCTCATCGATGGGATCTGGCTCAGTCATACGACCGTAACCAGCTCGACCACCTCCACGACGTCCACCCCACGAGACCCACCACTTTGCCTGCCATGACCCGGGGCCTGTGTACCAATGTGAACTGCTTCTACAAGCGTATTTACCAATTTAAGTCAGCCTAGCTCCTCTACAAGCTGTAGTGTATATGTAAGGTCATTATGCATGTCAGAACCTTCGTCGTACCTCTATATAGACCTAATCATCGTCTGAACCTACAAAACAAGGGTGTCATAAAAGCAAGAACGTAGGTATGATGCAAAAGTTGGATAAATCTGTTCCAAAATCAAAAGAAAAAAGTAGTAAACATAGCTAATGAACTCCTTATATTACTTATAACTATTAAACATCTTTAAAAAGATTGCGTAAAAAAAATAGGGGTTGGACCCCCCTGCGCAGAAATTTATAGTTCCTCCCCAGCAGTCACGAATTTTCAGTTTCCTATTATGTTTATGGCAATGCAATTGGCCACATTGACATAATACTTCCGAAAAACACGTATGGTTGATTGTACATAAGTTCAATCTTAGCATAAGTGAAAATATCTTTTATCATTTGTGTATCTAGGCTTCACTAGAGTTACAACTCCATTAATATCATTTTGCAATTAGGACACATATTTTGAAGTTATTATTTCCTAAGGTACACGTCCGAATGGATGACAATTGAAAATATCAAACGTGAGCTTAAAGTTTCAATTAAGGGAAGTAACATCAGTTACAACATATATCATACTTGAATCTAGTAGTCCAGCACATATCCTTGCTGCATACTTGCAAGATTTTAAATGACCTAGAGGTAATATCTATTAAGGAATATGTAATTAGCTTTCAGTCCTAGAGGTAAGGCTATCTAGTGTGATAGTGAACTATCATGAAATGTGAATTTATCACTACTAAAAAGAGTTGCACCATCCGTTTGAAATTACAAGCCAACCAAAAACAAAAAAATAAAACAAAAAATAAAAATAAAAATAAAAATAAAAATAAAAGAATAAAACCCAACAGTATAGTCTTTTTAAAATTTGAATGTAATTATATGAACAAAGGTGTGGTCATCATTGGTCATTGCCAATTAACCATTCATCACACAAACAAATTGGATGAAGACAAATTCAGTTATTTATGAACAACTTAAATCATGCAGTAGCGTAAAAACATAATGAAAGATAAACTCATAAAGATGTAACAACAATAATAATTGTGGAGTTTTGCATGCATGATAAAGCTGCTAAAGATATTTAATCGAACAATGGTTTCATACATAAAATAGGAATTGTTGCCTCACCATGAGTTCCCAGTACGCAGACTCTGGTGTTATGTACCGCCTTGTGTTGCAATTGTACCATGTCATGTACTCAACGAGGTATGTATCATCACTGTCCAAGAAAGGGGCCCCACGAACTTCATTCGCTCTATTGGCCAATCCCTCTCCCATTTACCCTGGAGGGATATCCTATGAAGGATATGTGACATATCCACGACAAGTGGAACTGGTTGCTTCATCCCAAACTGACGGAGGACCCGCTCGAGATGATGCCCTTACACTATCCAAAAGCATATCAATGGCACCTCGGCCCTCCAAATATGCTGCTCGGCAATGCAATATGCAGGCAGGGAGCCCAACGTATGTGTGTATGGCTCCCATACAATCTGCATAAGTGGATTACATTTGTGATAGTGAGACATCATACTAATTAAAGATTATGTTTATGATATGTAATATGGAAAGCATGGAGTTTCTTGATTCTATTCGTACACAAAATCTTTAGGGATTATTGGGCAGAAAATAAAGGAACAGCAACATTGTGTTCAAAATATTAACAGAATGAAGTCAACAAGCAATTAAAACAATGACTAGCATTGATCTGTAGAAAATAGTAAAAGATCTAGGTTGACCGATGTCCACATTCCATTCTCAAAACCATGTTCATATGCATAACATTGAAAGCTAAGTGAGACCATCAGATACTAGGGTTTTCAATCTAAACTAGACTTAGAGGAAGGTACCAGAGCATCCTTATGGCTATAAGATGAATCCAAGTTGATCATTTCGCAAAAGCTTTTTATCATAATAGAAAACTTGTACTGGATTAATTGCATTAGTCATTAATAATGTTTCAATGACTAAGAACAAAATGACTATTATTCACAGGCCATACTAAACTAACTGTACTTAATTTTCTCTTGAAGCTATCAAAAATATGGAGGGAAGACATATATAAGGTTTGCTGAATACATTGCATTTCAAGTAGCACTCTTTATTGCAAGAAATGGAAGCTATGTAAACTATTACATGGTATAATCCTCATCAAATACTGTTATCATATTTCTATCTAAATATATCTTGTTATAAAATTTAGTGTTCGAAATTACGTAAATTGAATAGTTATCTGAAACTAATCATGTCAATGTCTAAAATTACATTCTTTATCTTAGTACCTTGGTGGAACAAATTATGTGGAACAAGCTCTATAGTGTAAATCACAGCTTATTATGATTAAGCTCCTCTTAATGAATATGGTGAGTAGCATATGTTGCACGCTTCTAAAATTATATGAATAAAGTAGTAATTAATAATCCACAACTTTTAATAATTTTAGGACTATTAAGGTAGCTCAAGTGGGGACAACTTAAGGAGTTGCATGCTGCAATTAAATTGTGCTCTACAACTTTGGTGCAAGGAGCACGAACTAACTTTTCAGTTAGGTCAACAACAAGAGGTAATGTGTCAAAAGTCTTTATGTTTTCTCATATATTACTAATTAACAGTTATGCGTTTATTTAAACTTAGGCCGTTGTCTTCCAAGAAGAAAATGGAGGTTGTGCAGCATTTTTTACTAACTATGCGAAACAGAATGTTACTGTACAAATTCAAAATATACCACTTGAATACGTAAATCGAAGTCGATCAGTATTCTAGTAAACTGTAAAAATATAACCTTCAGTTCAGCAAAGGTAATTTATAACTTGCAATGTAACAATGTTTTTTTTGAGGGATAACAATGTTCGTAATCCTAGATTCTAATAGTTAGAACAATAAATACTAAATTGTCTACTTATTAGGCAGAGCAATAACTATGGTTTTGAGCTCATAACATTTTATTAATTAATTACAAAATGCACAAGCTTAATTTATATTTTTTAAATAAAATTTCTAGCATATATTGTTTGAGTTTTGCAAAAATAATTTATATTCTAATGTGCCTTCATTCCCTTTTTTTGAAAAGACCCATATCTGAAAAATTTATAGTAGGAAATTCATTGTTTATAATATAATTGATATCTTCTGAGTTTACAATCATTCTGCTTATATAAAGTCTTTTTTTTTTTTTTTTGTTGGACTTTTTTCTTTTCTTTTGATGGCAGGGTAAAAGTTCTATTTTCTCTTATCGTAAATAGGTTAAAACAGTGTATAATGTCAGAATCAGTAAATCAACACAACCTTTGTTTCAGTTGGTAGCTAGGAAGAATGGAGGGATGTCCTCGTGAATTTCGAAGATGCATCATTAAAATCAAATGAATTACTTGAGCACACAAATACAACCAAAGACAAATTTGATTATCTTTGGTATACTCTTAGGTAAATTAATTTCTCATTGAATTACAACCAATTACATATGAACAGTATGTGTGCCTTCTCTTCATTGCATCAGTTTAATGACATTTGTAAGAATTGATGGAGTTTTTGTTTTTAGTTGCAACACAAGTTTGAAGTCACTTTGTCTTGCACTAAACCAAGACTTCATGCTCAATCTTTTGCGCATGCTGCACATGCTTTTTTGAAAGACATATACATAGGTAAGTTACTTTTTCAGTTCAAACATCTTGGAAAGGGACAATTTCTTCTTTCTTTCTTGCTTTTTTGGGTGTAAATCACAAATGTTTCCGTACATAATCAAGGATATAGCCAAATTCTTCTTAATATGTATATGACTAAATTTAAATATAACCCATTGATCCAGCCCAACTTAACCTAACTCACGTGAGTCGGGTTGCGTTGGTTTTTACACATGTAATGAGTTAGAAATTTCTCAACCTGACATTCTTAGGTTGAGTTGGAAAAAACCCTTCAATCCAACCCAACTCGACCCATGCACATGTACACCCCTACTTTTGATAATAAGAAGTCTCAAAATATAAGGTTTTAAAATTGTTGGATTATATAATATTTGTTTATGCTAGGTTAAAATAAAAGAACTGAAGCCTTTGATTTAACAGTTTAGAATTTTTGAGTTTATGCTTGGTTGTATTCATGCAGGTGCTGCAAATGGAAGTTCTAATGTGATGTTCTTCACAATGGACATTCCAATTGAGTTAAATGATGGGATGAAAATCCTAGTATCAAACAAAATGATGGGATGGAACCAATATTCTGAAATTAACTCATTCCTACAACGATCCAAGAATTCAAACAAAAATAAAAATAAAAACTTGGAAACATACTTGAGGGAAACGAAAATAAAAACCTCAAATTAAGGACGTAAATTAACCAGGTACCTGCTCTGCTCGTAGTGTAGCCAACGACGTCTAGTACGCAGCAAGGACGTGTGTGGCATGCTTTGCGGTGCATTTTGGCCCGCTCCACCTAGCAAACATGGGGTGTTAACAAATGCTCGTTACTGAATTGGTCATTTAACAAACTTTGCTTTATATTTCACATAGTTTATTTTTGTTTGTTAGTTTCACATATTTTCAATTATATCAAAGAGACAAATAAAATGTAATATACTATTACACGTAAATAATTATTCCTAAGAGACACTTAGCTTAAATAATGAGAAATCAATGAATGTACCTAATGGCAAGGGGCCCTGAGTGCACTGGAGGTAGAGGCGGCCTTACAATAGGGCATAATTGTGGGAACCTGAAATAGGCCCATAGCTGCACCAACAAGAGTGCTCCTCCAATCTACATCGCTTCCTTCTTCGATGCACTACAAAGTTGCCTATAGAGCCAGGCCAATGCTGCATTGCCCCAACTATACCACCTTACATTGTTGATTGGGTTGAGCAATTGCAAAGGCAATAGTGAGACCCGGTTCGCAGACTTGTCCTTGAACAACAGGGCCCCCATCTGTACAAGTATGTGGTAGCGGGCATGTTGCTACACGACTTCGTCATTGGCATCCACAGCTGGGGGAGCGGGAAACTGTTCATCAAACCACTTGTATTTTATCCTCGCCCTAGTAAGGGTAGACTTGTTTGAGTTCGGTATCACGGGCGGAGGTTCATGGCCCAACAACTATCGGCACACCACGTTCCATTTCTTGGTTGTACTTCCAGTAACAGGCAACCCATCCACTGGAATCCCCAGCATCACCTTGATATCTTGCAAGGTGATACCCATTTCTCCATGGGGCAAGTGGAACGTGTGTGTCTCCGGACGCCACCGCTCAACCAAGGCCGTGATCAAGGCATGGTCGACCTCCATATTAGGAACCTTGAATAAACTGGTCAAACCTGCTACATCTATGCATTGCATAATACGTGGGTCTAGCCCACCTTGCGGCAATACACATTTACGGCGACGAACCTTTAGCATGCCAGGCACCTCCTGCACAGGGATGAGTATTATGTTAGGTAGTGCACACGAGGTAATTATAAAACAGACATGTATTAATAATACAACTACATACCTCGTCGGCGGCATGGCTCCAAAGTGAAGTTGACTAGTGATTCGGCTGCCGGGTCAATTGGGTAAGATAATCAGGTCCAGGTCACACTCTATCTAGTGCCTGCATATCTGACATGGTAGCAAATAGATTGTTAGCAATTATCTGACAAGTACACCACAATTAATATAAAATAAAAGCATGGATACAATAAAACATATTATGATCCCAACAAGATTGTCAACATCGCTTCTTACCCCCGGTTAACATGCAATCCAAAAGCAATCAAATTGAAGCTTAAATAAATAAGAACTTGCCATAATTTTACATACAAACACTACTTTTTTTTTCTATTATCTGTAATTGAAGTAAAAAAACAAACAAATGACTAATTAATGTGCTAGAAACTTGATTGATACCTGTATGTTCAACATCTAAGCAATATTTACATGTGAGAGTTCTTTTTGGTGTATGATGTCTTTGAAATTGATTTTAGCAAGGAAAATATCAATTACAATTATTAGGAGCTGCATATGGAGGGAAGACATATTAAATTTAACCATGCGACACACAATATGTGATCTTCCCCTAAGGACATTTAAATTCAACTCTATGGCTTATGAACAATGCAGTCACATAGTTAATATAAATTGCAACAACTCAATGTTTAGGTTTTTTATTCTCAAACCTGTTCAATCAAACTTGGTCATTTCAACAAAGTAACACTCTCTATAAGGTCATCCTTGACAGCTCCTCGTTTTATGTTCTACGCAATTACCCGTTTACGATGGACCACTAAGACCCCTATAGCTACAGGTCATTTGGGCTCAAGTTCTCAACTTAATATCTAGAAACCTATACTAATTATTCTACATTTCTACCACTAGATATGTAAGCATACCATGACTCAATCAGCCCATTTCCCTACTTGTTAGGCCTATTTTCAACATTTTGGGAGTTAATTCTACTCAATTTTCTGCTTGGTGAGTCGTTTTCAAATTTTAGGCTCATAAGTTTAGGGGACCAAAAAGCACGATGGAAAATTTTTACCAAACATTGAAATCATGTTTTGTAACAGCAAACATGCTTTTTGGGCCTGAAAAAGTTGAACCAACCAGGCACTAAAACGTAAAATACGACAATAAATACCCCAAACTTTAAGGGCCAAATGTATACTCTAGTTAATATATTACAATAACTTAAGCTTGTCCTTTTATGGCAATTACAGTTTGAAAGTCTATTTAAATTTGGTAGATGGAGAAAGCTAATAAGATGTGGAGATTGTGCCCCTAACTCAAAACCTTTCGGAATTCTAGTTTGGCATAACTCACGAGAATAAGTGGAGTTGTGTTCGTATTTTATAAAAGACAGTTTAGGTTCTATTGATGTTATCATATCCCTCCTAAGTCAAAAGTTTTACAATAGAATTGTCACTTATTTAATTGAAAAAATTAGAAAACCAAAAATTGAAAAAGTACATCTTTATTAATGAATTGAAATTGAATATACATCTATTTTTCAAAAAAATTACATGGCTTCAGTCCTAGATACAATCTAAGAAAAGCACATGGTTTTGATTCCTACCTATAATTTAGAAATTGAAAATTACAAGGAAAAGCATAATCTACTAACCTTCCGTCTAAGTTCAGAGGCTAAGTTATAAGATGGGAAAGTGTTTAGCACCAATCCTGCTTGGTGAAACTAGTCTTCTAGACTTTAGTGACCAATAATCATATCACATCATTCAAACAATTTATATCATCCAAGAACATGTGATTATAAAGTGAAACAAGCATTCAAGAACATGATAAAACCTTATTCAAGGCATGCAAAGATAGATCAAAATAATTGTAAATGAAAGACATGGTAAATATGTGTGTGATGTGTGATAAACTCTAATCTAAGAGCATATGAATATGTTATATTTGAATTAAACCCTAAAACATGAGAAAGCTAAGGATCAGCTTGATCTAGCATGCTAAAAAATCAAGAACATGCGAAGAATTTGAAAATAAAACATGCTTGAATCAAAATAACCATGGTATAATTTAAAAAAAAAAAAAATATATATATATATATATATAGAAACCTTATATTATCAATGAACTTCTTTTATAAGTAAAAAAAAAAAAAAAAAAAAAATGATTATATTAATAAGAATACTGCAACTTGAATGTAAAACACAACCATCTACTACTACCAGAAACTAGTTCTCCCATCACTACCTATCGGGATTCTTGGTTCGTCTCTGTTGCTAGCTGCAGCTGAAGGAGGAATGAAAAAAGTTGAAGCCAGGAGAAGGCAGACAATTAGAGTGGCCTTCATTTTGAGAGTTAGTGGTGCTAAGCTTCTCCATCCCCCATCTTATTTATAGACCATCCAAGCATGAGCACGTGTAATGGTAATGGCTATTAAACTCACTGGAACAAGACAAAGTATCAATTAGGATATAATTGAAAACTTATTACAGTAATAAAAGGGTAACACATAAAACCAAATTAAGATAAAACTAAAAAGAAGACTTAGAAAAAGTTGGCTAGAAGACTTAAAAATTACTAGGTCAAAGTTTTCTCTACGCTTGTTTGTTTATTTTTTATTTTTTTAATGTTTTTCTTTTCGAAAAAGATTGAAATGCATTGCCTTTACTATTCTTATTATGTGTCGGAGAGGGAGAAATAGACATAGACAATCTCATTCTACTAAATCAGTCATGAGCGACGGTACCCTGTTGCTTGTGATCAAGGTAATGGAAGAAGACGGGGAGTATGTATAAAAGAGGACGGATGAGGAAGTGGATGGATACAATGTGGACGGAGGCAAGGCCACATGATATCCACACAGTGCTAATAGTCTTCAAGGTGATGGATACAATGTGGACAGTGGCAAGGTCACGTGACATCCATGTAGTTTAAGTAGTCCTCATGAAATTTCGAAAGGAAATATCCTGCGTCCCACGACTAACCCTAATAAAAAAAATCTTTATATGGAAAGGATCCCGTAAAATAAGTTCTTTTGTGAGGATCTTCCTTATAAGGAAAAGTTCCCCTTCCCCAGGAAAGAGAGAAAGTCGGTTCTATACTACTATAAAAGCCCTAAAGCTCTCATAAATCAAGGTACGCATAATTTATCCCAGCTCTGACACTCTAGAGTTGTGAGCAGCTTTCTAACTTAACTTTCAGAAGGTCTTTGACTGGTACCACACCGGTACTCTCCCAAGGTCTTCTTGTTCTGTGTTGTGCAAGTTTTGTCTTGAGCACGTGAAGGCTATGCGACTTACTGACAATTTTTGGCATCATAAGTTGGCATCGTCTGTAGGAAAAACGAAGTTTTGCAAGCCATACTATCGCTTTCCAGATGAAGAGTTGCATGGTACTTACTCACTCAATGGTAACCACCAACAACGCTCAAGGAGATGAACCGCGTACCACCGCCCTCAAGAGGCAGGTCTAGATTGTCGCAGCGGTAGTAGAACGCCTCACCAAGCAAAATCATGACCTAGAGAAGCAACTGCACCAAAAGAACGTAGCACTTAACACTCAAGAGGAGGACCAGGAAGGAACCAACACTGAAAGAAGGAATCAAGAGGGGCTAAAAGGCAGCAACACCCCAAGTAGACAAGAGCGACTGGATACGAGCCGTCCATCCGCTGCAGATACTGTTCTACCTCACATGGTAGCGGAGATGCAGATGATGAAAGAGAGGATGGACGTCATGATGAACGCCCTCAGAGGACGGGTGTCAAGCGACCTCAATGAGCTAGTCCATCGAACGGGCTTGCCCTTTACGGCACCTGTCACCTCATTCCCCTTTCCACTAAAGTTCCGCATGCCACAACTAGAAACTTACGACAGGTCCAAGGATCCCTTGAAGCACCTGGAATCTTTTAAGACCCTAATGCACTTGCAAGGAGTAGCAGACGAGATCATGTGCAGGGCCTTCCCTACTACACTGAAGGGCCCTACAAGGATTTGGTTTAGCAGGTTAACACCCAATTCCATTGATACTTTTAAGGAGTTAAGCGCCTAGTTTGCCTCACACTTCATCAAGGAACACAGGTGTAAGATGTCAATTGCATGCCTGATGAACATTAAGCAATAAGAAGATGAGACGCTCAGGTTTTACATAGCTCGCTTTAACAAAGAGACCCTCTCCATCGATAAAGCTAATGACAAGATACCCATGGCCGTATTCATGAATGGGTTATGGAAGGGTAAGTTTCTATTCTCTTTATACAAGAATGACCCAAAAACTATGTCGGATGTACTTTACAAGGCTACTAAGTATATGAATATGGAAGACACGCTGCTAGCTCACGAAGAGAAGCCTAGGAAGAGGGAAAGGCAGGAGCAATCCAAACAAGACAGGGGGCGAAAGATAGCAAGGACAGGAGACAAAATGGATGATAGGCGCTCTAAGCCTCCCACTAGAAGGTTCGCAAGCTTCACCCCACTGAACACCCTGATTAATCAAGTCTTGATGCAAATCAAGGATGAAAGAACCCTAATATTCCTTGGTAAGCTAAAGGGAAACCCTAGTAAGAGATCCAAAGACAAATACTGTCGTTTCTACCGTGACCACGGTCATGACACATCTGACTACTTTGACTTAAAGCAATAGATAGAAGCTCTTATCAGACAAGAGAAGTTGCAAAGGTTCATCGGTAAGGAAAGGACAGACTAGCCCCAAGAAATGACTGCACGAAGAGAAAACAAGCCTCCTAGAGCCCTACTAGGAGACATAAGGATGATCGTAGGGGGAACAGCATCTGGCTCATCCAACAAGGCTGGCAAAACTTATCTACGGATGGTCCAGAATGTCCAATTGACAGGATTCATCCCGAAGATGGCATGGATCGATAACCCTATTATTGGGTTTACAGAGGAAGATGCCAAGTGCCTCCACCACTCTCACGACGATACACTTATGGTTAGCATTTGGGTAGGAGACTACAACACCCACCAAGTCCTAGTGGATAATGGAAGCTCTGCTGACATCCTCTATTACCCAGTGTTCTAGCAGATGAGGATTGATAGGGAACAGTTGATTCCAGTTAATGAGCTACTTGTTGGGTTCGGAGGAACAAAGGTACACCCATTAGGAGTAGTCACTTTATCCATAACTGTTGGAGATTACCCGCAGCAAATCACTAGTGATGTCACGTTCCTGGTTGTCAACTGTTCATCCGCTTACAACGCCATATTAGGTCGTCTTACCTTTAACTCATGAAAGGCC
The DNA here is from genome assembly GCF_002906115.3 of Quercus suber. Lineage (NCBI taxonomy): Eukaryota > Viridiplantae > Streptophyta > Magnoliopsida > Fagales > Fagaceae > Quercus > Quercus suber. The sequence goes on along the minus strand of NW_027069469.1, from coordinate 2,626,700 downwards.
GTAACCTCAACTTACCACCTAATGATAAAATTCCAACCAAGTATGGAATGGGAGAAGTACAGGGAGATCAAGTGGCAGCATGCAAGTGTTACATTGCCATGTTGGAGATGGACGACCATTTGCAGACTATGTGCATAGAGGAATAGCGAACGGTGGAGGAACCGGTAAAGAAATTGAAAGAGGTAATCTTAGAGGATACTAAGCCTAAACGAATGACCAAGGTCGAAACTCTGGCTAGCCCGCCGATCCGTTAAGCGCTCACAACGTTTCTGGGGGAGAACTAGGACATATTCGCCTGAAGCCGTGAGGGCATGCCCAGAATTGATCCTTCAATTATAGTCCACAAGCTAAATGTATCACCTTCCTTCTCTCCAGTCCGTCAAAAGAAGTCGGTGTTCATGCAAGAACGGGACAAGGTCATAGTCGAAGAAGTCCGTAAGTTACAAGAAGCAGACTTTATTCAAGAAGTATACTACCCCAACTGGTTGGCTAATGTAGTGATGGTTAAAAAGGCCAACAAAAAGTAGAGGATGTGCATAGACTTCACGAACCTGAACAGGGCATGCCCCAAAGATAGCTACCCCCTTCCGCGAATTGATGTTTTGGTAGATTCAATTGCAAGACATCGGTTGCTGAGCTTCATGGATGCATTCTCTGGGTATAACTAGATCAAGCTGGACAAGGCCGACCAAAAGAAGACTTCATTTGTCACCAGTTAGGGTCTTTTCTGCTACAATATGATGCCATTCGGGCTCAAGAACGCAGGAGTCACGTATCAGAGACTGATGAACAAAATGTTTGCACATCAAATTGGAAAGAATATGCAAGTTTATGTGGTCAACATGCTAGTAAAGAGCCTGTAGGAGGACGATCATTTAAACGACCTCCAAGAGACCTTTGACACCCTTGGGTCATATAACATGAAGCTGAATCCCAGCAATTTCTTCTTTCTTTCTTGCTTTTTTGGGTGTAAATCACAAATGTTTCCGTACATAATCAAGGATATAGCCAAATTCTTCTTAATATATATATGACTAAATTTAAATATAACCCATTGATCCAGCCCAACTTAACCTAACTCACGTGAGTCGGGTTGCGTTGGTTTTTACACATGTAATGAGTTAGAAATTTCTCAACCTGACATTCTTAGGTTGAGTTGGAAAAAACCCTTCAATCCAACCCAACTCGACTCATGCACATGTACACCCCTACTTTTGATAATAAGAAGTCTCAAAATATAAGGTTTTAAAATTGTTGGATTATATAATATTTGTTTATGCTAGGTTAAAATAAAAGAATTGAAGCCTTTGATTTAACAGTTTAGAATTTTTGAGTTTATGCTTGGTTGTATTCATGCAGGTGCTGCAAATGGAAGTTCTAATGTGATGTACTTCACAATGGACACTCCAATTGAGTTAAATGATGGGATGAAAATCCTAGTATCAAACAAAATGATGGGATGGAACCAATATTCTGAAATTAACTCATTCCTACAACGATCCAAGAATTCAAACAAAAATAAAAATAAAAACTTGGAAACATACTTGAGGGAAACGAAAATAAAACCTCAAATTGAGGACGTAAATTAACCGGGTACCTGCTCTGCTCGTAGTGTAGCCAACGACGTCTAGTACGCAGTAAGGACATGTGTGGCATGCTTTGCGGTGCATTTTGGCCCGCTCCACCTAGCAAACATGGGGTGTCAACAAATGCTCGTTACTGAACTGGTCATTTAACAAACTTTGCTTTATATTTCACATAGTTTATTTTTGTTTGTTAGTTTCACATATTTTCAATTATATCAAAGAGACAAATAAAATGTAATATACTATTACACGTAAATAATTATTCCTAAGAGACATTTAGCTTAAATAATGAGAAATCAATGAATGTACCTAATGGCAAGGGGCCCTGAGTGCACTGGAGGTAGAGGCGGCCTTACAATAGGGCATAGTCGTGGGAACCTGAAATAGGCCCATAGCTGCACCAACAAGAGTGCTCCTCCAATCTGCATCGCTTCCTTCTTCGATGCACTACAAAGTTGCCTATAGAGCCAGGCCAATGCTGCATTGCCCCAACTATACCGCCTTGCATTGTTGATTGGGTTGAGCAACTACAAAGGCAATAGTGAGACCCGGTTCGCAGACTTGTCCTTGAACAACAGGGCCCCCATCTGTACAAGTATGTGGTAGCGGGCATGTTGCTACACGACTTCGTCATTGGCATCCACAGCTGGGGGAGCGGGAAACTGTTCATCAAACCACTTGTATTTTATCCTCGCCCTAGTAAGGGTAGACTTGTTTGAGTTCAGTATCACGGGCGGAGGTTCATGGCCCAACAACTATCGGCACACCACGTTCCATTTCTTGGCTGTACTTCCAGTAACAGGCAACCCATCCACTGGAATCCCCAGCATCACCTTGATATCTTGCAAGGTGATACCCATTTCTCCATGGGGCAAGTGGAATGTGTGTGTCTCCGGACGCCACCGCTCAACCAAGGCCGTGATCAAGGCATGGTCGACCTCCATATTAGGAACCTTGAATAAACTGGTCAAACCTGCTACATCTATGCATTGCATAATACGTGGGTCTAGCCCACCTTGCGGCAATACACATTTACGGCGACGAACCTTTAGCATGCCAGGCACCTCCTGCACAGGGACGAGTATTATGTTAGATAGTGCACATGAGGTAATTATAAAACAGACATGTATTAATAATACAACTACATACCTCGTCGGCGGCATGGCTCCAAAGTGAAGTTGACTAGTGATTCGGCTGCCGGGCCAATTGGGTAAGATAATCAGGTCCAGGTCACACTCTATCTAGTGCCTGCATATCTGACATGGTAGCAAATAGATTGTTAGCAATTATCTGACAAGTAAACCACAATTAATATAAAATAAAAGCATGGATACAATAAAACATATTATGATCCCAACAAGATTGTCAACATCGCTTCTTACCCCCGGTTAACATGCAATCCAAAAGCAATCAAATTGAAGCTTAAATAAATAAGAACTTGCCATAATTTTACATACAAACACTATTTTTTTTTTTCTATTATCTGTAATTGAAGTAAAAAAAACAAACAAATGACTAATTAATGTGCTAGAAACTTGATTGATACCTGTATGTTCAACATCTAAGCAATATTTACATGTGAGAGTTCTTTTTGGTGTATGATGTCTTTGAAATTGATTTTAGCAAGGAAAATATCAATTACAATTATTAGGAGCTGCATATGGAGGGAAGACATATTAAATTTAACCATGCGACACACAATATGTGATCTTCCCCCAAGGACATTTAAATTCAACTCTATGGCTTATGAACAGTGCAGTCACATAGTTAATATAAATTGCAACAACTCAATGTTTAGGTATTTTATTCTCAAACCTGTTCAATCAAACTTGGTCATTTCAACAAAGTAACACTCTCTATAAGGTCATCCTTGACAGCTCCTCGTTTTATGTTCTACGCAATTACCCGTTTACGATGGACCACTAAAACCCCTATAGCTACAGGTCATTTGGGCTCGAGTTCTCAACTTAATATCTAGAAACCTATACTAATTATTCTACATTTCTACCACTAGATATGTAAGCATACCATGACTCAGTCAGCCCATTTCCCTGCTTGTTAGGCCTATTTTCAACATTTTGGGAGTTAATTCTACTCAATTTTCTGCTTGGTGAGTCGTTTTCAAATTTTAGGCTCATAAGTTTAGGGGACCAAAAAGCACGATGGAAAAATTTTACCAAACATTGAAATCATGTTTTGTAACAGCAAACATGCTTTTTGGGCCTGAAAAAGTTGAACCAACCAGGCACTAAAACGTAAAATACGACAATAAATACCCCAAACTTTAAGGGCCAAATGTATACTCTAGTTAATATATTACAATAACTTAAGCTTGTCCTTTTATGGCAATTACAGTTTGAAAGTCTATTTAAATTTGGTAGATGGAGAAAGCAAATAAGATGTGGAGATTGTGCCCCTAACTCAAAACCTTTCGGAATTCTAGTTTGGCATAACTCACGAGAATAAGTGGAGTTGTGTTCGTATTTTATAAAAGACAGTTTAGGTTCTATTGATGTTATCATATCCCTCCTAAGTCAAAAGTTTTACAATAGAATTGTCACTTATTTAATTGAAAAAATTAGAAAACCAAAAATTGAAAAAGTACATCTTTATTAATGAATTGAAATTGAATATACATCTATTTTTCAAAAAAATTACATGGCTTCAGTCCTAGATACAATCTAAGAAAAGCACATGGTTTTGATTCCTACCTATAATTTAGAAATTGAAAATTACAAGGAAAAGCATAATCTACTAACCTTCCGTCTAAGTTCAGAGGCTAAGTTATAAGATGGGAAAGTGTTTAGCACCAATCCTGCTTGGTGAAACTAGTCTTCTAGACTTTAGTGACCAATAATCATATCACATCATTCAAACAATTTATATCATCCAAGAACATGTGATTATAAAGTGAAACAAGCATTCAAGAACATGATAAAACCTTATTCAAGGCATGCAAAGATAGATCAAAATAATTGTAAATGAAAGACATGGTAAATATGTGTGTGATGTGTGATAAACTCTAATCTAAGAGCATATGAATATGTTATATTTGAATTAAACCCTAAAACATGAGAAAGCTAAGGATCAGCTTGATCTAGCATGCTAAAAAATCAAGAACATGCGAAGAATTTGAAAATAAAACATGCTTGAATCAAAATAACCATGGTATAATTTAAAAAAAAAAAAAATATATATATATATATATATAGAAACCTTATATGCATGCCTCTTGAGCACTACAAGTAAGAAAGTTTCTCTAGAAGGGGATTTGTTAATAGGAAGTAGATAGTTTGAGATCAAGAGTACCAAGCTACCCCTTCTAGTGAATTAAAACTGAGAAGACCAATACACCAAAACGAAAAAGTAGTAGAAAATATGTTTTCCATAACATTTTTAGGAAGCCAAGCAAAGATTTGAAAAATTTTCTTGAACATTTTTAAAGATACAATCAAACGTACACTTAAAAACATTTTCACCAAAAGACGAAAAGAGCCATTAGAGTTCATACCAAGGAATACACACTGAGAGTTCCTAAAATAAATTGACAGTCATCTAATAGAGGCGTGAATAAGAATAATAATAATAATATTTACAAACTTTAAGGGCTAGAAGGGACTCATATCTTGCAAAAACAAGAAACTCTCCATTTCACATGAAATGAAGAGAGTTAATTTCATGATTAAGATTTTATTTTCCTAAATTTGATAGTGTCAAAATATCACGTCATTTAAAATTTTAAATGACATGATATTGGTTTATATACCTTTAAATCTATAATATTTAATATTAATCATGAAATTAATCGATTTCAAGTGGATAGAATCCTATTACAATCTTCCGAATCAACTTTGACTGACTCTGGAACAATGCTTCTTGTTGGAGGGATCATACTTCATAGCATACTTGGCAAGAGCTTCCTTATCACCAGCATGTGTCACAGCAACTAAATGGTTAAAATATTTATCTTTAGCCCCTCTCAAAGTATCGTGCATCAAACAGCCAAAAGGTTGGAGGTTGCAAATCCTCTTACATAATAGCGGTAGGGGTCGATTCCCATTAATTATGCAATACCATGTCACTATATTCTGGGAGTCCTAAATAATTCGATTCTTGTGATAAAGAGGAATCTGATGAATTAATAGTTTAATTCTACATTCCTTAATGTCTGTTCATGAATGGTGCAAATAAGGACATCACGTAAGTGTGTTATCAGCTGCTATATATAACATGATTATTATGCGTGACTTTTCTTGGTATCTACTCTTGATTCTTCCAGTTACTAATTATAGATTGAATGTGCCGATAGTCGCTGCTTTACTTCTCATTTTTTTGACTACTTGGACTTCTGCTCAAAATCTTTTCCCCGACAATCCAACTGAGACAAGATTCACACCAGAACTTAAACAAAAAGCTAGTCGCTACATAATTAGAATTTGTATAAAAGTCTCTCAAACAAGCCAACAGCTCTTTAATTTCGCAAACAATATTACATCAAATTATTATGGAATGCATGACAAACTCCATAATATATCACACAAACTCCGAGCCTACAGCTCTCTTATTTTGCAAAAATTACATCAAACTATGATAGAGTCCATCACGAACCCCAAACTATATATCACAAAAAACACACTTTATTAATTCTTAATTACTACTCCCCACGAGAATAAGCAACTTTATCCTTGTTTATTGAAGAACTATGCATGGTGCATCATATCTCAAGGGGTTGGAGGTGGAGGTGGCTTATGGAATATTGGTGGACTTGGATGCCTATGGAAGGGCGGAGGTGGCGCTGAAGGCAGAGGTGGCCGATTTGGAACTCTTGGCCTCCGACAATTTCGTATTAATGGATTACAGACCCTGCCACCTGAGATAAGAGATAAAGTTATCAGCGTTTGATCATATTGAAGAAATTAACAAGGAAAACATATATAGGCCACAGCAATGGGAACTAAGGTTCAATTTATTGAAAATCTCAAAAAATGAAAGTAGGCGATAGCTAGTTAGTATTTGGTTAGAATTTATCAGAAGCACACTAGTTTTTGGAGGTGAATAAGTGGTTATTTTTAAGGTGATTAAAAACAAGAAAACTCATTTCAATATCAGCACATAGAAAACTAATTTTGAATTACTTTCATTTTAGATCAACTATTTGAAACAAGCTTATATTCAAAATATTTATCAACATAAATGAGCAACTGTGCTAGTCTGTAAAATCTTACTCAATGAAGTGCCTTTTGTATTAAAAAAAAAATCAGAAGTCTAGTTTAAAATATGTGCTGGAATTTAAATTTAAAACAGAACTATCTACTAGAAAGTAGAAATTAGTGCTCTCATTACCAGGTTTTGGTTTTACTTTTGGTATTGGAACCTTATAGGTAACACTTGAAGAAGGGATGAAAAAAGTGGAAACCAAGAGAAGGCAAACAATTAGAAAGGCCTTCATTTTGATTTTTGAGAGTTAGGGCTAAGCTTCTCTACCTTGATCTTATTTATAGACAATCCAAGCAGGAGCATGTGTGTGGACTATTAAACTCACTGGAACAAGACAAAGTATCAACTGGGATATAATTGAAAAGTATTACAGTAATAAAAGGGTAACGCAAAATCAAAAAAGAAGACTTGGAAAAAGTTGACTAGAAGACTTAAAAATTGACAAGGGCAAAGTTTTCTCTAAGCTTGTTTATTTATTTATTTATTTCCGAAAACAATTGAAATGCATTGCCTTTACTATTCTTTTTACGTGCTATCATTAGTTCACAAATCTTGACATAAAAGCAGGAAAAAAAAAATTTTGAACCTTCCTTTAATTGTGGAGAGTGCATTTGTTTTTGTTTTTTTTTTTTTTTTCATTTTTACAATGAACTTAATTTTTATTCTTTGTTCAAATTTAAATATTTTGGTTTTCCTTTTTAAGACATCCCAAAATACATGTAAAGTAGATAAATTTATTTCCTCACAATTCTATGTTATTCTGCACTTTTGTAAAACTAAAGAACAAAGAAAATTATTTCAAATTAAAACGTATAACTTAGGATGGAATAAATAGATTATATGAGATTGAAGCTATCAAAATAAAAGAAAATTCATTGGAATTGTGCTTCTCCTATTTCTACTTAAATATCAGTGAAGTATGACTCAATCTGTCTTCTCCGTTCCAGCACTACTTCAATGGAGTTCTCATTTTGATGAATTTTTAATTTTGGTTTCAATGCGCAAAATATTTTTAGCAAAATAAACACATGCATCCTTATAAGTCATAACCCCGCTAATTAGTAACCTCATTAATCTAGCAAATTATGATCTACTTTTCTATAGAATATTGTTTGAAATGTCTATCTAAATTATGTAAATTGAGAAAACTAACATAATAGTTCAACCTGTAGTTGACGACCTTAAGTCTTCACCAAGTTGAAACACCGAACATTTGGAAGTGATCAACCAATTCTTCATTAAGAGTCAAAGTGAATATTTTGAAGTGTAAAAGACCAAAATAAAATTTTCCTTGAGGGCCAAATGTGTACTCTGTTTAAATATTTACAATAACTTAAAAAGCTTTTATTTATTTTATTTTTTTTTTTTGAGATTGCAGTTTGAAAAGTCTCTCTAAATTTCGTAAATAGAGAAAGAAAACTAACAAAATAGGAATTTTATTTTATTTTATTTTTTTAGATTGGAACATTTGTTAATCACCGAGCCTTTACTAATTCCAAAATAATAGAAAAAAGAGGTACCACTTTTTTGTCTCTTAACAATGACTTTTATATAAAAATCTTCACTGGTCCCAATTCAGACAGCTTTGAGTTAGGTGGCTACAAATTTTGCAATGTGCGTGCAATGACTGCAATCTAAAGTACCGGCCTGGTGTCGTTATTTCATCAACTTTTTTTTCTTAGAGCTTAATACTTTTTCTTTTCCTCTCAGGAAAAATAAAATAAAATAAAATCCTTGACATTGAATTAAAAAGAAATTTCAAGGCAATGGTCCGATCAATGGGTTTTCCTCGGACATATTTCGTGGATATTGCATGGGAGCAATATGTCTACCTCAATTCAACATCATTGAATTCTGTCGTTTCGTCTTCAAACAGGGGATTAGTCTTCAGACAAAGAAAAATCAATTACCCTATGAACAAGGCACATGAATAAAAAATAAGTAAAATTTAGGTACAATTTCTTAGGAATAATACATATTAGATTTTCAATTGTAATTAAGACTAAATTAAATTTATACCCTTAATTAAAGTTATTTTTTATTTTTTCCACTAAAGTTTAAAATTTGGGATTGGGATCATACCCTTAACAAAACTTGAAATTGTGAAAAAAAAAAAAAAAAATCTTTTCATTCATATTTACTACTAACATGTCCGTTAAATGTCACGTGAACTTTTTCTTTTGAGAAGAATGTCACACCAACTTATATAAAACAATGTAAGTTTTAATGTATTAAAATTATGTCCTTTTGTTCACATTAGGGAAGAAAAATATTGCTAATAGTTTTGTAACTCAACTAATTAGCACATTCTTCTTCAAAATAAAAAATTGTTAGCACCTCCTCATGTTTTTTTTTTTTAAAAGACATACATGGATCAAATCTCTCATCTTCATTGTAACCATCAAATTATAAAATTCAAAAAAAAAAAAATTTGTGGCTATATGTGTGTGTATATATATATATATATATTCAAAACGGTTTTTTAAATCTTTTTTGCCCTTTTTTTTTTCCATACAAAATTACATTTTTCCAGTTTTGTTCCCCAACGGAGGTGAGATCACATCCAACACTAATTGCTAGGATTTTCTCATTCCTCCAACAAAATCAAACACAATATAGATTTTTGTTACAAATAAAGCTAAATTATTGAGAGAGAGAGAGAGAGAGAGAGAGAGAGAGAGAGAGGAAACAAAATTTATCCCCACACCACATATGGAATGATTTGTAAAAATTATTTTAAAAAATAAATTAAAAAAATAAAAAACTATGAGGAAATCCTGAATTTCCCCGTTTCCATGGCTGAGATAAACATTTAAAATGCTAAAGTGATAGCAAAAAGAGCTCATTAGAATATATTGTCTTAGGCTTCTAAATCTATTGGGTCGGCCCAGCGTTGTCATTGCTAACAACCTTCTCTCAAAACATTTGTTAGATAGTTTAGACCCAATTGATTGATTATGATTTTAATCCAATTGACCCAATTCAATTAGTTAACCGAGTATATTCTTGGATTTAGATTGGATTAGTCACAGAGCAGTAATAAAATGCGGAAAGATAAACGACACCACAAATTAGCCAACTAACTAAATTTTAGTCAAAGACTTCTCTTTTGCAAACATTAGATTGCATGAAACTACTATGGAATGCATAATGCGTGACTAGGAATTATAAGAGGCATCGCAAACCCCAAAACATATATTATATATTAAGGGTAGGATTGATATTGGGTCAGGTCGGGTCGGTGTTCATAGCCACTCGCAACCTGACTTGATAAATGTCAGGTTTGCCAGGCAAAAGCCTGACCCAAGCCCAAATATTTGGGTCTAAGTCGATCGGGTTGGTTTCTCAGGTGTCGGGTAGGACTGTCTTTTATTATTATTATTATTTTTTGTTTCAAATTCCCCCGCCCATGTTGTTTTGGGCCTATGACATGGCAAACTAGGTTGAAATCTGTTGATTCGACTTGAACCTGTTCATTTTGACCAAGTCCAAATCCGAATTTATTTTCCCAAATATAAAAACAAGCCAACCCATAACTTGCCTTTTTTTTTTTTAGGGCCAACCCGACCCATTTTTTAAAACTTTTTTTTTTCTCTAAAAACTATTTAGACTGCATGCCAAGGTGCTACATGCATAAACATAAAGGCACTAATTAGCCATTTCGTAACCCTTTAGTAGCCACCAGTGGTAGTGTCCATGCCCCCATTTATTATTATTATTTTTTTTAAGTTAATTAAAAGGAAAAAAATACAAAAAGCAAAAGCATTTACAATTACACGTCTACACTACTAAACATCTTAAACTAAGTTAAATATTAAAGTAGTAGAGTAAAATACTATGACTAAGTTATTAACGCTTAGTCTAACTAGCACAAAACTAAAGTAAAAGAAAAAGTCCAAAAGTACATATCATTAGTGAACTTTGAATCTAAAGTGTATAAACTTAAAATATATACTTTTTGTGCTCCTTAGAATCTATCTTTCTCTCAAGTTGTAAATTTATAATTACAAGCATTCTATCAATGAGTTATTAATATGGAAGATTTTGTTATCATAATTGTAAAAAAAATTTAGTCATGCTCAAAACTATTAGAATTGGAAGGATATGGAAGTTTTATGTTTTTTGGTTTCCCCCCCCCCCCCCCTTCACATGTATAATAGTAACACAGATAGTCTAATAATAATAGGTGCCCACTTAACGAAAAAAAAAGAGTGTATTATGTGCAATTTGTTTCCTTGATTGATTTGATTCATTCTCTCTAAAAATTTGGCATTTACTTGTTTTTTTATTTTATTGTTTTCATGTGAAAATATGGGTCAACCCGACTCACCCGCAACCCGATTAGTTTGACTTGTTTAAAATGACCCATTTTTTAACGCAACCCATTTTGACTCACAACCCGACTGATTTGATCTGACTGTTTGCCATGTCTAAGACCTAAACCCAACCAATCTATCGAGCTTAAGAAATTTGAAATCCAAGATCTATTTTCAGCCCATGATAACAACACTTTCCTAGGGTTTTGTGCACTAGGGTTTCGAGCATATAAAAGCTATATTTTACAGTCGTCCATAGAGATATAAAAAGATACACACTTTACAAGAGTTGCTAAGACTTTTTGTGCACCTTAAGTTTTTGTGCCAAGCTGCTTCTAGAACTACAAGTGTGGATTGAATACCTCTATCAAACAACAATAATCAATTGTTGCTGTGCTGTTAGTCAATATAAGGCGTAAAGAAAAATTCTCTACAAGAACAGTCCAATTGGATATTAAGCTGATATTGGTATATGTCAATAGTTTTAATGTAGGTTAGTATTTTGGAATAGTCCAGTTGGGGTAAGATTCATTATACTTGTAACCGCTTGATTCTTGATTAGTGAATTATTCTGGAGTGGTGACTAAAATTCACCTGGTGGGGTTTTTGCTTATGAAGAATTTCCCCTTCGTGGTCAAATCATCATGTAGATTTATTTTCCACCGCACTTTATTTAGTTTGGTAATTTGATTGTGCCTCCACTTGATTAGCATGTAATTTTTTGACTAATTAANAGCTGATATTGGTATATGTCAATAGTTTTAATTGTAGGTTAGTATTTTGGAATAGTCCAGTTGGGGTAAGATTCTTATACTTGTAACCGCTTGATTCTTGATTAGTGAATTATTCTGGAGTGGTGACTAAAATTCACCTGGTGGGGTTTTTGCTTATGAAGAATTTCCCCTTCGTGGTCAAATCATCATGTTAGATTTATTTTCCACCGCACTTTATTTAGTTTGGTAATTTGATTGTGCCTCCACTTGATTTGCATGTAATTTTTTACTAATTAATCAATTTGAGTAATTGAATTTATTAATTGGTAGTATAAAAACTTAAAATGGTAAATAAACAAGGTGAAAATCCTAATTATGAGTGAATTCAAAATTAATTTCACACTTCTGATTTCCTCAATCTAATAAATAGAATTCCTATATATATATATATATATATTATTTCTTTTGTTAAGTGTCATAAGGACATAAGTATGACAGAAAAGTTAATAGATATGATGTAATAGAAATGGTAAAATGATTTTTTTTGTTGCTGTTGTTGTTTGTGTTGGAATACTTGTAAATGAAAAGTGTGACTGGGATTGATATTATTCATTTAAGTCACTTTGCCCATTCCTCTCAACATTCATATGTTTCTTTTATCGAAAGTCATATACATTTTTTCCTGTCGATCTGTGAATAGTTTATATGACTTCTTTTGATTTGTATGTTTTTCTAGTAAATGTGGCAAAATAAATAAATAATCTTATAACTCCGAACAATTTCAGAAAGGGAGACAAGATAGTATTTGGAATTTGCATGGAATTGCATCAAATTAGCCAACTGACTAATTTTTAGTCAGAACTTTTATTTTATACATGTTACATCTAATTATTATGGAGTGCATAGTACAGTAAATGACAAGGAATTATAAGCCACTAACCATATATCAAACCAGATTCACTTTATTCTTAAATACTGATCTTCACGAGAATAAGCAACCTAATGCTCACTTTATTTCTGAACCATGGCGCTTCATATCTCAAGGGGTTTAAGGAGGACAACGCTTATATACGCTAGGAGTACATCGAGGTCGAGGTTCAGGTTGGCAATAAGGCGTATTTTTCTTACCGCATGGAATTACCGGCCTATTGCGGATTGGAGGTGGCGGTTTGCTGGGTGGAGTTGGGGGCTTGAAGGGCGAAGGTGGTGGTGGCTTCAAGGATGGAGATGGCGGCTTGATACATCCCCGCCCATAAGGACCTTTTGGATCACACCTACCTGGTATATGAGAAAAAGTTATCAGAATATGAACAAATTAAGGAAATTAACTAGGAGCAGATAGGCCCTAACAATGGGGGCTCGAGTTTTATTATATATTGAAAATATCAAAAACTAAAGTACCAGAAAACTAATAACTAGTATTTGGTCATACTTTATTAGAAAAATACTAACTTTTGTACGTGAATAAGTGATAATCTTTTAGGCCTTTTTCCCCCAAAAAAAAAAAAAAAAACCTTATTTCAATCTAACAAAATATTGAATTATTCATTCTTGACCAACTTTTTTCAACATAATTGAGCAACTGCTAGCATGCAAATTCAAAATCTTGATCAATGAACTTCTTTTATAAGTAAAAAAAAAAATGATTATATTAATAAGAATACTGCAACTTGAATGTAAAACACAACCATCTGCTACTACTAGAAACTAGTTCTCCCATCACTACCTATCGGGATTCTTGGTTTGTCTCTGTTGCTAGCTGCAGCTGAAGGAGGAATGAAAAAAGTTGAAGCCAGGAGAAGGCAGACAATTAGAGTGGCCTTCATTTTGAGAGTTAGTGGTGCTAAGCTTCTCCATCCCCCATCTTATTTATAGACCATCCAAGCATGAGCACGTGTAATGGTAATGGCTATTAAACTCACTGGAACAAGACAAAGTATCAACTGGGATATAATTGAAAAGTATTACTGTAATAAAAGGGTAACACATAAAACCAAATTAAGATAAAACTAAAAAGAAGACTTAGAAAAAGTTGGGTAGAAGACTTAAAAATTACTAGGTCAAAGTATTCTCTACGCTTGTTTGTTAATTTTTTATTTTTTTAATGTTTTTCTTTTCGAAAAAGATTGAAATGCATTGCCTTTACTATTCTTATTACGTGCTAGAGAGGGAGAAATAGACATAGACAATCACATTCTACTAAATCAATCACGAGCGACAGTACCCTGTTGCTTGTGATCAAGGTAATGGAAGAAGACGGGGAGTATGTATAAAAGAGGATGGATGAGGAAGTGGATGGATACAATGTGGACGGAGGCAAGGCCACATGATATCCACACAGTGCTAATAGTCTTCAAGGTGATGGATACAATGTGGACAGTGGCAAGGTCACGTGACATCCACGTGGTTCAAGTAGTCCTCAAGAAACTTCAAAAGGAAATATCTTGCGTCCCACGACTAACCCTAATCAAAAAAATCTTTATATGGAAAGGATCCCGTAAAATAAGTTCTTTTGTGAGGATCTTCCTTATAAGGAAAAGTTCCCCTTCCCCAGGAAAGAGAGAAAGTCAGTTTTATACTACTATAAAAGCCCAAAAGCCCTCATAAATCAAGGTACACATAATTTATCCCAGCTCTGACACTCTAGAGTTGTGAGAAGCTTTCTAACTTAACTTTCGGAAGGTCTTTGACTGGTACTACACCGGTACTCTCCCAAGGTCTTCTTTTTCTGTGTTGTGCAAGTTTTGTCTTGAGCACGTGGAGGCTATGCAACTTACTGACGATTTTTGGCATCATCAATTGGCACCATCTGTGAGAAAAACGAAGTTTTGCAAGCCATACTATCGCTTTCCGGATGAAGAGTTGCATGGTACTTACTCACTCAATGTTAACCACCAACAACGCTCAAGGAGATGAATCACGTACAACCGCCCTCGAGAGGCAGGTCTAGACTGTCGCAGGGGCAGTAGAATGCCTCACCAAGCAAAATCATGACCTAGAGAAGCAACTACACCAAAAGAACACAGCACTTAACACTTAAAAGGAGGACCAGGAAGGAACCAGCGCTGAAAGAAGGAATCAAGAGGGGCTAGAAGGCAGCAACACCCCAAGCAGACAAGAGCGACTGGATACGAGCAGTCCATCCGCTACAGATACTGTTCTACCTCACATGGTAGCGGAGATGCAGATGATGAAAGAGAGGATGGACATCATGATGAACGCCCTCAGAGGACGGGTGTCAAGCGACCTCGATGAGCTAGTCCATCGAACGGGCTCGCCCTTTATGGCACCTGTCACCTTATTCCCCCTTCCACTAAAGTTCCGCATGCCACAGCTAGAAACTTACGACAAGTCCAAGGATCCCTTGAAGCACCTGGAATCTTTTAAAACCCTAATGCACTTGCAAGGAGTAGCAGACGAGATCATGTGCAGGGCCTTCCCTACTACACTGAAAGGCCCTGCAAGGATTTGGTTTAGCAGGTTGGTGCCCAATTCCATTGGTACTTTTAAGGAGTTAAGCGCCTATTTTGCCTCACATTTCATTAGGGAACATAGGTGTAAGATGTCAACTGCATGCCTAATGAACATTAAGCAACGAGAAGATGAGACGCTCAGGTTTTACATAGCTCACTTTAACAAAGAGGCCCTCTCCATCGATAAAGCTAATGACAAGATACCCGTGGTCGTATTCATGAATGGGTTATGGAAGGGTAAGTTTCTATTCTCTTTATACAAGAATGACCCAAAAACTATGTCGGATGTACTTTACATGGCTACTAAGTATATGAATATGGAAGACACACTGCTAGCTCACGAAGAGAAGCCTAGGAAGAGGGAAAGGCAGGAGGAATCCAAACAAGATAGGGGGCAAAAGATAGCAAGGACAGGAGACAAAATGGATGATATGCACTCTAAGCCTCCACTAGAAGGTTCGCAAGCTTCACCCTACTAAACACCCTGATTAATCAAGTCCTGATGCAGATTAAGGATGAAAGAACCTTGATATTCCTTGGCAAGCTAAAGGGAGACCCTAGTAAGAGATCCAAAGACAAATACTGTCGTTTCTACCGTGACCACGGTCATAACACATCTGACTGCTTTGACTTAAAGCAACAGATAGAAGCTCTTATCAGACAAGAGAAGTTGCAAAGGTTCATCGGTAAGGAAAGGATGGACCAGCCCCAAGAAATGACTGCACGAAGAGAAAACAAGCCTCCTAGAGCCCCACTAGGAGACATAAGGATGATCATAGGGGGAACAGCATCTGGCTTATCCAACAAGGCTGGCAAAACTTATCTACGGATGGTCCAGAATATCCAATTGACAGGATTCGTCCCGAAGATGGCATGGATCAACAACCCTATTATTGGGTTTACAGAGGAAGATGCCAAACACCTCCACCACTCTCACGACGATGCACTTATGGTTAGCATTTGGGTAGGGGACTACAACACCCACCAAGTCCTAGTGGATAACGGGAGCTTTGCTGACATCCTTTATTACCCAGCGTTCTAGCAGATAAGGATTGATAGGGAACAACTGATTCCAGTTAATGCGCTACGTGTTGGGTTTAGAGGAACAAAGGTACACCCACTAGGAGTAGTCACTTTATCCATAACAGTTGCAGATTACTTGCAGCAAATCACTAGTGATGTCATGTTCCTGGTTGTCGACTGTTCATCCGCTTACAACACCATATTGGGTCGTCTTACCCTTAACTCATGGAAGGCCATAACCTCAACTTACCACCTAATGATAAAATTCCAACCAAGTATGGAGTGGGAGAAGTACATGGAGATCAAGTGGCAACACGCAAGTGTTACATTGCCATATTGGAGATGGACGACCATTTGTAAACTATGTGCATAGAGGAATAGCGGACGGTGGAGGAACCGGTAAAGGAATTGAAAGAGGTAATCTTAGAGGATACTAAGCCTGAATGAATGACCAAGGTCGAAACTCTAGCTAGCCCACCGATCCGTTAAGCGCTCATAACGTTTCTGGGGGAGAACTAGGACATATTTGCCTGAAGCCATGAGGACATGCCCGAAATTGATCCTTCAATTATATTCCACAAGTTAAATGTATCACCTTCCTTCTCTCCAGTCCGTCAAAAGAAGTGGGTGTTCATGCAGGAACAGGACAAGGCCATAGCCGAAGAAGTCCGTAAGTTACAGGAAGCAGACTTCATTTGAGAAGTATACTACCCCAACTGGTTGGCTAATGTAATGATAGTTAAAAAGGCCAACAAAAAGTAGAGGATGTGTATAGACTTCATGAACCTGAACAGGGCATGGCCCAAAGATAGCTACCCCCTTCCGCGAATTGATGTTTTGGTAGATTCAATTGTAAGACACCAGTTGCTGAGCTTCATGGATGCATTCTCTAGGTATAACCAGATCAAGCTGGACAAGGCCGACCAAAAGAAGACTTCATTTGTCACCAGCTAGGGTCTTTTTTACTACAATATGATGCCATTCGGGCTGAAGAACGCGGGAGCCACATATCAAAGACTGATGAACAAAATGTTTG
Organism: Quercus suber; assembly: GCF_002906115.3. NCBI lineage: Eukaryota > Viridiplantae > Streptophyta > Magnoliopsida > Fagales > Fagaceae > Quercus > Quercus suber. Next base: position 2,609,336 of record NW_027069469.1, on the reverse strand, counting down.
CGCATCAAATTGGAAGGAATATGCAAGTTTACATGGTCAACATGCTAGTAAAGAGCCTGTAGGAGGACGATCATTTGAACGACCTCCAAGAGACCTTTGACACCCTTTGGTCATATAACATGAAGCTGAATCCCAGCAAGTGTGCGTTTGGGGTAACGGTAAGGAAATTCCTGGGGTTCATGGCGTCCTAAAAAGGCATCGAGATTAACCCAAACAAGATATGGGCAATAATGAGGATGACGCCGCCAAAAAGCATTAAGGAGGTAGAGAGCCTAAATGGCAAGGTTGCTGCACTGAATAGGTTCGTCTCAAGAGCAATTGATAAGTACCTACCTTTCTTTCATACGTTAAAGAAATCATTTGAATGGATGGCTGATTATCAGCAAGTGTTTGAAGACCTGAAAGCATACCTCTCCTCCCTTCCATTACTAAGTCCCTCCAAACCCAGGGAGGAATTATTCCTCTATCTAGCCGTCTCCTTGGCAGTTGTCAGTGAAACCTTAGTCAGGGAAGAAGATGAGATACAGAAGCATGTGTACTACACTAGCAAGATGTTTCGAGGCGCGGAAGAAAGGTACCCACCGATGGAGAAGCTCACCTTCACATTAGTAACTGCTGCTTGTAAACTCAAGCCATATTTCCAAGCACACATTGTGATCGTCCTAACAGATAAGCCCCTTCAAAGAACAATGAGTAGCCCTGAAGCCATTGGAGGAATGGCGCTTTAGGCAATTGAGTTGAAAGAATTCAACATACAATACCAACCATGAATGGCTATAAAGGGACAAGTCATTGCTGACTTCATCTTTGAATTCACTCTCGCAGAAGACTAAGGGGCAAAAGAGAGCCCCCAATAGAGCATGCATATGGACGGAGCTTCAAACAGGTAAGCAAGTAGTGCCAGTGTAGTACTCTATAGTTCAGAAGGGGATAAGGTTGAATGCATGATCCGTCTTGACTTCCCTACGACCAATGACGAGGTAGAATACGAAGCTTTGATAGCAAGTCTGGATCTCGCCAAGGCGGCAGGAGCTGAAAGTATTGTCATATACTGCGATTCTCAAGTAGTAGTCAACCAGGTTAATGGCAACTATAAGTGCAAGAACGAATGGATGAAGAAGTACCTTGAGCAAGTAAAGGATTGAGTTAACGACCTCCAAGTGAAATTTGTCTAGATTCCAAGAAAGGAGAATGAGCACGCCGACCGTCTTGCTAAAGCCACCTCAATGGAGCACATTCTCATCCCCAGTCAGGTACTATCCTTCGTTCAAATCTCCCCATTGATAGACGGCATCGATGTGCAGGAAATAGGTCCTGGGAACTACTAGACAACACAAATAATCTCTTACTTGAAGGACGGCATATTGCCTAACGGAAAGGAAATTGCAAGGAAGTTGAAGGTTCAAGTAGCACACATCATTCTGATTGAAGGTATTCTATACAAAAAGAGCTTTTCTCGGCCGTATTTGAGGTGTCTCATCCCAGAGAAGGTAGACTATGTAACGCGAGAAGTCCACGAAGGAATCTGCGGAAATCATTTTGGGTCATGATCATTAGTACACAAACTTATCCGGGCAGAATACTATTGGCCCACCTTGCAGAAGGATGCCACTGCTTATGTTAAAGCGTGTGACAAGTGCCAAAGGTTCGCCAACCTCATTCGACAACCATCAGAAGAACTCACTCTAATGACGAGTCCATGGCCTTTCACGCAATAGGGATTGGACATCATGGGTCCATTCCCAACAACAATTCAACAGCTAAAATTCCTGGTGGTCGGTATAGATTACTTCACCAAATGGATAGAAGCAGAAGCACTGGCCACCATCACAGAAAAAAATGTGCGAAGCTTTGTATGGAGGAACATCATCTGTAGTTCGACAACGACGCATTCAGAGACTTTTGCTCATAACTAGGGATCAAGAATCACTACTCATCTCCCACCCACCCTCAAGCCAATGGATAAGTTGAGGTCACAAACCGATCCTTACTCAAAATCATCATGACCCAGCTCGAGGGAGCTAATGGTATATGGCCAAAGGAACTGCCAAGCGTCTTATGGGCGTACAGAATGATGGTAAGGACACCTACCAGAGAAACACTATTTCGACTAGCATATGGAAGCGACGCAGCCATTCCAGCTGAAGTAGGGCTCACCAGCTATCAGGTAGGAAACCATGACAAGGGAAGAAATGACAAAGCACTATGCCTGTAGCTTCATCTGGTAAACGAGGCTAGAGTAACAGCTAAGCAAAGGTTAGCATGATACCAAGACCTCATGGCCAAGCACTAAAACTCCAGGGTCAGACATAGGGACTTCTAGGTTGGAGATCTTGTCTTAATAAAGGTGATGGGTGCCATAAAAGACATTTCTCAGGGGAAGCTAGGGCCTAACTGGAAAGGACCATACAGAGTTACAGCATGGCATAAGAAGGAAACCTACCTCCTGGAGACACTGGACGGGCTAAAGTTGCATCACCCATGGAACGCAGAGCACCTAAAAAAGTACTACCAGTAGACAATAGCAAGGGCGACGACACTCCTCATTTCCAGTTTATTTCCTTTTAGTTTAATTTTTACTATCTACAGTTTTTTTTAAGCCCAAAGGGCAGTTGTTTTGTTTCTCTAAAGACAATTTTTATCCACGACTTTTTTCACAATAAGAGGAGCTATTCAAAAATTCCATGTGCATGATATCTAGCATTTCTACTGTAAGGTTGAATTTAATCAACCATCTTTTTGGCTTTATTCCGTACCAATTTGCTTGTAATTCAATACTAAGAAACCCTTTATTTAGGTGAGAATCATGTAAGGGTAGTGTGTAAGAGAGTGTGAAGAAATGCTCAAGAATGTGCAGTAAAATAAGGACTCGAGACTGGATCTCACGAATGGCTCGTGACTAGCAAGCCGCCAAATGATGTACACGAGCGAAGCATGTAGAGAAGCTGAATCAGAATGCTAGCTGTTGCACTATAGGACAAAATGTCCAGACTAGCCATTCAGTTAGCTTGCGGCTTGAATTCGCGACTCAGTCAAGTTGCGAGGCCAAGTCGCCAGCCAGCTCTGTTTTGGAAAAACTGACTCATCGCATTTCTTTCTCACCCTGGTATAAATACTGCTTATACCCATGAAATGTAAAGAGCTTCCAGAGAGAAGTTTGAGAGAGAAACCCTAGAGAAAAATAAGATTGACTTATCCACAATCTTTACGTAGAGACTCTTCAAATTCTTCTACTCTCACCCTCTCCATTGTTACATCCTTGAGAGATTCTTGGCCAAATCATTTTCTCACCATACCCACATCTGTAAGAAGGCTTTTTGGTGCTTTGGGAAGCAGTTAAGAAGGGACCAATGGTTATTGGTTGATGCTATGGGCTATAGTGGAATCCGGTAAGCTAAAAAAGACAAAGGTTCGACACAACCTCGTTGGAGCAAGAAACTTGGAGGGCTTAGATACACTGGGTAGATTAGGCTTAGAGGGTCTATTACTATTCATGTATCCCAACTACATTTTCTAGTGGATTATTGACCGCTTGGAGGGCGGCAGAGAGGTTTTACGCTGAGGGCTTCGGTTTCCTCTTCGATAACACATCGTTATGTTGTCCTTGTGTTTGTATCTCTCTTTCCTTAATCTTTACCATTTAATTTCTGTTGTGGATGTGATTTTAATTGGTTTAGATTTTTTATCAATTCTGTTATTTGTTTATGTTCATATTCCGCACATTTATGGTTTGATAATAAGCTTGAATTGGTAATTTGTAATTGGAGGTCTAAACGTTCATAGTATTTTACATGCTATTTGAACATTCATCTACATTATAATTGTTGAGTCCCAAGTGGACGGATTCATCCTAAAGGGATGATTTGTATTTACTACGACCACAAAGTCACAAAGTGGATGGGATTCATCCTAAAAAGAATGACTTATCTCCAATAAAAGTCTAGAGTAGTGGACGAGTCCATCTTGAAGGGATGATTTGTATTTACTACGTCCTCAAAGTGGATGGGATTCATCCTAAAAGAATGACTTATCTCCAATAAAAGTCTAGAGTAGTAGACGGGTTCATCCTGAAGGGATGATTTGTATTTACTACGTCCATAAAGTGGACGGGATTCATCCAAAAAGAATGACTAATCTCCAATAAAAGTCCAGAATAGTGGACGGGTTCATCCCAAAGGGATTTATAGTTCTCAAGTCCAAAATATGGACGGGATTTGTCTTATCATGACTTATCTTGAGCCCAGCATGGTGGATAGGTTCACCAAGAATTGAACTAAAAAGTCCACAAGTGGAGGGGTTCACCAAAATATGAGACAATTAGTCCGTAAGAGGACGGGTTCATCCTAAGGGTGATCAAGATCATGTATCTAGTCCCTAAGTGGACAGATTCCCAAAGGGTGAGCAAAAATTTAGTCCAAAAATAGATCGGTTTGCTAAAGAATGAACTCAAAATCCATAATAAGGGGTAGTCAAAGATAAGTAGATAGGTTCGTCCAACGTCATGATAGGACGAGCCACCCCCTGAGGATAGCATAACTAGGTGGACGGGTATATTAAGCTCTCGAATAAAAAGAAAAGTTAGCAAAAATTTGGAAACAGAAAGCAACATATGAATGAACAAGCATGAGCAACGAATAAATAGAAATAACTAATAAAAGCCCATAAAAAGGGGCAAATGTTTACATCTTGGGTCGACGAAAGAAAAAAAAGTACATTTTTTTCTCAAAAAAGCAAAAAGATAAAAAATTACAAGAAAAAAAATGAAAAATCACGACTGGACGGCAGGGTTATCTTCAACCTTTTCCTCCACGATCTGATCGCCCTTGAGGCGATGGATAGCGCCCTCCACAGATTTTTCTTGGTTAACATTAGCACCATCACCGTCACCTTGAGGGTCGGGGTTGGTCTCATCGGTGAAGAGCTTGTCGGTATCTTCAAAGTAGACGAGCTGGGCAGGAGTCTGAGCCAAGGCATTAATAAAGACGTGAGAAAGATCCAGGTCAGGGTAGAAGGCTTTGACTTGACAGAATTAGTCGTCAAATCCGTCAGCGAAGGAGCCACCAAGCTCTTTCAATAGGGTGTGGAGTCATAGTACTCTCACACCGCATCCTCCTTGGCCTGACAGAAGTGATGCTTTGCCTCCGAGATCTCTGCCTCCTTATCCTTGAGGATCTTCTTTAGCGCCCAACTTGCGCCTTCGACTCCTTCAAAACCTGCTTTGTGTAATTGAACTTGGAATCCTAGACATCCTTCCAGGCTAGCAACTCCATTAGCTTTGAGTCATTTGCCTCCACTTTCTCCCTCAGACAGGAGATTATTGCCTCGTGGGACGTGCACCTGTCCATGAGGCCTTTCATCATGATGGCCCCTTGCAAGAGTCAAACTAAAGTTAGAACAAGACAACAATATGATGGACAGAGGAAAGAATACGAAAAAAACATACCTAAACCAAGCTGAATAGGCTCATCTCCCCAATGGCCTTTGTGGCATGATTGCTCAAGTCTTCATAGTCATCGTCCTGGATGATAGACGATAACTGCTTGAGTGCATACCTAGAGTCCTCACGGAGGAGGACGAGGCACTTCTCAATGACAGGGTCAGCACCCGTCATCAGTCCCTTCCCCTTCCCCGGTCCACGCTTAAGGGGCAGCTTGCTAGCGGTAGAAGCCTCAATGACGGTTAGTTCTACAACCACTATGGGCTTCTTAGGTTGACGGTCCACCTTCTTGGACAGATTCCTTTTAGTGGACGGGTTGACCTAGCCCATCGCCTTAGGTGCCTCCTGCTTCTTCTTGGCAGCTTACGCCATGATGTAAGCTTTCCTCCTGCTTTCTTCCATTTATGCACAAGGATTGATGGCTAAAAGCTTAGATAACTTGAATCAAGGAAATCACAGTTAGATAAAAGGAGTTAGATAACTTGGATGACGGACTTACGTTGGCAGATTTAAAAATTGTAATGATGGGCAGTCGCGGTTGGTTCAGGACCGTTGCAGTACCAATGGAGGGTGTCTAGGGTAATGAGTTTAGCCCAAGACCTCTCAGATAGCTTGGTTTTTGTGAAAATCCTCTCTAGGAAGCTCTACTACTTAAGTGTGACTTCTGAACGGTTCCGAGTTGCAATAGGGGATGGTTAGAATATCACAAGTTAAATAAAAAGTACAAGCCTTATGCAGACGAATACATACCGGACGGAGGCATAATGCTCCATGTTTTGCCCACGGGCATATATTCTTGGTCACCAGGGTGACACGTCCATTTGTCACCTTGGATGAAGAAATAACGACCCTTCTAGTTCCTATTGGAATCATGGGTGTTGCACACAAGCTGAAGCAACAGGCTTGGCACAAAACTATACATGCCTTTTAACTGTGTAATTTCGGATGGACGGTAGCAATGGAAGAACTCTTCCACCGTCATCCTACATGCCTTCTCAGACATCACCTCGTAGAGCACTTCAGCTCCCAGAAAGACTTTCTAGGCGTTCAGAGAGATTTGGGTGACGGCCAATCCGAGATACTAGAGAAGACAAAGGTGAAAATCACTTAAAGGGAACCTAAGCCCCGCTTTCAACATTTGCTCATATATACCGACGTCTTCTACATCTTTGTAATAACATTTTTCCCTTTTAAATGGAAGACACATGGGAATGTTGACGAGTATTTGGTACTTCTCCCTAAATGTATTGAAGTGACATTCTTTGATGGATGAGTTGAAATCGTTTATTGTCCACAACGGGAGCATAATGAACTCCTTGATTCCATCAGGGCCTATAACGGACTGGACGGGGGGCTCATCATTTCCTATGTCTTTGTTTGAATCACTTTTTGATCTGTCTCCGTCCAAATCATCATCCTCCATGGAAGGTGAGTTGGCAAATGGGACCCTTTCTTCAGAAGAGGTGCCAAGGTCATTCTGACCTAACAGATACACCTCATTGTAGCCCACTCCCTCGCGGACACATAACTGTTCACTTGACACACTAGACATTAGTCACCTACAAAGTGACGAACAAACCCTAAGACTCTGACAGTTTACATAGACAACGGGTTGGAAAATTTTAAATAAATAACAAAAAAAAATTCTAGGATGCTTACCGAGTGAGCAGAATGGAGAAGTCAACAGAAAAGGTATGGATGACGGAACAATAAGTGAACGGTAGCACCAAGAAGATGGTAGCACTTAAGTTGTAAAATTGTTGCAGAAAGTGAAAATGAAAGATAGATGAGCATGTACATATAGAGGTAACAGCACAAAAGATGAAGGGACACTTCGGTTCGAGCAATTAACCATTAAAAATGCGCCACATGTACCTATGGCATTTATGACCCTAGGCTAGCCTGTCAATCAGAACACATCTCCTGAAGTTAAAAAATAGTCCGTCACTCCACGAATCCATCCTGACATTAGGTGACGGATCCATAAAGTGAGGGGGCAACTGGAGAAGGAGAAATAGACATAAACGGTCTCATTCTATTGAATCAGTCACGAGCGACGGTACCTTGTTGCTTGTGATCAAGGTAATGAAAGAAGACGAGGAGTGTGTACAAAAGAGGACGAATGAGGAAGTGGACGGATACAATGTGGACGGAGGCAAGGCCACGTGATATCCATGCGGTGCTAACAGTCTTCAAGGTGACAGATACAATGTGGATGGCGGTAAGGTCACATGACATCCACGTGATTTAAGTAGTCGTCAAAAAACTTTGAAAGGAAATATCTTGCGTCCAACGACTAACCCTAATCAACAAAATCTTTATATGAAAAGGATCCCGTAAAATAAGTGCTTTTGTGAGGAATTTCCTTATAAGGAAAAGTTCCCCTTCCCTAAGAAAGAGAGAGAGTCGGTTCTACATTACTATAAAAGCCCCAAAGCCCTCATAAATTAAGGTACACATAGTTCATCACAGCTTTGGCACTCTAAAGTGTTGAGAAACTTTCTAACTTAACCTTTGGAGGGCCTTTGGCTGGTACCACCCCGGTACTCTCCCAAGGTCTTCTTGTTCTATGTTGTACAGGTTTTGTCTTAAGCATGTGGAGGCTGTGCAACTTACTGACGATCTTTAGTTCACAAATCTTGAAATAAAAGCAGAAATCAAAATTTTTAACCTAACTTTAATTGTGGAAAGATGAATGTATTTACTTTTTTTTTCGTTTTTGCAATGAACGTAATTTTTATTCTTTGTTCAAATTTAAATATTTTGGTTTTCCTTTCTAAGATATCCCAAAATATCTGTAAAGTGGATAAATTTATTTCTACACAATTCTATAGTATTCTTCACGTTTTGTAAAACTAAAGAACAAAGAAAAATAATTTCAAATCAAAACATGTAACTTAGGATGGAATAAATAGATTATATGAGATTGATTCTATCAAAATAAAAGAGAATTCTTTGGGAGGTGCTTCTCCTCCGGATCCTCTCCATTTCTAGAGAGTGTCTATTTCATGGATAGGATCTCTTTAAAATAAAACGACTGTCTAAGAAGTGCCACATCAATTAAAACCTAAAACGCTCAAACTCAACTATGGTTAACATTTAATTAGTATACCCACCAATCTAAACAATTTTTTTCAAAATCTCTCTCTTCTCCAACCCATCTCCAAGCTTCACTCTTTCTCAACTCTGCCATTCCTGCTGCAACCATGACCCACATTCCAAACCACCTTTATCACAAGGGCCACATCTCATAGCCCAACATCACCGAACTGCTCCGCTAGAACAGTCACTGCCCAGTAGGTTTCTCTCTCTAATTTTTTAATTGATAAGCTCTGTTTGGTTTATGAAAAAAACGAAGGGGAAAAAAAAACTATGATACCGCTATTTTTTGATTGATTTATTGGTGCTGAATATGGTTTCTTTATTTCTTTATTTATTTTTTTGATAGAATGGTTTCTTTTTGTGTGTGTTTTTAATTATTATTTTTTTAAGCTTTTGGTTTTGAGCTTGGTGGGGTATTTTAGATTTGGGGGATTTGTGGATTATTTTTATCTGAATTTTTTCTAAAAGCAATGGGATTTATAAGTTATATTTTTTATTCCACGCCCAAGTTTCTTGAGACTAGGATAAAAAACGGTTATGGATTGTTTTGATCTGAATTTGTTCTAAAATCAATGGGATTTATGAGTTATATTTTTGATACCACACCCAAGTTTCTTGAGACTAGGATAAAAAATACAAATAGGAAAACCATAAGCAAAGCTTTTTTTTTTTTTTTTTTTTTTATAGAATAAACGGCAAAAGCAAAGCTAGTTTAAGATAAAAGATGGGTGAAGAATTAGTTATTGGAAAATACTCCATATGCTTTGCATAAGTTAAGAAAAAAGACATGAAAACGACAAAACAATGTGGGGTGAGAACGAAGACCCCATCCTTCATATTGACCCGCCTCATTGCCATCCCTACTAATGGAGCCTTATATTTTCTTGGTTAATAGATGGGGCCTGCCCAAAAAAAATAGACCACTCACACTCATAAGAAAGTATATCATGTTTCCACTTTCATACAATATCCCATTTGTAGGTCCTGATATTGTATAAAGCGAAAACACCATCACAAACTTCTGTATTGAGAATAGGACACTTGTATTACACCACCACACTGATATTGAAGCTGTGTGGGACTCATTTACTTTGAGTGGGATACTGTAGGGATAGGCAGCGGAAACAGCACATGCCTTATCCACACTTTACACCCCAAACTTTGGTATTGAAATTGGACACTTAAACCCCACACTGATATCGAAATCACAAGAATTCAATGCAAAGTGACTGATTCATCAGTGGGCTTTCTAGGTCCAAAGAAATTTCGTGGATATTGCATGATATCAATGTGCTTGCGTCAAATCACCATCAAAGAATACTATCTTCGCATCCGCACAAATCACACAAAGGGGCATTAGTCTTTAGGCGAAGAACTGAAGAAGAATCAATTCCCTTCCAAACAGTAAGCTAAAACAAGGTGAAAATCTTGACTCTTGACTCTTGAGTGAGTTATAAGTCAATTTCACTCAACCTCAGTATAACGGACGGAATTAAAAATAAATAAGGTAATAATGTTTTTGTTAAAAGTCCCATACGGAAACAAGTATGACAAAAATTTAATAAATATGATCTATAATACAAATGATGAATTTTTTAAAGAAAATATTAAGTAATGAATAAAAAGTGTGACAAAATATTAGGAGCCATGCAGCTCAACTCTCAATTTTTTTTTTTTTTTTTTTGATATTTTCAATGGGAACATTTAAGATTCAAATTCCTCTTTTGCCTAACTAGCACTTGAATTACTTGGCCCATGGACCTCTTAACAACATTCCTATGGTTCTTGAAACTCATTATACATTTTTTAACAAAAATGATAAGTCATTATATATTTTTCCTTTCAAATCAATGAATAGTTTATATGGTTTTCTGTTTTTGGTTTTTTTTTTTTTTTTTTTTTCTAGTAAATATCACCTCAAAAGAATTCTTATAACTCGACCTTAAGGGTGTGCTTGTTTGGATGTAAAATAGGGTGGATAGAAAATTTTGGAGAGAAAATAAGGAAGAAAACTTTTTTAGAGTGTGTTTAGTTGGGTGAAGAGGAAGGAAAATAAATGATGGGCCCAGATGTTTTCTCCCTAGGCCTACCAAAATGTTTTCTCTCCAAAATAGATAGAAAACTGAGTGTGGATTAAAATTTTCTTGATTGACAAAAATGCTCATATGCACAAAAATGCCTAGGTATTTTCTCCCCATTTGCCTTTCTCTTTTTGTTTTTTTTCTTTTTTTCTTTTTTCTGGGCAACGTTGCCTTTTCTCTCTCTCACACACACTTTTTTTTTAAATAAATTTGGATGATTGCTCTTCTTTTGTGGTTATTTGTTAATTTTTTGTTTTAATTGGGCATTATTTTTTAATAAGGGTATATGAGTAAATTTATTCAAACTCATTTTTTTCATATTTCCACTTTTCCACTCCTAATCAAACAAAAAGGAGAGAAAATAAAATATTATCTATCCTCCCACTTTTCCATCATCTCACCATTTTCTATCCTCCTACTTTTCCACTCCTCTAACCAAATAGACCCTAAATTTGACTCCCTTTCTCGTACTAATGGTCAAATTCGGACAGCCTTAAATTTGATGGCTTCAAATTGTGCAATGTTTGTGCAAGCCAAATGCAGTGAGTAAGTTTAAAAAACATGTACACCAAAATCCACAATATACTTAAATCTTAACTTGTAATTGATGGACCTAATTTTTTTTCAATAAGTACCTGTTGTAGTCTCATGTGTAAGTGATAAAATTCGATAACAAGTTGGCACTTAAACATGTTATGAAACAGTATTTGTTCGGGTGCTAGTAAATGAAGCTATATATTTGGTCAATTTAGAATTTAATGCATTTTATTGATCTATCAGAAAGTAATAAGACAGTCAAAATAAAAGTTATTATTATTTGTAACACAAAATTTACTATTTTACTTTTTGGCTAAATAAGTTGTGCTGTTGTTTATTAACAAATTGATGTGTTGTAGATTAAAGTAGACTCTAATTTTTGGTATATTATAGTAAGGGAAAGGTTTTGTATACAACATTAACGTATAATGTGTTATGTGGTAGTAAAAAGAAAGTGACAAGTGTTTAAGGTCTACATAATCATGTGCATTGCATGACTCTTGGACATATGTTGCTTTCTTTTTACTGTCACATAATTACGACATACAAAAAGAAGTCCATTTGTTTTTTGGCTCCATAGCAAGAACCTTGTGGTTTGTTTTTTGAATGCTCCACGGCAAGAGCCTTGTGGTTTGGAAGTAGATGGCGTGCTCGAACGAACAATATGGAACTCACTAACAGCACTGTTATCAAAAGTAGAAGCATGTTTATTTTGAAAGGCTCCACCAAAGAGTGCGAAAAAAAATTAAATTTGCATGCAATGTGTTCAAATGAGAAGGCTTATGTAGTTGTGGTAGCTCAGGATGGAAATGGAGATATTTTAAAGGTGTGGGATAGAAGTATAATGGTGTGTACGTAGTCCTAGTATTGCTAAAGCTTCTGCCATAGTTTGGGCTTTACAGCTGGCTAAAGATGAAAAGTTCCAAAGTATAATTGTTAAGGGTGATTCTAAGATCTGTGTTGATGGCTTAAATAAGAATTTGGATCAAGCATATTAGGAGATTCAGCCATTATTGAATGATTCATTAGTCTTGGCTAATTCTTTTGTGAATTGTTGACTTGTTTTTGTTGGATCAAGAAGACTTCGAATAAAGTTGGCTAGACATAAAAATTGAATAGGGTAAAGTTATGTACCTTTATTTATTTAATTTATCAAAACTATGAAAATGAGTTTGCTTTTACTATCTTTAGTTTATTAATCACATGGGTATCACTTTGCTCAACTGATAAGGTCTTTTGTCATCAATCAAGAGATTTGTTAATGATTCCAACCTTTTCTACCCCTATCTTATTTATAGACCATATATACAGTCAACATAAAGCGTGCGAAAATTGACTATTAATTAAACTCATTGGAACAAGGCAAAATAAAGTAGGATATTAAAAATAAATATTAAAAAAAATTGATAGTTACAATGGAAAATTGACAATTGGACACTAAATATCTCAATTGAAAATATAAAATATATATATATATATATATCAATCGAGTGATAAGGCTCTTATCAATGAGACATTTTTTTCCCTTCATTTTTTTTAATTAACTTAATTTTTTTCTTTATTCAAATTTAAATGTTTCCTTTATTGTGAATGTAGTTGCTTTATATCCTGCACAGTGAGAAGCTTATCCATGTAGTTATACTTTAATTAGACTAAAAGAGAAAAGTAACACAATCGTCCGCCGTCCACTTGTAATTGACTCTTAAGTCTTCACTAAGTCCAAAAACGTTTGGCCACCACGTGTTTTCTACGTACATGACAATGACCAATGCTCACTTGTAAGTCTGCTTTTTAATCCTCAAAAGTATTATGAAATTTATTTTGAAAAAGAAACCACGTGTTTTCTACACGACAATGACCAATGCTCACTTATTTGTTTGCTTTTTGATCATCCAAATTATTATGAAATTTCTTTTGAAAAAGAAACAAAAGATATTAAATAATTATACGTAACTAATAAAATTCTCGTGCTATGAGTCAAATTCAGACAGCCGTAAGTTTGATGGCTTCAAATTTTGCTAAGTGTGTGCAAGCCAAATGCAGTAAGTCTAAACTCTAAAAAACAAACCTAATTACACACCCAAATCCATAATGGACCTAATTTTTTTAATTTAATTTTCAACAAAAATACTTGTTGTGCTCTCATTTGTAAGTAATGAAATCCAATAACAAGTTGATACTTAAACATGTTGTGGAACGACGTGTTTGAGTGTCAGTAAATGAAACTATTTGGTTAACTTAGAATTTAATACATTTCATTGATTTTTTAGAAAATATTAAGATTGTCTCAATAAAAGTTATTATTATTTGTAACACAAATTTTAATCTTTTTTTTTTTTTTGGCTAAATAAGCTTTGCTATTGTTCATTAAGAGATTGATGTGTTATAAATTACTGGTTTTGGTGGCACTTGCAAGGCACGTGCTACCCCTTGATTGCAAAACTTAAGATGGGCTTCTATCTAAAGAACTATGAAATCATATTCTCAAAAATACATGTCATACAATGCTAATCTCGTTCATTGAAAAATTTTGATTACACACAAACTTAGAGTAACTATATAACATATGAAATATCAATTTTTCTATGATAGTTTTTTACAACCTATTTTCTAAAGGCAATATCCACTTACCAAAAACTTTTAAGAATGATATTGAATATCATTATCCTTCATTTTATAAATCTCTATGATGTTTAGCTTTATTAGTTTTTAATAGACAACCTTTTAGGCAGGAAAATAAATTAAAATAATAACAATAAAAATAAAAACAAGATAAGAAAATGCATATGTGCAATTGAAGTCTCTATTAGATAAAATTATAGATCTAGAAGCTTAAAAACCTAGTAAATTAGTGTTTTCTAAGTAACAAATAGAATATCTTATATCACGATTTCAACTTCCTAATCGTGACTACTACATAAAATAAAACTCAAAATATGTGAAGAAGATTTTTGAGATATTAAAATTTAGTGGGGTATTTTAGATAAAGAACAATGGAATATTTTAAGAATTAATCATAGGATTCATTAAGAGTATAGTTTAGAGAGTAATATTAGGGGGTATTTGCTAATTTCTAAAACATAAAGGGAAAATTGCTTGGTTTTATAGTTTAGGGGGACTTATAAACTACCCAAGAGTATAAAGGGAGAAACGGCATTTTCCCCAAGTATTTTTGCCCGTAAAACAATAAATGGACAAAATGTCTAGTAACTAATCCAAAAAATGCCCATAAAAGTATATTCCCCAGGTAACTAATCCAAAAAAGAAGTCCAGGAACACAACAAAATGTCACAATAATTTCACAATACCTTTATTTTTAGTTGTAGTTGCAATCGGTCTAATATTTTATTATTTTATTTTATATTTATTTTGACTTATAACGAACTTACACTTTAGTAGTTGTGAAAAAATTATGACATAAACAAAATATCTCAACATTTTCATAATACCTTTTATTTTCAGTTATGGTGGGTTTGGCATGATATTTTATTATTTCATTTCAACATATAAGGAATTGACACCTCAGTAGTTGTGAAAATATTGTAACAAAAACAAAATGTTACAACATTTTCACAATAAATATTTTATTTTATTTTGACCTATAAAAAACTAACAACTCAACAATTATGAAAATATTGTGATAATTTATTGTGTCATTATAACCGTTTCTAAACAAAAACATTATGTTAGCACATATAAACATTTTAAAAAAAAAAAAAAAAGAGAGAGAAAAAAGAGAGAGCTCAAAGTATCAAACCAATGTCAATACATATAAATATTAAAATTTAAAAAAAATTTAAAAACGGAAAAGGAGACCGACTGAAACGGTGAGTTTTGGCTCACCAATTGATTAACCAAATGGGCCTCTTAGCCCTTTTTATACAGGTGTTGTAGGTTTAATTGGGAGCCTTTGATTCTCCTTATTTAGGTAATATAATATTAAAATAAAAAATATTACATCTACAACATTTTTACAACACTTTTATAACAAATTTGAAATGGTAAGTTGTTATTGATTCTAATTTGAACATATCACTGAAATTATTTTTTTCCACTAATAATAGTCAATAATAACCTGCTATTTAGGATTTATAGTGAAAGTGTTGTAAAAATATTGTATGTGTTAGGTTCTAAAAGTTTAGAACAACTGGCAAATCGTAAGCACAAACTTGTCTAGATATAGATCCTAGAGTCTATAGGTATTATTAGACAATGCTTGAGATGATTCAAGAACAAGTAAGCTGTAGATTCCATAATTTGCCTGGTTCAACCGATCGAAAGACAGGCTCAATCAATCGAGAGTTGTATCTACAGAATTTTAATTAAGCCCGAAATAGTAGTTCCAGCCCAAAAAGGATTAGGGTTTCAAATCTACTTCTTCTAGAATATAAAAGAAACCCTAAGCACATTTTTAAGGGGTTTTAAAACTTTTCAGAGAGAGAAGAGTGTGTCTCTTTTGTATCTAGGGTTTTGTAACCAAAAAACTCTCTCATGTCTTCTACCGGTGTTATTCCTTGAAGAATCTCAAGATCCGGTGTTGTAAAAGTTGCTGCCTTCTCTAGTCATCAAAGCTGCTGATGATCTAAACCTTCAAGGGTGGTATTGGAGTCACAAATAGGAGAGTTTGTGTTTTTTATTACAAGTGTGGGTGTTTATGTTGCAAATACCTACTAGAGAAGGGGTTTGTGGATTCGGAGCTTGCACGTGGTGTCAGTAAGTTCTACATGTGGTAGCAATAGGATGTTAGTAATTTAAGTCTTATTATAAACTTCGATTCTCTATAGTGGATTTGCTTTTGTAAAGAGGTGGGCCTGGATTGAGATGTTGGGCAAATTCCTGCCGCACTAAGCCCAAGTTGTTTCTAGGTGAGGAGTCGGGACCGGCCCAATTGGAGCACACCTTGGCCCGGCTTGTGCACAATCTTCACCGCGTCTGCCAAAGTCTATTTAAGAGCTCACAGTAGGCAGAGTCATTGTCAACAGAACCAAAATACTAAACAGAACCAAAGTATTACATGGTCTTCGGATTCAAACCTATGGAGAAACTAGTAGTATGCATAACATTTCTTTATATTAAAGTTTTTCATTTGTGATCCAAACTCACAATTTTAGCTCAATAAAAGATAAAATTATACCAAACCAAAATGATTGTAGAAAAGATATAAAAGACAAAACTACACTAAACTAAAGCAACATTAAAAATTAAAAAAGTTCCTATAGAAATGCTCCTTCACTCTTTTTATATAGTTTCACTCTTTTTATATAGTTAGTAGATTAGTAGAATAGTAGAGTTTTTAGTAGAATAGTAGATTAATAGAAGACTTAAAAATTGACCAGGGTAAAGTTTTTCGTCCCTTTATTTATTTATTTCGTCACAATGATTTAAATGTGTTTGCCTTTACTTTCTTTTTTTTTCTTTTCTTTTCTTTTCTTTTTTTCCCTGCTATCTTTAGTTTACAAATCTATACATAATTTTTACTAATATGTCGGTGGTATTTATTTAGCATCATGTACACGCCTCGTTCTTGAATTAGTTTTGTACAGTTTCATTTAGTTAATACCTCTTTCTTTTCTTTTCTCCTTCTTTTTTTTTTTTTTTTTTTTTTGAGAAGTTGGCTAATACCTCTATGAAAGAGGCTAGGATAAGGAACCGAAGAGGAAATTAAGAATTTGCACCTTATTTTATTTTTGGAAAGATGAATGCATTTGGTCAATTTTTTTTTCCTCTTTTTCTTTTTTGTGTGTATAAAGTAGGTAAATATATAGAGAAAACTAAGAGCACTATGTGGGTGCCCTTGTGTTATTTTGTTAAGGACTATTTTAGGAAAATTTTGATACTATTAAAAAACTTAGTTACCATTTTTTTTCTTATAAAAAGTTTTAAAAATTATTTCTTAGACTAATACCTTTAAAGCATCCATTACCTTTCCATTAAAATAAGGTTTCAATATTTTTTAAGAAATCATTTTTTTTTTTTTTTTTTTTTGGAGAAACTTTTAAGAAATCAAGTTAGATGTCCAAAATTTATATATTTAACAATAACCACTCATTATGCCAAGACCTTTGTAGCTAAACTAGCACTTCTTGGTATTTTTAATAATAATACTACTAATTATGCCAAAAACTTTGTAGCTAAACTGACACTTTATAAATTTAAAAAAAAAAAATGTTGAGGATACCAATTCTCTCTCCCCTTTGTAACCATCATACTCATCTCAAAAATAAAACAAAACAAAACAATAAAGGACTAATAAAATCTCCTGCCAGTCGAATCCAAGCAGACTTGAGTTCGGGTGGCTGGCTCAAAATCAAGCACAGGCGATGGATGAGACTAATTCAACAACTTTGAATTTAATAGATTTTATTGTTCTACATCTAAACGAAAATAATAATAGGACACTCAAACCTCACATTGATATTGACAGTAGAAATTTCAATGCAAGGCAATGGTTCCGTGGGCTTTCCAGTTTCCACAAAGATATTTCGCGGACATTGCTTGAAATCAAAATGTGCCTGCGTCAAATCACCATTAAAGAATACTATCTTCTTATCCGGACTATCTGGCCTTTTGCCCTTAATTTTTTTTTTTTATTTAGCAATTTGCCTGTGGTTGCAAATTATATAGGGATATGCCCCTGTTTCGATACTCAATTACCTTAAAATCAAGTTTCTATGAAATACTCGATTTGTAGAAAATCGAGTTATGCCCGATCAAACTTAAAAAAAAAAAAAACAAAAAACAAAAAAAAGCATAGAACTCGATTTTATGGAAATCGAGTTCAAAAACGCTACTATAGGGCTTAAAAACGCCACTATAAGACTCACTGATGGGGTGATAACACTTACCAAAAAAAATTTTGCAGGAAAACACCGCTATAGAGGTTTAAAACGTCACTATAGGCCTTCCTGATACACTAAAAAAAAAATTGCAGGAAAAATCACAATTAAAAAAAAAATTGCAAGAAAACGCCGCTATAGGGCTTTAAAATGTCACTATAGGGCATAAAAACGCCACTATAGGGCTCCCACATATAAAAAATAATTTGCATGGTACTCAATTTTCCAATATTTGAGTTCCATGCAATTTTATTTTATTTTATTTTTTTTAAGCTTGATCGGGCATAACTCGATTTACTACAAATCGAGTATTTCATTGAAACTCGATTTTAAGATAATCGAGTATCGAAACAGGGGCACGCCGCTATATAGTTTGCAAACAGGGGCAAATTGCTAAATAAAAAAAAAAAGGGCAAAAGCCTAGATAGTCCCTTCTTATCCTTAAATCACACACGGGCATTAATCTTCAGGAAATGAGGAATCAAATTCCATTATGAAGCACAGTTGCGTTTGTTGAGTTAGGTATTTGTATTTTAATTGACGTGGTATGTCTTAGATTGTTGATTTATTTGAAAGACTTGTCCATGAAACGGACACACTCCATTTCAAAGAGAAATTGAGAGGATTCAACTCTGAGGCCGGAATGAAGCAAGAAAATTTTTCACGTCATGCAGGGCAGGGATAGAGTAATACAAAACCATGCGAGGTGAGAGCAAAGACCCCAGCCCCTTATATTTTCTTGGTTAATAGATGGGGCCTACCAAAAAATAATGGACCACTCACACTAATAAATAAGAAAGTATATTATGTTTCCACTTTCATACAATATCACATTCGTAGGTCCTAATCTTATATATAAAAAGTGGCTATGCTGCTACAGTGTTTCGGCACTGTGCACTCAGTGTGTTTGTACTGTGCAAGCACTGTAGCAGCAACAGTGTTTTGGTGAGGTTTGTTTGTTTGTTTTTTTTTTTAGTCTTCCATTTGTATTTTTTTTTTCTTTTTAAACATATTATTATACCGACACAACAAATTTCACAATATTTTTACAATTATTGAAGTGTCAATTTCTTATAAGTCAAAATAAAATAATAAAATATGAAATTGTGACCAACCACAACTGAAAATAAATGTTTTCAGAAAATGTTACAATACTTATTGTGCAGTGTTTTTTGTTTATTCAACTGGCATGGTAGCTACAGTGCCAAAAGTTTTTTTTTTTTAGTAATCGGTTTGTGTTTTTTTTTTTTTTTTTTTAATTTTTGTAAGCTGGTATATATTGTTATATTGACACAATAAATTTCACAATATTTTCACAATTATTGACATATCAATTTAATATATATCTAAATAAAAAAATAAAATATGAGACTATGACCAACCACAACTAAAATAAATGTTTTGAGAAAATGTTACAACACTTATTTTACAGTGCTTTTGGTTTATTCAATTGGCATGGTAGCTACAGTGCCTAAAGGTTTCTTTTTTTTCTTAATCAGTTTCTATTTTTTTTTTTTAATATTTATGTAAGCTGGTATATATATTGTTATACTGACACAATAAATTTCACAATATTTTC
Source organism: Quercus suber (assembly GCF_002906115.3). Lineage (NCBI taxonomy): Eukaryota > Viridiplantae > Streptophyta > Magnoliopsida > Fagales > Fagaceae > Quercus > Quercus suber. The sequence continues at coordinate 2,589,764 of NW_027069469.1, read as the reverse complement.
ACAATTATTGACGTATCAATTTATTATATGTCTAAATAAAATAATAAAATATGAGACTGTGACACCACAACTAAAAATAAATGTTTTGAGAAAATATTACGACACTTATTGTGAAGTGTTTTTGGTTTATTCAATTGGCATGGTAGCTATAGTGCCTAAAGTTTTTTTTTTTTTTTTTTTTCCAATAATCAGTTTGTGGTTTTTTTTTTTTCTTTTAAATATTTATGTAAGCTGTTTATATATTGTTATATAGACACAAAAAATTTCTCAATATTTTCACAATTATTGACGTGTCAATTTCTTACAAGTCGAAATAAAATAATAAAATATAAGATTGTGACCAACCATAACTAAAAATAAATGTTTTGAGAAAATATTCTAACTCTTATTGTTATCACAATGTTTTCATAATTGTTGATGTGGGGCCTAAGAATCTGGTGACCCCAGTCCACTTCGTACTAAGCCAAGGCCTGGCCGAGGAGGAAATGCCCGAGGACGAAGTGAGAAAAGTACAACTTGCCCAGGGACGCTGCCAAGGACAATCCTATCCTCGACCAATCAAGACCATAAGAGGAAGGAGCAGTGGGGCATCACAGGTCGCCTCCTAGGGCATCCCAGGGGAAAGGACAAATACAAAGTGCCATCCAGAGAAGCATGGTGGGAAGACAGTTCAAGGAGACTCTGTTACCTTAACATTAAGTGCGCACACCTAAATCTTTGGCTGCGTTAGTAGAGATGTGACCTCTGAACAGTGCCGCCTTGGTTGCTGCAACTCACAGAAGTGCTGGTAAAGTGGCTGATAAGACAAGCAGTCAGGAGAGGAGGCATGGATGATCAACAAATGGAAGAAAGAGATTACAAAGAAGGACTATATAATGGGAAAAGGGAGGAAGAAGAGGCCCCGGATGGAAGGAGGACCAAAAAAGCTTCTCAGACTGTGCCGAGGACAAACTTCCTTAGAAAATCTCAGTTCCTCTATGTATAAGGTGTTGACCATCATACGAGCCGCTGTAATCCTCACTAGGGCCTAGTTCTTAAACTCATTCTCTACAAATTTATTGTATTAGGCTAGTTAGGCTTGAGTTCATTCATCCAACAGTAGAGGTGCTCAAATCCAGTCCCTAAAATTGGCGTAGTCTGTGGGAAAAGCTTGTGCATTAGTGGGTGCAGCAGTCAAGGTGATGGTGGGATCGACGCACCGGTGACGTTCTTTGATAATCACACAACCAACGGTACAGAACATGCAGTCACGATCCTGATTGTTACTACGTTGTTAGCCTGTTCAGGGTTAGCGGTTGAGCGCCGCTATCGACTTTATTAAAATCGAGAAAGCAACTCTTTCATTACCATCAACGACACCGACTCCAAGTCATATTGGAAGAAAAAAAAAAGGAACAACGACACACCCACTCGTGAAGTAGTTATTGCAAAGAAATGAAGGTTTGGGAAGTAAAATAAAATAAAATAAATAATACAGTCTTTTTATTAAATAAAGGAGAGGTACATCGTACACTAAGGGTTTTCAACATGCTTGTTCTAAAGCTAATTGCTAAAAGAGGGGCTCGAGTAGACTTGTTCTAAAGCTAATTACAAAAAGAGAGGCTGAGGTAGGCCTGTTTTAAGGCTACCAACAACTCCCGAGTGCCTAATGGATGGTACCGATGATGAGAAAGAAGGAGCGAAAGCGCCTGATGACCTAGGCGTTTCAAGGCTACCAACAACTCCAAGGTGTTCCCTTGATTCTCTCCCAGTTTCATCATAATTTAGCATTGGAGGCGGCAGTACCTAGGCATCAACAGTCCCACAATCTTACAAAACCTCCATCGAACGTCCCCCCATCAAGGTTAAATCTAAACTTGGCCGCAACGAAAATCTGAGGCAATTCACCCCCACTTTGGCTCTCGGTTGCAGAAGGTGGGCCTTCTTCCTTGCTTGGTTGAGAGGTAGGAACGTCCTCGGCCTCCACTTCCCTTGCCCCAACGGCGTCACCTAGGATCTGGGCAATACTCTTGGTTCCTGAAAGGGGCTTGGCTTCCTTGCCCTTGCCATCATCCAGAGCCGCCTCATTTCCAAGGCANAGCACCTTATATAGAAGGCAAGGGTTGCTGGGAATTAATCCGCACTGAATTCGAAGGGAGAGTTATGACCAATTGAACCTAACCAATTTCCAAAGGGGCGCCCAATCGATGAACCTACGTCCACCCCCAAAGGTATTAATGAAGGCGCGCCTCGCGCACCGAAACGTCAAGTACACAACTCGAACAGCCAGGGGACGCCTGGTAATTAGAAACAGCGAAAAATTCGCGCAATGGGGCTATCGTCACACATGAGAGTGGAAGACCAAGCCGCCCTTGTCCAGGTCAACGTTGTGCTAGGGGCAAAATCCACAGAAGAGCCCCTCCTCGACAAGGCAAGGCCAAAGCCATTATTCCTCCCAAAATCGGCTTTTCAATGCTGAGGATAAGTCCCTTCGCGCCAAGCGACAAAGACCAAGTGCTAGACAGAACTAAGGTATTGCATGGTCCTCGGACTCAAACATATGGGGAAACTAGTTACTTCACAAAATCAAGTACTCGACAGAACCACGGTATTGCATGGTTCTCAAACTCAAACCTATGAGGAAACTAGTTACTTTGCAAAATCAAGTACTAGACAGAACCAAGGTATTGCATGGTCCTCGAACTCAAACCTATGGGAAAACTAGTTACTTCACAAAATCAAGAACTAGACAGAACCAAGGTATTGCATGGTCCTCGGACTCAAACCTATAGGGAAACTAGTTACTTTGTAAAATCAAGTACTAGACAAAACCAAGGTATTGCATGGTCTTCGGATTCAAACTTATGGAGAAACTAGTTACTTTGCAAAATCAAGTACTAGACAGAACCAAGGTATTGCATGATTCTCAGACTTAAACTTATGGGGAAACTAGTTACTTCACAAAATCAAGTACGAGACAGAACCAAGGTATTGCATGGTCCTCGGACTCAAACCTATGGGGAAACTGGTTACTTCGTAAAATCAAGTACTAGACAGAACCAAAGTATTGCATGGTTCTTAGACTCAAACTTATGGGGAAACTAGTTACTTTACAAAATCAAGTACTAGACAAAACCAAGGTATTGCATGGTCCTTGGACTTAAACCTATAGGGAAACTAGTTACTTCGCAAAATCAAGTACTAGGCAGAACCAAGGTATTGCATGGTCCTCACACTCAAACCTATGGGGAAACCAATTACTTCATGAAAAATCTAACTGTTAAACAAAATCAAGGTCTTGCATTGTCCTTGAACTCAAGCCTATAGGGAAACTAATTACTTCAAGAAAGAGCCAAGCGCTAGACAGAACCTGAGCTACGCTTGGTTCCTCGGACCACATGTTTTGACGATGATGACCCTTCTTATAACAAAATCTCAAAATTAAGCCCATGAGCATCACTTAAAGCAGTTTAGGGTGCCATGGACTTGGTTCTGGTTCAACTCACACCTAGAGGATTCCTCTTTCCACAACTTTGAATGTTCATTAAAGGGCTAAATGATCTAGTGACTTTGATTTATCCTAGTTCTAAATCCAAAACAAAAGAGGGATAGGTTTCCACTTGTACCCACATCTTTACGTTATTATAATTATTGCTACGACAAGCCGAGGTGCAATCAGAGTTAGGATTGTACAAGCAGGAAAAGATAAGCAAGGCAAGTAAGGGAAAATGGAATGTGCACTTCATTAAGTCCACAGAAGTTACAAAGCAGGAGTCACATTATAGTGCTTAAAAGAAAAATATAAAATAAATAAATAATAATAAAAGGCAAAAGGGCCAAAGGGCCTATTTCTTCAACTTAATCCTTCCCCGCCCCCCCCCCTTGGGAGGCTGGTCCATGGCAACCTCGAGGTCCTCAGAGCTCTAGCTTGGAGGAATAGCCTGTGGAGGTATCGTGAAGAGAGCTGTCTCCTTAGCAAGAAGGACCTGGGCATTAGAGGAGAGGTGCGCAGCCTCCTAGGGTGCTTCCTCATTAGGAACTTTGTCTGTTGCAATTACCCCAGGAGGATCAACTTCCCTGGCAGGCTCATTAGAAGTGGTAGCAGCAAGGGCGTCTTCATTCGGAGCAATACAGACTTCCTCAATGGCCGCTTGAGCCTCAAAGCTAGAGGGGCAGCCTCACGGATGACAAAAGGAAGTAAACGTTCTCAACCTTCCACAGGTCAGATGAAGCCTCAACTCCAGCTTGTTTGAGAGCCTCATTCCAAGTCTGGGAGCACTAGAACATGCATACCCCAGGACTTGAACTTTAAGTGCGGCCTTCGTCTCAGCCACCCCCTTGGCATAGAATGCCTCCTCGGCTGCCTCCTTAGAGGCCTGAGCCTCTGCCCTACAAAATCTACCTCTTCTTTAGCCCTTAAAGCTTTATCCCTAGCTCCCTCTGCCTCAATCACCTTTTTCTTCAGCTCGGCGATTTGCTCTTTGGCAATCGTCAACTATTCCTCCACCTCTTGCAAACGCCTTGTTTGGTCCTTAGCCTGCCTTTGGGCGCCTTCCAGATCTACTACAATGCTATCCTTAGCCCTAGTCATCTCCTTAAGATCCCCCTAGCTTTCGCGAGATCATCCTCGGAGGCCTTAATGGTCCGAACAGCTTCTAGGCGCTGGTCACGCTCACTGTCCAAGGACCTGTTTTAATGTGGCTGCCTCCTCCAGTCTAAATGTGGCCTGGACAGCCTGCCAGTAGAAACAAGTGCACAGTAAATGGAAAGTTCAAGAAAATATACTTGTATATATAGTAGTCAAAATCAAATCACAAGTGTGAAAAGTCTTACCATGCCCAAGTACTTTTGAGGTTTAAGAAGACCTCCTTACTCCTCAAGTTCTCCAATTCGGCCATATCGATGAGAGAGCAAAAGAGACCTCTCCAACGCTCAACCACATATGTGCCTTCCCCACCCCCCTGAAGTCCCTAAGGGAAGCACTATCATCAAGGGCTCCCCGTGGAGCATTGGGGTTGGAGCCAGTCTAGGGCTCAGCCTCTAGGGCCATTTCCTTCCCTCGCTCTAGTGCCCTACTCTCTGCTACTTGGAGGGCCACCGAGCCTCATCCTCCTCTTGAGAAGAACGAGTCTTGTCTCCTCCCATGGTTCTCTTGCCCTTGGGGTCCTTCTTATTTTTTGGGATCTGAAGGCTTGGACCTCTGTGGCATACTTGGCTGAGATAGAGGAGGTGGGAACTTGGAATGAGCAGGAGACGACCTGGTCTGAGCAGGCTAGAACTTGGGCGAAGGAGGGGGAAGCTGGGACTGGGACTTCGTTGGCACATCCTTCCCCGACTGGCCCTTAATCAGGTCAAATAGGCTAGTTTGGGGCTGTCTTTTGAAATCCATCTCTGCCTGATGAGAAGTCTCTACTGATGAGAGGTCTACTTCAATCAGATTAGGGTCGCCCAAGTCACCAGAGGGATCCTCGACCTGATGGGCTTGGTCAAACGCGCCAAACTCGTCCTTGGGTGGACCAAGGTCAGCGACTTCTTCTTCTTCTCCTGGTTCTCCTCCCCCGGCCTCTGCAACCTGAGGTGATGAAGAAGGACCTACCAACGAGATGCCTTCCAGAATAAGAGATCCTTCAGGGAACAAAAATCCGTGCTCAGCTACGGTGATTTGGCGTAGCTGAGGATCTTTTTTCTAATCACGTACTTGAGGGCCGAGAAAGATTTTTGGATTGGATCATACCCAAGGATCTTGTGAGCAGCTCTAACTTGATTGTCGTCTTTGTTCACAAAGACCTCTGCACTCAGTAGAATTTGCAAATCCTCCTTGTTGACTAGATGGAAGTGTCGTTCGAAGGCATGTGGGTCTACAAAAAAAAGAAGGCACGTTCTTGTTAGCAAACAAACAGTGCGAATTGGAATAACATAGAAGATCAAGTTCTTTCCCACTCTGAATACCCTACCTGGTACCCCTTCCTCTGTTGCACAATGAAGGCCATCATGCCACTCTCCAGATACGATGAGGAAGTCCTTATCTAACCCCTTACTGACCCAGGAGACACTGGATAAGCCACACCCTATCCTCCCTCGTCTTCATGTAATAAGACTTACCCTTTAGAAGTTGGAGGTTGTAGCACCAATTTCATCAGGCGTCCACACAACCTAGAATCCTAAACACATTGACGGCGCACTGAATGGGGCTAGCCGGAAGTGCCTAAGGTAGTCCCTCGTCATCGGCCCCATAGGGATTCTCATACCACCTTCTAAGAAGGCGATTATGGGAATCACCACTTCACCCTTTTCCTCCTAATATACCAATCCCCTTCTTCGTAGTACCTCAAACTCACGTTGCTGGGTATCCTATAATCGGCAATGAATTTCTCCATCGCCTCCTCAAACTTAACCAACCTCTTAAATCTACCCATCCTAAAGAACGGCTAAAAATTCAAAGAAGAGTGAAAGAAAGAGAGGAATAAGGGAGAAGAAAATCAGAAATGGAAAAGCACAAGATAGAGTAAGAAGAAAGCTTACAGAAATGAAGGGAAGCTCCTCGGGCAGGCTTTTTTATGTTGGAAAGAGACGAGTTTAATTGGAGGTTTGACCGGATTCAAAGTATGTGCACTAGAATTCTTGAATGCAAAAGTAAGGAGGCAAACCGGTTCAAATGAGTATTTATATCCTCAATCAAAGACAACAGGGCGGAGTTTTCCGCCTATAAAGGCGAAAAATCCCTACCGTCAGATTACCATCACGCCGTTGAACGTGGGGAGTATAGAGCTGCTAGAATTTAATATAGGTGTGCGCCGTATATCGAGGCACTAGAAACATGCATTGGATAGGCGAAAAGATTCCAAAACTAACGTAGGCCAAGATCGGGCAAGCCATGACAACGGCCCGAGGACATCAAAATCCTCCTCCCCGTCCAAGGATATGAACAGTAAGACTTTGAGGGGCTATTGTGGGGCCTAAGAATCTGGTGACCCCAGTCCACTTCGTACTAAGCCCAAGGCCCGTGCTGAGAAGGAGGAAATGCCCGAGGACGAAGTGAGAAAAGTACAACTTGCCCAAGGACGCTGCTGAGGACAATCCTGTCTGGCCAATCAAGACCATAAGAGAAGGGAGCAGTGGGCATCACAGGTCGCCTCCTAGGGCATCCCAGGGGAAAGGACAAATACAAAGTGCCATCCAGAGAAGCATGGTGGGGGGACAGTTCAAGGAGAGTCTGTCACCTTAACATTAAGTGCGCACACCTAACTCTCTAGCCGCGTTAGTAAATATGTGACCTCTGAATAGTGCTGCCTTGGTTGCTGCAACTCACAAGAGTGCTGGTAAAGTGGCTGATTAGACAGGCAGTCAGGGGGGAGGCATAGATGATCAACAAGTGGAAGAAAGAGATTATAAAAGAAGGACTATATAATAGGGGAAAAGGGAGGAAGAAGAGGCCCTGGATGGAAGGAGGACCAAAAAAGCTCCTCGGACTGTGCCGAGGACAAACTTCCTTAGAAAATCTCAGTTCCTCTATGTATAAGGGTGTTGACCATCATATAAGCCGTTGTAATCCTCACTAGGGCCTAGTTCTTGAACTCATTCTCTACAAATTCATTTTATTAGGCTAGTTGGACTTGAGTTCACTTATCCAACAGTAGAAGTGCTTAAACCCAGTCCCTACAGTTGAGATATCAATTTCTTATACATCAAAATAAAAAAATGCTAAGTCCACAACATTTTAACATTAATTTATACAGTGCCTAAAGTTTTTTTTTTTCAATTATCGTTGTGTTTTTTTTTTTCTTTTAAATATTTATGTAAGCTGACATATCTATTAACTATATAAAAAGAGCCAAAGGCTCATGAATAGTGTTTTTTTTGGTTTATTCAATTAGTGAGGTGCATTTCTCTTTTCTTTTTTTCCCCCTTTAAGTATGCCAGTTGGTTTGAGCTTTGTTTTTGTTTTTGTGTTTTTTTTTTTTTTTTTTTTTAAGATCTTTATATGTTTACTTTGTACTTGCAATGCAAGTTTACATTGTAAATACACAAAAGTGGTTAATATTATACATATTTGCACAAAAAATGGTAAATATTGTACAAAGTTTGTAAATGTGTACGAAATTTGCCAATTTTTTTGTGTCTACAATATAAATTTACATTGTAATTAAGTACAATGTATACATAGAAATTTTTTGAAAATGTTGTAACGCATATGTTAATTCCTTATGGGTCAAAATAAAATAATAAAATATTATACCAAGACCTAGCACAACTAAAAATGTCGTGACATTTTGTTATTATTACAATATATTCACAACTATTGAGGTGTAAGTTATAAATCAAAATAAAATAATAAAATATTGTACTGGGATCTGTCACGGTCTTATACGATTAAGATTAACTTTTTATGACATAACTATCAAAATTCTTAAAATTAATGTATCTTTTGATTAATGTAAATCTCTATGTATTTTAAAAATCAAACGATTTTTATTTTTATTTTTATTTTGTGATATAAATAAAATCTAAAATTAATCTTAATTACTACTTTTTTTTCCCCATGGCTAGCACGTGCTTTGCACGTGCTACCTTGACTAGTATTGTATAAAGCGAAAACACCATTGCAAACTTTTGTATTGAAAATAGGACACTTATATTACACCACCACATTGATATTGAAGCTATGTGGGACCCATTTACTTTGAGTGGGATATTGTAGGGATAGAGAGTGGAAATAGCACATGCCTTATCTACACTTTACACCCCAAACTTTGGTATTGAAATTGGACACTTTTTTTTTTTTTTTTTGAATATGAAATTGGACACTTAAACCCCACACTGATATCAAAATCATAAGAATTTAATGCAAAGTGATTGATTCAGCAGTGGGCTTTCAATGAAAAACTCAAGCTCCATTTGGATAGAACTTATTTTGCTGAAATTGAAAACTGAAAACACTGTAACAAAATAATTTTTAAATGAGTGAATGGTGCTATGGGAGCTATTTTTAATGAAAAAGTTGTTGAAAATGGGTCCCGTGAACAATATGCGAGACCTATAAAACTAATGAAAAGTAGCTGAAAAAGTCAGAAATATATGGCTACTGTTCATGAACAGTAGCCATTTGTCCCCTTGAAACGGGTGCTACAGCAACCAAAAAAAAAAAAAAAAGGAAAAATGCAGGAAACGCCAAACGCCAGACGCAACGTGTATCCAAACCCCACCTCAATTTGGCAAAAATCGAGTTTCTTGAAAAAACTAGCATGTAACTCGAGTTCCATGCTGGGGTTTTTTTTTTTTTTTTTTTTTTTTTAAGCATGTAACTCGAGTTCCATGCTGGGGTTTTTTTTTTTTTTTTTTTTTTTTTAAGTTTAATTGCCTATAACTCGATTTTCACCAAATCAAGTTTTTCACTGAAACTTGATTTTTAGAAAATTGAGTTTAAAATAAGAGCATATCTCTAAATAGTTTCAGACAATGAGCATTTTGCTAGACATTTTGATGAAAAAGGTATATCTCCATTTTGGCCTAGCTGGCTAAAGATGAAAAGTTCCAAAGTATAATTATTAAGGGTGATTCTAAGATCTGCGTTGATGCCTTAAATAAGAATTTGGATCAGGCATGTTAGAAGATTCAGCCATTATTGAATGATGCATTAGTCTTGGCTAATCCTTTGGTGGGTTGTTGACTTGTTTTTGTTGGATCAAAAGGGATGCTAATTCCATAGGCGCCCATGAGCTAATTAAGTAGGTATATTTTGTATTTAAATATATATCTCCTAAGTTTCAAAAAAAAATATATATCTCCTAAGTTTGTAACTGTGTATCCTTTCCTCGTGCTGTCATAGAGGATTGGGAAAGAGATTTATTTCTTTTGCTCCTTCAATGAAATATTCACATTTATCAAAAAGACAAAAGACACAGTAGTTAGGTTAGGTGTGTTTGTAATATAATTAATACGTGTATTTCTCCAAATTAAAATAAGGTTTAAATCTTCACTTGAGTGAGTTTTAAAGTCAATTTTAGTCATCCTCATGCAATAATGTCAAAAACATTTCCATGTATATTTCTTCCAAGAACTGTGGACTGAAAATTAATTCATATAACTTGAACTTTTTCAGAACTCTTGTTGATGATGCATAATTAGAATTTGCACAAAAGTCCCTCAAATAAGTCAACAGACAAACTTTAGTCAACTTTTTATTTTGGACACATTTACAATACACTAGCATGGAGTGCATAATACCATATATATATATATATATATATGATATTATCGCATAATTAAAACCCACTTTATTCTTAATTAATACTGCCCTCCACGATAATAAGCAACCTAATGCTTGATTATTGTTGAACCGTGGTGCTTCATTTGTTAAGGGGTTGGAGGTGCGCAACGTCTATATGGGGTACGACTACATCCAGATGGCGGAGTTGGCTTCGTCTTATAGGTTGGACCTGGCGATGGCGGAGTTGGCTTCCTATAGGGTGGACCTGGCGTTGGCGGAGTTGGTGGCTTCAAAGGTGGAGTTGGTGGCTTCAGAGGCGGAGCTGGTGGCTTCAAGGGCAAATCTGGCGGCTTCGACCGACATGATCGTCGATATGGTTCACACTTTCCTGAGAGCAAAAGTTCCATATATGAAAATCTTAAAATGTGAAAGTACATGGTTAGAAACTTAGAATTGATCAGAAACACATTAGCTTCGGGAGGTGAATAAGTGATTATCTTATAGGCCTCTAAAAACAGGAAAATAGTTTTATTATTAGTATATAAGAAATCATATTGAATTACTCATTCTTTAACAACAATTGAAATAATATTATATTCAAAATATTTGTCAACACAAATAAGCAACTGCTACTAGTATGTAAAATCTTACTCAATATATAAATAAATTTACTTTATTAAGTATGCTACAAAATTGATTAAAATAAAAACTATCTACTAGAAACTAACTTTCTGCTGCGTTTGAAGAAGGAATGAAAAATATGGAAGTCAAGAGAAGGGAAACAATGAGAATGGCCTTCATTTTGAGAGTCAGTGATTCTAAGCTTCTCTATCCTGGTCTTATTTATAGACCATACATTCAAGTAGAAACTTGTAAAATGGACTATTAAACTCACTGGAACAAGACAAAATGAAGTAGGATATTTAAAAAAATAAAAATCGATAGTTACTATGGAAATTTGACAATTGAATCCCTAAATATTTCAATTGGAAACATAAAAAAAATATCAATTGAGTTACAAGACTCTTGACAAATAAAATATAATTGAACGAAGACTAAAAGGGGAAACACATGAAAAAAATAAGAAGACTTCAAATAAAGTTGGCTAGAAATAAAAATTGAATAGGGTAAAGTTATGTATCTTAATTTATTTTATTTATCAAATCTTTAGTTTATTAATCACGTGAGTATCAGTTTACTCAATTGATAAAGTCTTTTGCCATTGAATAAGAAATTTGTTAATGATTCTAACCTTCTCTACCCTTGTCTTATTTATAGACCATATATACAGTCAAGTAAAAACATGTGAAGTGGACTATTAATTAAACTCACTAGAACAAGACAAAATAAAGTTGGATATTTAAAATAAATAAATACAAATCAATAATTACAACGGAAAATTGATGGTTGAACCTTAAATATCTTAATTGGAAACATAAAAAAATATCAATTGAGTTACAAAGCTTTTGCCGATTAGACATTTTTCCCCTTCATTGTTTGCAATGAACTTAATTTTTTCCTTTACTTAAATTTAAATATTTTGGTTTCCTTTATTGTGAACGGAGTTGCTTATATCCTACATAGTGAAAAGCTTATCCATGTAATTATACTTATAAACTAAGGGTTAGTTTGGATTTGTTTATTTTGCTGAAACTAAAAAAAATTTACTGAAAGTATTGTAAATAAAGATAAAAAAGTTAATTGAAATAGTATAATAAGATCCATGAACAGTAGTAAAAATAAATTAAATAGTAAAATAAGTTGACAAAAATAATTTTTGCCCAACAAATGCTAAAAGAGAAAAGTAACACCATCATCCACCGCCCACTTGTAATTGACTCTAAAGTCTTCACTAAAGTAAGTTCGAAAACGTTTGGCCACCACGTGTTTTCTACATGACAATGACCTGTGCTCAATTATTAGTCTGCTTTTTATCATCCAAAGTATTATGAAATTTCTTTTAAAAAAGAAACAAAAGATATTAGTTAATTATACGTAACTAATAAAATTCTCGTGCTACTGGTCAAATTCAGACAACCTTAAGTTTGATGGCTTCAAATTTTGCAATGTGTGTGCAAGCCAAATGCATTAAGTCTAAACTCTAAAAAACAAACCTAATTACACACCCCAATCCATAATATGTTTAAGTGTCAACTTTTTTTTTTTTTTTCGGTAAACCAAGAGATAACATAAACTTAAGAATTCACAAGTCTATTACAGTGCAAATTAGCCTTATCAGCAGCTAATATCGCCTCCACCACAGACGGTGGGTTACAAAAAGTAGCAAAATTATACATAGACTGTGCCCCTAATTTCGCTAAAGCATCAGCGCATTGGTTTGCTTCCCGATAAGCATGGATCACTCGCTTGTTTGGGAACTCCTTCAAGAGGGTCCTGCAGTCGGTTAAAAGAGGCTCCATAGACAGATTTTCAGATTCATTGTTCATTAGAATAACAATACTCAAAGCATCCAATTCAATTATTAGGTGCTGAATTTCCATTTCCTTGGCTAAAATCAACCCATCTCTAAGGGCCCACAGCTCAGCCAATGCACTATTAGTGAACCCAAGCCCTCTTGCAAAACCTTTCAGCCAAGACCCATTATGATCTCGAATCAACCCTCCTCCACCTGCTCTTTCCGGACCCTTCATAACTGAACCATCTGTATTTAATTTCAACCAACCCCTCGGTGGCTTCTCCCAGCCCACAGGAATAATGGATTTAAGTTGTTTGGACTTAGTATCAAGTCCAATAGAGAAGAATTCAGCACTGCCCTTTAGGCATTTCCTCCATACCTGATCGTCCACAGTTCCTGACCGAAACAGAAAGTTGTTTCTGTGAGTCCACAAAGACCACAATCCCATAGGAAATAGCACCTTCCAAGGTATACCTTTAACAGTGACGTTCATATCAAACTTACAATTGAGTTCCATCCAAGCTTTGAAGGGAAGAGTGAATGAATTTCTGATGCAGTGGGGGACTTGTAGTTGCTTCCAGAATTGGCATGCAACCTCGCAGCTTCTGAACAAGTGTTCTATGGTTTCGTTATGTTTATTACACAATTTACACAATGGATCAAGGATTAAACCTCTTGAACCCAGTACCTGAGCCGTAGGGAGGCTATCATGAATACATAGCCATAAAAGGAATTGAATCTTAGGGGGAGTTATAGCTTTCCATATCCATTTAAAAGGCAATGTATCCAGGTTCAGGGGGTTTAACCCCTTTGCAATGAGATATGCAGCTTGAATAGAGAAAGAACCATTACTGGAATAGTTCCACATAAGGCTGTCACAAGCTTGAGGAACATAAGAGAAGGGTGTGGCCTTTATGGTGTTCAGCACACTTGCTGGGAGTTCAAAGGAGATGCTTGATGGCTTCCAAACATGATTTACATCAAAACATTGCCTGACAGACAACTCTTCTTCTCCACGGGTTAGGGGACCTTCAATGAGCTCTCTCAATCTCCCATTAGGTAACCAGAAATCCATCCACATATTCACTGAATCACCAGTTCTAACTGTCCACTTTAAGCCTTTCACATATATAGGCCCTCCTCTTTTGCAAGCTGCCCAAATTCGAGAGCAGGGCAGCTTTCTTCCTTCTTCAGTAACTCTGCTGGGACAGAGGTATTTTGCTGACAGCATCCTTGCCCAAGGCTTCCCTTCTTCATTAGCAAGTCTCCAACAAAGTTTGGCTAAGAAAGCTTCATTTCTGTGTTTCATTGAGTGAATCCCCAAACCTCCCAAATCTTTGGGCAGCGTAACAGTACTCCACCTAACCATATGCATTCTCCTTCTTTCTTCAGTTGACCCCCAAATGAAATCCCTCATCATTTTGTCAATGGAGTCACACACTTTGGCAGGGAGGCTATGGCAATGCATGTAATACTCTGCGATTGGGGCAGCAGCAGATTTGGCTAGCACAAGTCTACCAGCTTTTGATAGTAATCTGGATTTCCACCCAGCAAGCTTACTTTGAACCTTGTCAAGAATAAAGTTAAATGTGTTACCAACTCTTCCTTTGTGAATGATGGGAAAACCCAGATATCTACCAAGGTTATTTGTAGCAAGGATCCCCAGTCTCCTACATATAGTCCTCCTCCTCCTAGCAGTGACATTGGAAGAGAAGAAGACTCTAGACTTATTATAGTTCACTTTCTGCCCAGCCAGGTTACAAAAATTATTAAGAACTTCCATAATGGCATTGCAATTCTTGGAATTAGCTTTGGCAAAGAGCATAATGTCATCGGCAAAGAAAACATGGGAGAAGCTAGGCCCACTCCTGGAAGCTTTGACCATATCCCACTTATTCTCCTCACACATTTTGGTTATTTGAGCCCTGAGAAACTCCATGCATAAAAGAAACAAATAGGGCGAAATGGGATCTCCTTGCCTAATTCCTCTTGAGGGACAAAAGGATTGGAGTTTGTTTCCATTAAAGAGAAGAGATGTTGAGGTTGTAGACACACAGCTTAGGATCAGCTTAATGATGTTCTCAGGGAACCCAAAATGAATAAGCACCATCCTAATGAAACTCCATTCTAAGCGGTCATAGGCTTTCTCCAAGTCTATCTTCACCACCATATACCCATCTTTACCTCTCTTTTTACCAATGGAGTAAATAAGTTCCTGAGCTATGATAACATTATCTGCTCCTCTCCTCCCTTCCAAAAAGGCAGCTTGCATAGGAGAAATGAGTCTAGGCAGTAGGGGTTTGATCCTTTGAACAAGGATTTTAGAGACAATTTTATAGACAGTGTTGCATAAGCTTATAGGCCGGAAATGGCTTACTGTCTCAGGTCCCAGTTGTTTGGGGATCAAGGCAATAAGGGTTTGATTGAGGTAATCAGGAATTTTTTGGCTAGCAAAAATTTGCTTCACCTTATTCCTCACAGATTCCCCGACCACAAGCCAGAACCTTTGAAAGAAGCCAGCATGCATCCCATCACTACCCGGTGCCTTGTAAGGCTTCATGGAACTGAGAGCCTCCCAAATTTCTTTGTCAGAAGGCATTATCCCCACAGAGTTGGCTTCATCTACCTCAAGCCTCATGCACCACTCTGAATCCCATCTTTGAACCAAAGGGCATGCAACTTGATCTGTCTGGTATAGCTTCACAAAGCTTCTGTTAAATACTTCCTGAACTTGCTCTACATCATGAATCCAAACCCCTTCTTCATTCAAGATGCTGGTAATTCTATTCTTACTCCTTCTAACTAAAGTAGTCAAATGGAAGAAAGAAGTGTTTCTCTCTCCAAAAATGGTCCAATTAACCCTAGATTTTATTGCCCACAATTCCTCTTCCAGCTGTAAAATCTCATTGTATTCTCTAGTTAGTTGATCTTGAAGGTCAATCAAGAAGCTATTAGGATTATTAGCCAGAGCACGCTGGGTTCCTAATAACCTTGCCATGATTTGCCTCTTCCTAACAAAGATATTGCCAAAGACTTCCTTGTTCCAAATTTTGGCTTTATTAGTGAATCTGTTGATTGCTTCAGCTAGATTAACATCCATGTCAGCCCAAGACTCCCTAACAATGGCTGGAAAATCATTGTGACTCAACCACATAGGTTGGAATCTAAAGGGACGATTGGATGCATTAGTCAGTTTAGGGCACAAACTAAGCAAAAGGGGGCAATGATCAGAATTAACTCTGGCCAAATGGGTAACCTTAGCTTCTGGGAATGAGGATTTCCAGTCAGGATTAGCCCAAACTCTGTCAAGCCTACATTGGATAAGACCTCCCAATTCCCTCTTATTAGTCCAAGTGAATTTTGGTCCTGAGAACCCCAAATCCATCATTTGACACACATTCATGCAATCAAGAATAGCCCTAACTCTCCTTTGACAGATAGGATTACCCCCAGCCTTTTCATCCTCAGCAATAACTTCATTAAAATCTCCCATAAGAGCCCAAGGGAGATTATGTAAAGTGGTTATCAATTTAAGATTATCCCATAACATGCATCTCTCAGCAAACCTAGGACTAGCATAAATGGCACTAACAATCCAGCTAAGGGATTGAGATCTTACCCGGATGATGGCATGAATCTCCTGTTCAGTTGAGGCCAGCACTTCCACATTCACCAAGTCAGTCCTCCAAAGCATCCAAATGCCTCCAGCAAAACCAATAGTGTCAGCTACCACTGAACCATCGAAAGGCAAGGATTCAATCATCTCCACAGCCCTAGCCCCACTCATTCTGGTTTCAGTGATCACCATGAGCATTGGAGCATGCCACTCCACCAAATCCATCACTGTCTTCCTGAATTGGGGTTTCATAGCACCCCTACAATTCCAAATCAGGATATTCATCATCTTAGATGGGGTTTTTGAAGGATCAAAAGGCATTAAGGAGGAAGAATCCTCAATGCCTCTCAATTTCCATGCTCCCATCACCTCTGCCTCGCTCTCCAATCTCACCCGGAACAAAGAGATCGAGTGGAGAATTATTCCCCTCTCCCTTATTGTTGATTTGGTGGGAATGGTGCTTGAAGTCATGTTCACCCAGTGCATATTCCCCATCATAGAGCATACCACAGGCTTGGTTTGAGGAATCCTCCTCGCAGAGATCACCGTTTCCAACCATTTCTTCTCTACCTCGGTTAGAGATTTTTCCGAGGGCTGCACCTTTGAACTTGTCCCTAACGAGCTTAAAGTTGTTGGTGGAGGGCACTGAAGCACAGGACTGTCCGTGACAAACCTCCACTGTGACAGGTAACCCGCCTTTCTGCTCTCTACCATCAGTGGGAGCAAATTCCTCCAAGCCGGCATCAGCTCCAAGTCGAACATTGGAATGATCTTTCCCCTGTAAAACAACCCCCACTTCTCTGTTATCTCCATGTTTGCTGAAACTCAGGGTGCTAGACTCCTTTTCCTTATCCGTTAAGACTGGCCTTGCAGTAGTGTTAGCTGCTTTATTCAAAGAAGAGAAACGTTGGTCCGGCCCAAAGTCCTTTGATGGGCCAGCACTAGCCCCAAACACAAAAAACTCCTTTTCCTTACCCAGGCCCATAGCACTTTTTTGATTCCCAACGGTAACATTGGCCTTTAGTTTGGAATTAGCACGAGCTCCCTTCCTGCGTGTACCTTTCCCATCAGTTGTCTTGTTATGATAAGACGAGCTGCTCAAATCCTCTTCCCCATATGACCTATTAACCTGCAAATGTGGCGCCTTTCTTTTCCCCACTGCCCTCTCACCATCCCCTACACTATGCAAGGTCTTTTCGTGCTGCTGTTGGGAAGACTCATCAGATTGGCTCCCATATGAGCCATTTAGCTTGTCTCGGGCCCTGTTCCTTGGCTTACGCCGCGTTACAAGCATCCAATCCCCATATTCATCAAGTTGACTGGCAGGAGCTTCATCAACCATAGGTGTTGTAGAAACATCCCTTTGGTTCTCCTGACTTTCACTACCCTGCTCAACCTGAACATCCTTCTTATTCTCACGGACTAAAAAAGGACACATTTCTCTACTATGGCCAATTCGACCACACTCGAAACAAAGCGTGCCAATACCTTCATATTGAATACTTTGCTTGAGTCTCCCCAGAAAAATGGATTTAACAAGTGGTTTTTCCAGGTTGACCTGAACGCACAAACGGGCAAAACGCCCTCTAGCTCCATTGGCAGTATTAGCATCAATACGTAAAACAGGGCCAATAGCTCTACCTATTTTTAGCAGAGCATTATGCTCATAATACTCTATAGGTAGTTCAGGCAATCTAATTCACACTGCAACTGAAGAAAGAGTTGCTGAAGATGCTTGGAATTCAGGTTCCCACTGTCTGATGGCAAGGAAATGTTGTCCTATGAACCAAGGGCCACCCTTAAGAACGTTATCAACATCCTCACTAATTTCAAATCTGATTAGATAAAAATCAAATCCCAAATCAATGCAATCCATACCTCCTCTTGTGTTCCACATGCTCCGAATCTTGGAGACAAGAAACGAGTAACCAATCCTCCTCCCAAAAGGTTTGATTATGAGGGCTTGATACCAAGGGGCTCTCATACAGGATTTCTCATCCCTGGAGAAGCACACCCTGATACTGCCATCCTCTGCATGTTCATCTTCATCATCAGATACAACATCCTCCTGCATGTCACTAGCGAAACCAAAGGCTTTCTCAAATGCTCCTGGAATTGATCCCACCAACTTGTCTCTATAGCTTCCTGCCTTTGCATGTAAATTATCTTCCTTATCCTCTGCTACCTGGTGACCATCCTTGAATTTCTTTGTACTGCGAGCCAGAGTATCTGCTTCCTCATCAGAGCGCTTCAAGTTCTCCCTTTCTCTCTCCATAATTATGCCCTTCGGCTGGTTTTTTCGTTTAAGTGTCAACTTTAAATTGGTGGATCTAATTTTTTTTTTGTTTAATTTTCAACAAATGCTTGTTGTGGTCTCATTGTAAGTAATGAAACAATAACAAATTGACACTTAAATATATTGTGGAACAGAGTGTTTGGATGTCAGTAAATGAAACTATTTGGTCAACTTAGAATTTAATACATTTCATTGATTTTTTAGAAAATAATAAGATAGTCTCAATAAAAGTTATTATTTGTAACACAAATTTTACTCTTCTCTTTTTTTGGCTAAATAAGCTTCGCTATTGTTTATTAAGAGATTGATGTGTTATAGATTACTAGTTTTGGTGGCACTTGCGAGGCACGTGCTACCCCTTAATTGCAAAACTTAAGACAGGCTTCTATCTAAAGAACTATGAAATCATATTCTCAAAAATACATGTCATACAATGCTAATCTCATTCATGTAAAAATTTTGATTATACAAACTTAGAGTAACTATATGACATATGAAATATCAATTTTTCTATGATAGTTTTTTATAACCTATTTTTTAAGGCAATATCCACTCACCAAAAAATTTTTAAAATGATATTGAATATCATTATCCTACATTTTATAAGTCTCTATGATGTTTAGCTTTATTAGTTTTTAATAGACAACCTTTTAAGCAAGAAAATAAATTAAAATAATAATAATAATAATAAAAACAAGATTAGAAAATGCATATGTGCAATTGAAGTCTCCATTAAATAATGAATGTTCAAAATGTGTATAAATCACCTATGAACGTTTAGACCCCCAAATAACAAATTAGCAATTCAAGCTTATTATCAAACAATGTATGTGCGGAAAATGAAAATAAACTAAAACAAAATTGATAGAACAATCTAAACCAAATAATATCACATGCAAAACAGAAATTAAATGGCAAAGATAAAGGGAAGAGAGATGCAAACACAAAGACAACACAACGATGTGTTATCGAAGAGGAAACCGAAATCCTCGGCGCAAAACCTTTCCGCCGCCGTCTAAGCGGTCAATAATCCACTAGAGAATGAAGTTGGGATACATGAATAGCAGAAGACCCTGCAAGCCTAATCTACCCAGTGTACCTAAGCCCTCCAAACTTCTTACTCCAACAAGGTTGCGCCAAACCTTTGTCTTCTCTATTTTATCAAACTTCGCTATAGCCCATAGCATCAACCAATATCAATTGGTCCCTTCCTAACTACTTCCCAGGCACCAAATAACCTTCTCACCGATATGGGTATTGTGAGATAAGGGTTTGGCTAATGTACCTCTTAAGGATGTAACAATGGAGAGTGTGAGAGTAGAGGAATTTGGAGAAACAATGATGAAAATTGTAGATGAATCAATCTTGTTTTTCTCTAGGGTTTTTCTCTCAAAATTCTCTCTGGAAACTCTCTACAATACATGGGTATAAGGGGTATTTATACTGGTGTGTGTTTGGAATGTGAAAGGTCAGTTTTTTCCAAACAGAATGAATTGGCAACTTGGTCTCGCGACTTGACTAAGTCGCGAGTTTGAGTCGCGAGATAACGGCCTGGCCAGCTGGAAGTTTTGTCCGGTAATGCAACAGCTGGCATGACTCTTCAGCTCCTCTGCATGCTTCATACGTATGCCTCTTTTGATGACTTGCAAGCCGCAAGCAAGTTGTGAGATCCAGTCGCGAGGCCCTGCTGAGTTGCACACTCTTGAGCTTTTTTTCACACTCTCTCACACATTACCCTTACATGATTCCCACCTAAATACAAGATTTCTAATGCTGAATTACAAACAAATTGGCACGGAATAAAGCCAACAAAATGGTTGATTAAATTCAACCTTACAGGTAAAATTATAGATCTAGAAGATTAAAAACCTAGTAAATTAGTGTTCTCTAAGTAACAAATACAATTCCTTATATCACAATTTCAACTTCCCAAGCATGACTACTAAATAAAACTCAAAATACGTGAAGAAGATTTTTGAGATATTAAAATTCAGTGGGGTATTTTAGATATAGTACAATGGAATATTTAAAGAATTAATCATAGGGTTCAATAGAGTATAGTTTAGAGAGTAATAGTAGGGGGTATTTGCTAATTTCTAAAACATAAAGGAAAAATTGATTGGTTTTATAGTTTAGGGGGACTCATAAACTACCCAAGAGTATAAAGGGAGAAATGGCATTTTCCCCAAGTATTTTTGTCTATAAAATTATATATGGACAAAATGTTAGGTAACTAATCCACAAAATGTCCATAAAAGTATTTTTCCCCCGATAACTAATCCAAAAAAGAAGTCTAGAAACGCAACAAAATGTCACAACAATTTCACAATACATTTATTTTTAGTTGTGAATGTAATCAACCTAATATTTTATTAATTTATTTTATATTTATTTTGACTTATATCGAACTTACACTTTAGTAGTTGTGAAAATATTATGACATAAGCAAAATGTCCCAACATTTTCACAATACCTTTATTTTCAGTTATGGTAGGTTTGGTATGATATTTTATTATTTTATTTCAACATATAAGGAATTGACACCTCAGTAGTTGTGAAAATATTGTAACAAAAACAAAATGTTACAACATTTTTACAATTAATATTTTATTTTATTTTGACCTATAAAGAGCTAACAATTCAACAATTATTAAAATATTGTGACAATTTATTGTGTCATTATAACTATTTCTAAACAAAAACATTATGTCAGCATGTATAAACATTTAAAATAAAAAATAAATAAAAAGAGGAAAAAGAGCGAGCTCAAAGTATCAAACCAATGTTAGTATATATAAATATTAAAATATATATATATATATATTGAGAGAGAGAGAGAGAGAGAGAGAGAGAGAGAGAGAGAGAGAGAGAGTTTAATTAGTAGCCTTTGATTCTCCTTATTTAGGTAATATAATATTAAAAAAAAAAAATTGCATCCACAATATTTTTACCACGCTTTCATAACAAATTTGAGATGGTAAGTTGTTATTGATTCTAATTTGAACCTATCACTGAAATTATTTTTTACTAATAATAGTCAATAATAACTTGCTATTTAGGATTTATTGTGATAGTATTGTAAAAATATTATAGGCATAACATTTCTTTATATTAAAGTTTTTCATTTGTGATCCAAACACACAATTTTAGCTCAATAAAAGATAAAATTATATTAAAACCAAAATGACTGTAGCAAAGATATAAAAGACAAAACTACACTAAACCAAAGCTACATTAGAAAAGCTCATGTAAAAATGCTCATTCATTGTTTTTATATAGTTTGTAGATTGGTGAAAATAGCCAAATATCACATTTTGGCAAAATTTGTGGCAAACTAGCACTGTTACGGAAATATTTAGCAAACTATCATTTTTTTAGTACACGAGTTTCACAAACTCTAACTCTAAATAGTACTCGAGTTCAGTGAATTCGAGTTCCTAGTGAGTTGCCAACGTGACAGTACTGTTGACCAGGAATATGTGTAATTTAAAAAATAATGTGGTACTCGATATTACTAAAATCGAGTAGTTCTTTATAGTACTCAAGCTTCATACAGTCGAGTACCTTTTTTTTCTTTTTTTCTTTTTTTAATCTCCCATAGGAACTCACTCTTGCATCTTCTCTCAAATTCACCATCTATTTATAGCCAAAGTTCAACCGAAATATCAATAGTTACATCGACATGAAACTTGTCAAGTCAAAGAAAATGGCAAGCTTTTATGGCTAAAGTGTCATCCATTTCGGCCAAAAGAAAAGAAGCATGAATTTGGTTTGTATGTCAGGTGTTGTTCCTTGCCATCTTCTTTGACAATTCATGAAGAACATTTAATACAAGCTCTTGCATTTCTTCACGCATGAAACTTCTTGAATATCATGCATCTTCCTGATATGGGCATGCAAGCCATTTAATGGTTTGTTGGCTAATGTCAAGCCACTAAGTTTGAATTATGGCTAAAGTGTCATCCATTTCGGCCAAAAGAAAAGAAGCATGAATTTGGTTTGTATGTCAGGTGTTGTTCCTTGCCATCTTCTTTGACAATTCATGAAGAACATTTAATACAAGCTCTTGCATTTCTTCACGCATGAAACTTCTTGAATATCATGCATCTTCCTGATATGGGCATGCAAGCCATTTAATGGTTTGTTGGCTAATGTCAAGCCACTAAGTTTGACTATTCAAGCCATTCCAACAGAGCAAAAAGTAGGGGGGAAAAAAAAAGAAAAAAGAAAGATATATTAGAGCAATTACATTAAATGGTGGAAAGTCTTGCAAAATAGAAAAAGGTAGGCATTTTACACATTTTGGCCCAAAAAACACCCCACATCAGTGGATGCAAAATTGTGCATTTATGCGCAATTGCTACAGTAACTGTGCATATATATGCACAGTTACTGTAGCACTTGCATAAATATTTTAGTAATTTTTTCTCTCTTTGTCTCTATTTCTCTCACCTCACTCTCCCTCTCGCCTTACTCTTCATGATCAACATCACACCACACGCCGCCTGATCAAATCACCACCAATCACTCTCACCTCACTCTTCGTTTTTCTCATTTGATCAAGATTAAACCATTGCCGTCGATCAACTCACTGATCAAGATCAAACCACTGCTACATGAAGCCTGATCAAATCGTCGCCGATCAACTCACTGATTTCTTATTGTTTGATCAGTGGGTTTCAGGTTGGGTGGGTTTTTGATCTTAGGTTGGTTTGATCTTAAATGGTTTTCTGATCTTGGGTTGGTTTGATCTTGAGTGGTTTGCCGATCGGGTAGTGATGATGATGGTGGTTGTGATGGGTTGACAGAGAAGAGAAAGGAAAAAGATTATCAAAAAAAAAAAAAAGAGGAGAAGACAGAGAGGTGGAGATAGAGATAAAGGATTGTGTGAAGAAGAAGGGGTGTATTCAGAGGAAAAATGAGGGTTAGGGGGGTAGGTGGGAAATAATAAAAAAAAAATGAGGGAAAATATTATTTTAATAAAAAAGTATGTATAATAGATAAACTGATATAGGTGTTTTGTAAAAGTGATAGTGTAAAATAAAATAAAATAAAAATTTAAAAAGTAGGTTTTTTGCGTATAATAGACTAAATCTTTTGCACTGACTGATGTAATTGCTCTTAGACTCTAATTTTGCCGGAAGACTTAAAAATTGACCAGGGAAAAGTTTTTGGTCCCTTTATTTATTTATTTTGTCACAATGATTGAAATGTGTTTGCCTTTACTTTTTCTTTTTTCTTTTTTTTTTCTCTTTTTTTGTTGCTGTTTCCTGCTATCTTTTGTTTACAAATCTATACATTATTTTACTAATATGTTGGGGGTATCTAGTATCATGTACACGCCTCGTCCTTAAATTAGTTTAGTACAGTTTCATTTTATTAATACCTCTTTCTTTTCTTTTCTTTTTCTCTTTTTTTTTTTTTTTTTAGTGATAGTGTAAAATTAAAAAAAATTAAAAAAAAAAAAGTAGGCTTTTTGTGTAAAATAGACTGAATCTTTTGCACCAACTGATGTAATTGCTCTTAGACTCTAATTTTGCCAGAAGACTTAAAAATTGACCAGGGAAAAGTTTTTGGTCCCTTTATTTATTTATTTTGTCACAATGATTGGAATGTGTTTGCCTTTACTTTTTCTTTTTCTTTTTTTTCTTTTTTCTTTTTTCTTTTTTCTTTTCTCTTTTTTTGTTGCTGTTTCCTGCTATCTTTAGTTTACAAATCTATACATTATTTTACTAATATGTTGGGGGTATCTAGTATCATGTACACGCCTCGTCCTTAAATTAGTTTAGTACAGTTTCATTTTATTAATACCTCTTTCTTTTCTTTTCTTTTCTTTTTCTCCTTTTTTTTTTCTTTCTTTTAAGAAGTTGGTTAATACCTCTTTGAAAGAGGCTAGGATAAGGAACCGAAGCAGAAATCAAGAATTTGAACCTTACTTTATTTGTGGAAAGATGAATGCATTTGGTCTTTTTTTTCTTTTCTTTTCTTTTTGTGTGTGTGTGTGTATAAAGTTGGTAAATAGAGAAAACTAACAGGATCAGTCCACTTGTAGTTGACCTAAGTCTTCACTAAATCCAAAAACATTTGACTACCACTATTTTTTCTACTAGACAATGACCACGACAGTGCCTAAAGTATGTTAGGTTAACCTTCTCAGAAAAAGAAAAATGTATGTTATTCTATTGATTTTTTAACCATTCAAATTATAAGAATTATATAAAGAGTATTATATCTCAACTGATATATTTTGATAGTTTGATGTTCAGACCTCAAGGTTCAAATCTCTCATCTTCCATTTTTGTAATTATTAAATTATCTAAAAAATTCTCATCCAAATTATACCAAAAATTTATTTGAAAATAACAAAAGAAAAAAGAAATTATACAAGGTGACCGTTCAGTGGGCTATCCTCACTGCTATTTTGTGTTTGGTCGCTAAGCAAGCAAGAAAATCGTTGCAAGGATTGTTTTCCTTCCATAATATACTGTAATTACATATTGCAAGAAAGTATACAAGGTGATGCATGAATATAAATAAAATAAAGATAGTATTGCAATGTCTATTTGCACACATAACTTAACTTGTGCTCAATAACTTGTATGCACTAGTCATTTCCCATAAATATAACTGTATATATGCATGGCAATCTGGTTGCAGCAAAATATATATGGCAAATACCTTATGAAAATGGAGAGATAAAGACCTCGATTATGGACGATTCTTTTTTCCTTTTTATTGGAAGGGGTCTACTAAAGTCTAAATTATTATTTTGTATAAGTCAAGAAAAGTTTGGTTTGTTTTTGTTTCTAAATAATTTTTTATCAGTCTGCGAAAATTTTGTGGCAAAAAGCTTATGCATTGCCTATTATAGTTTGTTGGATCATTGCTTGACATTGAGCGTATAAGGAATTTGATGAGTTAATAGCATAATGTCTGCTCAGTTGTGCAGAAAAAACATCAGTCATAATCATAAGTGTGGCATAAAATTATAAAAATCTCCCGCCACATTTTTTTTTTTTTTTTTTTATATTAAAAAAATAGGGACATAAAAATTTTTAGGATTCTACTTTATACTTAACCAATCACAGATTCACAAGTTATCATGTGATTAATTTTAAAAAATTAAATTAAAAAAATTAAAATTAGTTATTTTATAAGAAAAGAAAAAAAAATAATATAGACAATAAATAATTGGTAGGGTATAAAATAGAAAACTAGAATCTAGAAAACATTGGTATGTTGCAAACATATGACATATGATAAACACATGTAAATTGAAACATAATTAAAATAGAATCAGTTAATGGAGTGCCCTTATGTTATTTTGTTAGGACTATTTTAGAAAAAATTTGATATCATTAAAAAACTCAGTTACCTTTTTTTTTCTTATAAAAGTTTTAAAAATTATTTCTTAGACCAATACCTTCAAAGTATCCATTACCTTTCCCCCCAAAATAAGGTCTCAATATATTTTAAGAAATCATTTTTTTTTTTTGAGAACTTTTAAGAAATCAGGTTAGATATCTAAACTTTATATTTAGATTAATTTCTTATTTTGATTATTAATAATTATGAACTGCTTATTTTTTTTTTTCTTTATTTTAATGATATTAAATATATGTTTGTGGTTAATTGAGATTCTGGAGAATCTGAGCATATAATAAGCCCGAATTGAATTCTACACAAATTGAGATAGATTTTGCAAATCTCCTTGTGGTATTTCTTGAGCCACAACTTAAACTATGTATGAAATAATAAATAATAATTCTTACGTTTATATTAGACTTTGTATGACAAGTAACGTTGTTTATTTATTTTATCATTAATAATCAACTTAGTTTTTTTTTTTTTCTTTCTCTCAGAAAACTTAGTTTATATATATATATATATATATATTATTATCCTTTTAATCTTGTATCTCCTGAATAAAAGTTTGGTTCTACTATTATAACTCAAACTTTTTCTCGCCGACAGATTAGCCACTCTTTTATTTTGCACACGTTACAATACTATTATTATGGAGAGCATAATACATAACTAGGAACTAATTATAAGAGGCATCATAAAGCCCAAACCATATATCACAGAAAACCCACTTTATTCTAATTAATACTTCTCTCCACGGTAATAAGCAACCTAATGCTTAATTATTATTATTGAACCATGGTGCTTCATTTTCTTAAGGCCTATTNTTTAAGAAATCAAGTTAGATCACTTAGATGTCTAAAATTTATTTATTTAGATTAATTTCTTATTTTGATTATTAATAATTATGAACTACTTATTCTTGTTTCTTTATTTTAATGATATTAAATATATGTTTGTGGTTAATTGAGATTATGGAGAATCTCAGTATAATAATAAGCCCTAATTGAATTCTACACAAATTGAGATAGATTTTGCAAATCTCCTTGTGGTATTTCTTGTGCCACAACTTAAACCGTGTATGAAATAATAAATAATAGTTTTTACGTTTATATTAGACTTTGTATGACAATTAACATTGTTTATTTATTCTTTCTCAAAAAAAAAAAAAACATTGTTTATTTATTTTATCATTAATAATCAATTTAGTATTATTTAGGTTTTTTTTTAATAAATATTATCCTTTTAATCTTGTATCTCCTGAACTAAAATTTTGGCTCTACTACTTTATAACTCAAACTTTTTCCTGCTATATGATTGGAATTTACATAGAAGTCCCTCGGATAAGCCACCAACAAATTAGTCCACTCTTTTATTTTTCACACATTACAATATACTATTATTATGGAGAGCATAATACATAACTAGGAATTTATAATAAGAGGCATCATAAAACCCACTTTATTCTTAACTTCTCTCCACGATAATAAGCAACCTAATGCTTAATTATTATTGAACCATGGCGCTTCATTTCTTAAGGGGTTGAAGGTGGCCGGCAACGGTTATATCGGTTACATCCAGATCGAGGTGGCCTATTGAATGGCGGATTGGGCCTCCTATAGGGTGGACCTGGCGTTGGTGGAGTTGGTGGCTTCAACGGTGGAGCAACTGGCTTCAACGGTGGAGCAACTGGCTTCAAGGGTTGAGCTGGCGGCTTCAAGGGTTGAACTGGCGGCTTCGAGCTACATGATCTACGATAAGTTGGACCACACTTTTCTGAGATATGAGATAAATTTATCAGAATATAACCAAATTAAAAAATTAACGAGAAAACATACATGGAAGAGAGCAATTAGAGCAAAAGTTCCATATATGGAAAATCTCAAACAGTGAAATTACTTGAATATATATATATATATATATTATCCTTTTAATCTTGTATCTCCTGAAATAAAAGTTTGGTTCTACTATTTTATAACTCAAACTTTTTCTCGCCGACAGATTAGTCCACTCTTTTATTTTGCACACGTTACAATATACTATTATTATGGAGAGCATAATACATAACTAGGAACTAATTATAAGAGGCATCATAAAGCCCAAACCATATATCACAGAAAACCCACTTTATTCTTAATTAATACTTCTCTCCACGGTAATAAGCAACCTAATGCTTAATTATTATTATTGAACCATGGTGCTTCATTTCTTAAGGCCTATTGAATGGCGGACTTGGCCTCTTATAGGGATTACGTGGCGTTGGAGGTGTGCAACTTTTACTTCGGATGAGACTACATCCAGCTGGCGAAGTTAGCTTCCTATAGGGTGGACCTGGCGTTGGTGGAGTTGGCGGCTTCAACGGTGGAGCAACTGGCTTCAAGGGTTGAGCTGGCGGCTTCGAGCGACATGATCCACGAATATATGGATTACACTTTTCTGAGATATATATGAGATAAATTTATTAGAATATAACCAAATTAAGAAATTAACGAGAAAACATATATGGTAGAGAGCAATTAGAGCAAAAGTTCCAAAAATGGAAAATCTCATTTGACTAAAATTTATCAGAAAAAACACTAGCTTTTGGAATTGAATACATGATTATCTTTTAGGCCATTAAAAACAAGAAAACTCATTTGATTTCAATATCGGTATCTTAAAAATCATTTAATTTTGCTCAGTCTTTAACGACAATTTGAAATTAACAAGCTTATATTCAAAATATTTTTCAACATACGTAAATGAGTAGCTGCTACTACGTAAAAGCTTACTCAATGAACAAAATCAAAAGTTTATTTTAATAAGTACGCAACAAAATAAATTAAAATACAACTACGAACTATCTAGCTACTAGAAATTTCAAAATAGTGATCTCGCGAGGTAACCTTCAGCTGCATTTGAAGAAGGAATGAAAAATATGGAAGCCAAGAGAAGGCAGACAATGAGAATGGCCTTCATTTTGAGACTTAGTGGTTCTAAGCTTCTCTACCCTTATCTTATTTATAGGCCATACATCCAAGGAGAAGTGTGTAAAATGGACCATTAAACTTGCTGGAACAAGACAAAATGAAGGAAGGTGATTTGAACTCAAGATATCCCTATTAGAAATCATTAAGTGACAATTGAACTACAAGCTTTTAATATAATTAAAAGAAGACTATTTGTAAGTTTGGATCCACGTTCTGTTTCACGTTTTGCGCAAATGCGCGTTTAACTCTTTTTTTTTTTTTTTCACGCGTTTTGCTCAGCAAAATTGAAGTGCGGCTACTGTTCATAAACAGTAGCTGCACTATTTGAATTTTCAACTCATTTTCAGCCACATCAGTGGGTTCCGTGTACTGTTCACGGAGCCCACAAACTTCACTTTTTAACAACTTTTCATTAAAAATGGGTCTCACGGCACTATTCATACATTTAAAATTATTTTCTACAGAATTTTCATTTACAGTTTAAGCAAAATAAGTTGTATTCAAACGGACCTTATAAAAAATAAAACTAGCTAAAAAATTGATTAAAATAAAATTTTCCGTAACTTTATTTATTTATTCTAACAAGACTATTGAAATTAATTTACTTTTTTATTATATATATATCTATTTTGGTGGTTTCAAAATAAAAATAAATCATTGGAAGGTCTCTCCCTAAGAGAATACATTCAAACCGATCTTGGTGTAAACCCCATCTCAATTCCCAACAGTGCTTTAATGAAGACCTCATTTTGTTGATTTTAAAAAAAAAAATTATAATAATAATTTCAGTTTTAGTGCACAAAAATATTTTTAACAAAATAAACACCCACATCCTTAATTACTCTGCTAATTGCGAACCTCATTAAGCTAGCAAGCAACAGCTAATAGTCTATTTATTCATTGGGTACTATCTAAATAATTCAATGGTATAAGCTTGTCACTTTTATCTTATTGCACTTTGAAAAGTCTATCTTGGAGACACGGAGAAAACTAACGTGCGGATTGGTCTATTTGTAGTTGACCCCGAGTCTTCACTAAGTTCAAAAACTTGTCAGCACCCATTTTCTGACTACATAACAATAACCACCCATTATGTTTATGCCAAGAACTTTGTAGCTAAACTAACATTTATTGGTATTTTTAACAATTATTACTAATTATACTAATTATGCCAAGAACTTTGTACCTAAACTGGCACTTTATAAATTTTCAACAAAAATGTTTAGGATACCAAGTCTCTCTCCCCTTTGTAACCATCATATTCATTTCCAAAAAAAAAACTATAAATGACTAATAAAAACTCCTGCCAGTCGAATTCAAGCAGACTTACGTTCGGGCGGCTGGCTCAAAATCAAGCCAAGGCGATGGATTTGACTAATTCAACAACTTTGAATTTAACAGATTTTATTGTTCTACTTCTACCAGAAAATAATAATAAGACAGTCAAACCTCACATTGATATTGACAGAAGAAATTTTAATGCAAGGCAACGGTTCAGTGGCCTTCAGTTTCCACAAAGATATTTCGCGGACATTGCTTGAAATCAAAATGTGCCTGCGTCAAATCACCATCAAAGAATACTATCCTCTTATCCTCAAATCACACTCCGGCATTAATCTTCAGTAAATGAGGGATCAAATTCCATTATGAAGCATGTCAGAACCTCCACGGTGGGAATAAGAAACATGGGGGGAGAAAACCCTCAATTTAGAATTTGTTCAATTTTTTTTTGTCAATGCAAAAATATGTGTCTACTTCAGTTCAAAAAAAAAAAAAGGGCTTTAATTCGCCCGATTAATGGCATTAATGCACTTTAATAAGTGAGATTTTTTGGGCCCATGGGGAACTCAAATGGTGGAACCAAGTATAGACTTAGTAAAAATGCATTCAAAAGTACATAACAAATTTTCCTATTGTAATAATAACCCATTAACTTAAGTCACCAAAAGAAAAAGAACTGTGAAAATTCCTATAAGATAATACAAACTTAGAGTTCCTAAAATTAATACACGATCATCTAACAGAGGCAAGTGAATAAGAATAGTGATAACTTTGAGAACCATAAGAGCTAGAAGGGGCTAATCTTGCGAGCCAACTTCAACAAAAACTCGGGAACAAGGCGTCTTCTTGGAGGGGCCATAGCATCCTTGTCAAGAGCTTCCTTATCACCGGCATGTATCACAGAAACTAAATGGTCAAACAGTTCGTCTTTACCCCCTCTTAAAGGATCCTGCATCAAATGACCAAAAAGTTGAGGGTTGCTTTGAAGCACAAGGCCACCTTGCTGTATACACGAATTATAAATGTCTATAAACAACTTCCTTCTAGGAGTTGTTATGGTGGATATCGTGTCCACTTAGTAACATTAGTGAGTATATAACATTTGATCAATCAGGAAACATATGCCTAAATATGAACAGTGGTTATTAATAGGAGTAAAGGTACATAATAATATCAAATTTTCAATCAATCTACAAGAAGATATTCAAGGCATCACTTACTTGAAGAAACAAATCTGTATGTGTTTTTCCCTCGTAAAGAACTAGCTTTGCTTGAGCTCCTGCCCTTTGAAGAGCATCTACAAAAGTTTTACTGCAAAAGATGAGGAAATATCTGGAATTATGCATGAGAAACTAATAAAAATTTGTTAGCCTGTAAATTGATGATGATGCATGAATATATAAATTACCAAATTAAATTAAATTGGATTCAGCACACATAATAACTATGCTATCCTTCTTATGTTTTATACTTACTATGTTCATATTTCTTAGAGCATGAAAGAAATGATACATTAATTATGTGTAATTCAAGTGTGTAAACAACATTATAGACAAAGTCCCCTTGTTTGGTAGACAAGAACCATGGAGTGAGAGGAAGGTCAACCATAGTGAGCTTGCAGCAATAATTCAAGGGAACATCCTAACCTGGCATCTGATGGTATGGAATAATCTGAAGTTCCATGGAAAAGAGTAATAGGAGGTAAGCGAGAAACAGCATCTCTAGTGCTTTTGTCCTGTATTTGAACTTCAGGAGAAAATCGTTGCAATCCTTGTTCACCTTCCATAATGCTGTAATTGCGCATTACAAGAATATATACAAGGTGATAAGCAGATAAAATAAAATAAAAAAGATAGTAATAATAAATTCATAAGTGTATGGCAATCAGTTCACAGAAAAATATATTAGGCAAGTACCTTAAGAAAATGGGGCGATAGAGACCTCGATTATTGAAGTGATCAACTAAATTAAGTAAATTGTACCTGCTCCCAGAATTTTGAAGGGAAAAAATCAAAATATGGACATAAGTTCATGTTCAATCAGTACATCAGCAAACATTATGCAGCAAAAAAGTATGCAAGCATATGCAAGTCTCTTTGCAACCTCACAAAACAATTAAACCATACTTTTTTTCACTGTTCTTCTAAAAATTCATAAAGGAGTTGCATCCTTAAAATAGGAAAGCAAAAACAGCACTATCCACCTACTACTGAAAGGAAGCAGTGCCAGAGGGGGGCAGCATGGTAAAAACAAAGTACTAGTCTGATTGATAGATGTATCCCATTGCCTTCTAAATTACTCAGACTGATAATTCTAGAAGTTAGTTTTGTCTTTCCTGCTATTGTATAGATTGAATATCTTTTGTGAAGCCTCACTTCCAACGGATGGATCAAATGCTTTCTGATCTTTAGGATTATTATACCAATATATATGACATCTGCCTTGAGAAAAAGGCTCACACCTATAATAGACATAGATGACTAGCATAAACAAGGACCTGAAGAGTGTCAGTACACAACACTTGATCCACAATTTTGAATTTTCTCTCCTAATTAAAATAAATAAATGGGGAGAGCAGGACGCACCATACTAGTTTGCAGTGTTCTGGAATCATTCAATTGAAAATGTGGTGTACTTCCATTCAAAACACTAACCATGATAATCCAAAAATTCTATTATTTTCCTTCCCTTATTTATATTTCTTGAAAGACCTCATAGAGTTCAAGGCAAAACCAAGCTAAAACTCATACAGATTAAATTGAACAATCGTACTTTACAACTTTGTTTTTTTTTTTTTTTATAGGTAAAAGAAGGGTACAACTTCTTACCCTAAGGGGTAGCACAATAGGGGACCGCGCCTCATGAAGCAGAGGTCACTAGTTCGAATCTCCCCTTCCCAATCCCCTTGGGCCAAACTTAATTTAAAAAAAAAAAAAAAAAGCCTTCTTCTAATGATACGATCTTCTTAAGTTGTATAAATGTAACATAACATTACAAATTAAAAAAAAAAAAAAAGTACCACATTCTAATGATACAATCTTCTTACAGACAGAAAACAACAAAGATCCACTATTCTAGGTAACTTAGGGCAGTCATGCCAAACAATAACATTTATGGTATAAGTTTGGAACCCCTTTGAAAAACTAAAAGCCATTCCTTCATTATAAATTTCTATAATAATCAAAAAGCACGATAACTTAACAGACACTAAACTGCAGCAACACAAAAGAAACTCAAAAGTCAAAACCATGCGGTACAAAAGCCATATGTCAGACTGGTAAAGCTCCAAACTAAACACCAAAGAGTAATTTAGAAGGCAATTGCTAGATGCCCAGTTGGACCATCTATATGTCATTAGTATTTACAAAAATACTGACAGTGTTCCATTTCCAATAAGGCAGGTCAAGGGGCACATTGCTTACTGTGTCCAGGATTCAAAACTTATAACTACACGGCAAAAAAGTAAGAATAGATTTAGGATTTATGGTATTAAGAAGATATCAACCATCAGTGAACTTGGTAAAAATGCCAATGGATGTCCCATTTTCTCATGCACATCTAAACCCTCATGATCAACAAGTTCTGCAGCTAGATGTTTCTCATCTGGATTCCAAAGGTTAAACCCCACGCTTGATCCTCACAATCTTCTATATATTTACTCTTAATAAATGGTAAACTACATACATATATATGCATGCATTAAACAATAAAACATATTAGATAAACTGAGGACCTCTAATCAAATTCAGAAACTTCCATGAGATTCACTACAAAAGAAACATACAAAAAATTACCCTCCGGATAAACCAAAATAAGCTTTTAATTGAGATACACTCCATGTAATACTCTCTCCTTTCTCAGGTTCAGATTCTTTGATTGCTTGCTCCAGGAGGGCACAAGCAGAAATGTGTGCACCAGCTGATTGCCCCATTAGATAGATCCTACTCAAATAGGCACAAAAAGATCAATGACATCGTTTGAAGGTGAGATGGGGAATTCCCAAAACCAAGAAATTAGTCTGTCACCTGTTAGGGTCACCCCCATATTCAGCAAGGTGGTTGCAGACAAATGAAATGCCCTGGGAAGCATCTTCTACCATATCACCAATAGTCCCCTGGGGAAAATTTCTGCATCACGTCTTAACTTGTGAGGATCTTATAAATAAACTTAGACCATAATGGACAGAATACAGATAACTGAACAACTCCACATACTTTAAAGATAAAGAAAATTTATTTGTATGAAGTATTGATGCAGGAGCTAAAAGGGTGCAACTGGCATCAGAATCTCCAATGATGCAGCAGCTAAAATGATTAAATTAGCAACTTAGTTCCTTGAATACATTAAGGATTTTGATGCTTAGAAATTCATAATATGCTTCCCTTTGTGGTATTAGTATTGCTATTTCTTGCTTTGAAAATTGTATTTTACTATCTGGTAAAGTGTAGAGTATGTGAGAATGTGCCTAGTATTAATATTATTTATTAAAGTTATGTACTCAAACGTCTATTTAAGTTGCCTTGGAAACTATCTAGATTATGCATCTTTGGCTAGTCAGTATTCGTAATCCCTTATAAATATCAATGAAAATATGAGGAAGGTAGACAATCTTTTTTATTTTTTTATTTTATAAATTAAAGAAAGGGATTATTCCTACGATAACTCCATTCCCTACCTTTAAACCTTTAGGCTTTACCTGCTGAATACAGCAAAGCTATCAACTTTGCAGCCTTATTTGGGCTGCATGATCAGATACCGTGTAACTTTCATTGTATCTTTATTCCATCAATATATAATGGAGGGATGTTGTGGTTAGTTAAGTAGTAAAGTCTCATATTGAATAATAGTGAGTGGTTAATATAACATAATTGGGCCCAAACTCATAGGCTTAACCTTTTGGGTAAAGTGCTGAAGATAAGCAAGTATCAGTCCCCATATTAGCAGTCAAAGGACTTCATTTATTATTGTATATCAAGTCATTGATGAACTATGGACTCCAGTATGGCAATGACCGAACTGAAATCAAACACCAAGAGTCCTTGGGCTTTGGCTCAAGTGTTAATTGTTGGGTGGTCCATTAGGGTTTATTCAATTTATTCTATTAAAAAGGAAGGAGAAGAAAGCATCAAAAAACAAAATACCTATAGTCAATGCATGCCACTATTATGTCTCTTTCTGCCAATTGCTGTCCCAAAAGAGAACCCCATGCTTTGTACCTATAGAAGGCAAAAAAGAAGAGGGGGCGGGGGGTTGTGAGGAAGAAAGAAATATAAGTGGTGTTGAACAACAGTAGATAAATCCATATATTCAAGGGAATGAATGCTAATATCTAGTTATCTACAACATCTTATACCTATTTGGCATCAGCAAATGAAGAAAATATAAAAAATTGAAAACTGAAAATACAAAATATAATCAAACCACTAATATGGTTAAAACTGTTGAACTAACAAAGTTCAAACAGGCAGTGCCATAAATTTATCATGTGACGAGGACTTTCGCATTAGATAAGAAAAAAAAGGATCTAACAGGGGGCTTGGATCTGGTAAATGTAGATAATCTAGTAAAGTTTTGAGGATGTCTCACATTTTCCTCATATCTTAGTTCAAGTAACAGTAGTAAATTTAACATCAGAAACACTGAATCTACCATACATTATCGTCCATCCTCTCATGGACAAATTTAACTAGGCTGTCTTATAGATCCATTCATCTCTTTTCTTTTCTTTTTATTTGTTAGTTACAAACACCTACTGAATTTGGCAAAACGCTCCAAAGGTACATACAAGGTCAAAGTGGCTCCTTTAACTGTATTTCATATTCCCAAAAAGCTCCATGTCAAATGTAATTTGGCAACTATTTACTGTTAGCACAGATGGGTAGTACTTGCAATCTCAAAGTGTACATGCTGATCCCAAATGCAAATTGGCAATCCTTACTGCTATGATGGGAAATTCTCTTACCAAAATAAGAAACATATGTTTATAATATCAAAATATAATTCAGAAAGACATCATATCTTCCAAATTTTAAACCTGCTTTAAGCCCTCAAGCAAATAATAGGGATGGCTGATTTTGTAGCCCTATATTTAGTACACAGATTAACCAAACAATGTTGTAAACATATATTCACAATGTTTTGTATCACAAGATGCAACAAATTTAAACTGAACAGTAATGCAAAACCTAGGAGCTATCAAAAATCACTAACCCAATAATCCAAGCTCCACCAGTTACAAATATCACAACTGGCTTTGGTTCACCACTATTTGCAGGTAAATATAGATCCAATCTGTATAAAAGTAAAGACACAATTGCAAAAGTAAAAAATTTGCATTTGCATGTGATACATGAGTCAGTTCATAGCTTAGCAAAAAGAAAATAAAGAAAAATTTATTACCTCCATCACAATTACTTACCTATTTCTTGGTTGATCTCCATAAACAACACTTCGCCGGACCTGGCTTGAGAAGAAATAATAATATGCAACTGTAGAACAATAGCAAGCAAGTTATGTTCCATTTATTTGGACCATATGTAAATATATCCTAAAATAAAAATATGTCCCTGTCACAGTTTTTTTTTTTTTTTTTGATAAGTAAAAAAAAAAAAAAATCTGTGACAGGGATCCATGCCACTTTTGTCTTTTCTTCACATAGACACAAGGAATCCCCAGCATTTAGTTTCCTTCAGAATCTAGTTATATAACTAAGCAATCAAATAAAAGGAAACAAAAAGAAAGGACAAGGGAACAAGGTTATGCAACAAGTAAAAACAACACAAACCTTGAAGAAAGCCGGGCATAAGTAGCAAGGCATAACAACCAAGAGCAATTAATCTTGTGATCCACCGGTAGCCTACCCTGAATGAAAAGAAATGGTTAAAAATGATATCCACGCCAACTAAAACAAGGTGAAAGCTTTCCATGTCACACGAAACGTAATTGCTGACAAAGAAAAATCTAAAGCCTTTCATCCATCAATTTTTTTCTTGGACAGTAAACTAAAGTAAGCATGGACTTGTTAGAAACTAAGGAATATAACATGCCAAAACTGATCCAAGAACTCCATCCAATGGAAACAGAAAAAGTAACAAATATTTCAGAACAAACACATCATCTCCTCAGATTTGAAAAGCTGTCCAACCATTACTAGAATCACTTAACTTCTCAAAAGCATTAACATCATTTATACACACATTCTTCATGTAGTATAAACCAAACTTTTTTGTTCGCAAATCAAGTAAAAAAAATATCCACCATAATAGTCTGAATTTATTTTATTGGCGAGTAAAATGACTTTACATGGAGATCTATACATTTATATATTTAGAAGATACAGACGCACCCATGGGTCTTGAACCCATAACAGTACCCTCCACCTTGCCCTAACAAAGGGAAGGAGATGTCATTTGAGAAGAGTTCATTGGCTATAGAGATCTATGCACAAAGTTGCAAAGCAATTTACTCCTTCCGTCTCATTTTGTTTGCCTACCTTAGAAAATCCAAACATTAACCTTTTCAATAAAATAAAAGGCAATATTAAAGAAGTTATTAAAACTGTCCTCATTGGTTTTTTGAAGCAGAAAACGACTATGGAGTATGGACATCCCCAAATGAAACAATGGATAAACAAGATGCGAATTGGATTTATATTCAATTAGATTGGTATATTAATTCTTCAATTATTGTTGGAAAAAAAAAATCAGTAGAAAAATAAATAAATAAAAATAAAAATAAACCGAAATCATCTCAGCTATACATCACACTTGCAAAAAGTAAACTGCAGAATATCATAAAATTCAACTTTCAAATTCTTCTTACTTTTCTTTCTCACTCAATTTTCTCAGCAACTAATCTTCAAATACCAAATGTCAAATTCCAATACATCATCATGAAACCACTTAGCTAAATTTGCAAAAGGTAAAAAAGCGGAACAACTCTACGATTCAAATTTCAAATTTCTCTCCTATTTTCTTTGTCACCAGAAAAATTAGCTAAATTTTCAGAAGCTAATACGTCAAGTTTCAAATCTCTTCCTTTTTTATTTCTTTCTGGCTCAATTTTCTCCGCAACCAAACAGAAAATGTGAAATTTGTACAAAAACACACACATAAATCATATAAATGCAAAAATATAAATAAATAAATAAAGAAGAGTACCCTAGATATCGGAGGAGGATGAAGCTGAGTCGAGTGATGAGATAAGTCTCGGCGGCGGCGTGGCTGATAGACTGAGCGCGGTTGAGCCGAGTCGGCGCATCTCGAGGCTTGGCGTCAGCGGCGGAGGAGGAGCATCGGCGGCGACGCTGGTGGTGGTGGTGGTGTTTGGCGGCATCAGTGAGAGTGTGAGTGAAAAGCTTATCAGAAGAAGAGAGCAAGCTAGGCTTGGTGTCCACCTCTAAATTCATGTCCAAAAAGCCTATTTTGGATTTCAGAATCGCAAAAATTAGATTTGATGATAATGGTGAGAGAGTAGAACGTGGAAGCAAATTGAGTTTGGGTTTGGGTTTGGGTGATCTGAATCTGAGGCTGGGAACGTGGGTTTTTATAGTTTGTTTAGCGAGTGTGTATGCGTATGTGATTTGGATTTGCATTTGTAGTTATTGTTCTCATCGATCGTTGTGTTGCAATGCGTGTTGATTATGGGCATGGGTAGTAAAAGTAAAGTAGAGCAAAAAGAATAAGAATATTTTTTTTTTTTATTTTGGGTTTGAATTTTGCGGGAGTTAAAGGACAAGTCGCTTGCGTGCTCTCCAGAGTCCAGAGTCCAGACTGTTTTTTTTTTGTTATTTATGGTAAAGCCTCGCACATAGCGCGGCAATCCCGCGTGCCCAACCCTCCAGCACTTTCTTTCTTTTTCTTTTTTTCAAATCAAGTCTAGTTCTTTCTTTTCCTTTCTACGAGCTGTCTCTTCCATGATAAAATGCCAAACTTTTTTTTTTTTTTGAAAAATAATAAAATGTGAAACTTATCCTTTTAAGTTTTTGAGACTATTTGATGGGTTAGTTTGAGTTGAGACTATTTGATGGGTTAGTTTGAGTAATATTGTTTGGGTGTTTTTTATATATGTGTGGATAAAAAAAATGTATAAAAATGTGTGTAATGTTATTTAAAATATGTAGTTTTATGTTTGAGTAGGATTGCCAAACAAGCCCAAAACTTTTCAATTTTAACTTTTGTTATTTTAGTTTTCTAAATTTCAATTATACTCAATTCAGACATTCGTTTTCTATCCGTTAAATTGCACCGTTAAATTGCCCAAAACGACATTGTTTTACACTTTAGTTAATATTTTTAATTTCTGAATTTTAGAAAAAACGTTAATTAAAAAAAAAACACACACACAAACTAAACCAAAACGATGTTGCTCCCTCTCCACCCTGAAGAACAAAACCTTGATTGCCCTTATGTTGTATAGTTACCCGATTCTCATTTCCTGTATGTTTCGCCATTCTAATTTTCAAAGCATTATTACCACGTAAAACTCAAAATACTTGAAGAAAAATTCTGAGAAATTAAACATATTGAATGATGGAAAATGTTTTTACATTTTATTTTATTTTTTATTTTTTTGTTTGTAAAACTTTTTTTTTTCACTTAAAACGGTGCGCTAAAAAAAACAAAAAGTCAACCCAAGAAAAATTGGACATGAAACATTGAATTTTAACTCAACAAAATTGATAAAAATAAAATAATAGAAACACAACAAAATATCATAACACTTTCACAATACTTTTATTATTTTATTTTAACCTATAAAGAACTAACACCTCAGCAGTTATAAAAATATTGTGACAACAACAAGATGTCACAATATTTTAACAATACATTTATTTTTTGTTATGGCTGGTTCTAGTATGATAATTTACTATTTTATTTTGACTTGTAAGAAACTAACAACTCAAAAATTGTCAAAATATTGTAATTATTTGTTCTGTCAATATTTTATTTAAAAAAAAAAAAAGATAAAAAGTTTTTAGCTCAAAAGTGTGAAATGGTGAGTTTATGCCTCAGTAAATTGACCAAACCAAAAAGTTATTGTAGATAAGCTCATCGCTCTTAAGAAAGTAAAGTATGGGGTATTTGTTTGTTTCCAATATATTAAGTGGAAATTGCTTAATTTTAAAGTTTAGGGATGAATTGTGAAGTCCCAAACATAAATTATGGAAAGTATGGGGTTTTTTTTGTGTAAAATTGTGTTTTTTTTACTTAAAATTGTGCCTGAAAAAAAAAAAAAAAAAAAAGCAAAAAATACAAAATTCAACCCAAGAAAATTGTGTGTTTGTGTGTGTGTGAAACAATGAATTTTGGCTCAACAAAATGTTACAACACTTTGAAAATAGCTTTATTATTTTATTTTATTTTAACCTATAAAGAACTGTGTAAAACTATGTTTTTTTCTTACATAAAAAGTGCATTAAAAAATAAAAATAAAATGCAAAAATGCAAAATTCAACCCAAGAAAATTGTGCATGAAATAATGAATTTCGGCTCAACAAAATGTCAGAACACTTTGACAATACCTTTATTATTCTATTTTATTTTGACATATAAAGAACTAAAACCTTAGTAGTTATGAAAACTTGCATGTAACTCATGCAAACGCATAGATGCATTTAAAATCAAACACAATATTTATTATAAAAATATAAATAATTAGTCAAATTATTTTTTTTTTAAAAAAATAGCATGTAACACATGCATACGCATAGATACATTTAAAATTAAATACAATTTTATCATAATATATAAATAATTAGTCAAATTATTTTTTAAAATTAAACGTAATTAGTCACATATTAAAATTCATACTTAAATTTAATACTACTTATGATCATTTTTTTTTCTAATTTTTAATAAAATAGAACGTGTAGTGATTTTTTTTTTTTTTTTTTACATGTGGTGATTTTTATTGAGCATATGCAATTGGTTTTTTTTTTTTATATAGTTTATTAATATTAGATTCTTAGTATTATACGCTCATTAACTCACTTGGCATAAAGATTAAAAAACTTAAGTGGATAATTATAGTATGGTCTCCACATAAATTTAGACACGTGGCACAAAATTGGATTATAATTTCAAATTCTAATTAAACTTTCTCTAAACTTTACCTATTAATATATACTAACTTGTAACCTCATGCATATGCATGGATACACTTAAAGATATACAATAAGATACATATAATTCCTATATATATAATTTAAATATTATTGATAGTCATTTTTATATTTGTTAATTCTTTAAAAAAAAATTGTAAGGATATTATTAGGTATAAAATGTAAATTGTCCATTTTTTTTAAATTATTGTGAAGCACTTTTTTTTTTTTTTTTTTACGATTTGTTTATTCTAAACTCTTTGGTTTTTATACTTAATAACTCACTTCGATGAATATTTATGATGTGGTCCCACATTTTATTCTAAAATTAAAAAATAAAACTCTTTAAAAATAAATAATTTATTACACGTGGCCAAAATTGGAACTTTAATTTAGAATTCTAATTTGAGTTTCTCTCAACTTCACCTATTATTTGATATATTGACTAGTATGTAACCCTATACATATGCACGAGTACAACTATTATTTGATATATTGACTGGTATGTAACCCTATATATATGCACGAGTACAACTAAAAATAATTACAATTACACGGTTTAAATTATACATTCTTTTATAGAAAATATTGAAATTATACATGGTATTAGCTTACACCATTTTTAAACCATAGATTTCAAAAATATGTAATGGTTTCTCATTTATATATATTTATATATGTATGTGTGTGTGTCCGTGTATATATATATATATATATAATTTAATTGGATTTAAACTCTTCGGTTTTTGCACCTAATAATTCATTTTCCATAAAAATTAGAAAAAAAAAATAAATGGATATGTGGCACAAAATTGGACTCCAATTAAAATTCAATTTAGAATTTATTTGGATTTGGACTCTTCGATTTTTGCACTTAATAATTCGCATGACACAAAAAAATAAATAAATAAATAAGTTAGAAAGGACACATGGCACACAATTGAATTCCAATTGAAATTCTAATTTGACTTTTTCTGAGCTTTACCTATTAATTATATATAGATAGATAGATAGATAGATATGGTGACAACAACACGATGTCACAACATTTTCACAATATCCCATAAAAATAAAACATTTTTATAATACATTTATTTTGATCTATAAAGAAATGACACCACAATAATTATGAAAATATTATGACAAGTTCCTCACTCTTTTTATATATAGAAATTAACACAAACCATACAATGTGTAGGACTAAAAGGCCTCCAGTGGAAGTAAATGACAGAAATACCATGCCTATTAGTTCTGCTATGAACTTCTTTAAAAGAAAAAGAGGGCAAAAAAATAACTTAAAGAAAATTGTATATAAACTTATAAAGACAAAAAAAACACCTTCCAAAAGATTTGCCTACTCTCGTTTCTTGGCTGTTTACCGGACTATAGCAGTAAATTTTTATATAGGTAATAGATATAAATAAAGTTGAAAATATTAACAAATGACTTAAGATCATTGATTTATGAAATATTTAAAAAAAAAATTATGAAAAAGGAAAATGTTAATTAATTTTTTTGATGGCTTTCTG
Source organism: Quercus suber (assembly GCF_002906115.3). Lineage (NCBI taxonomy): Eukaryota > Viridiplantae > Streptophyta > Magnoliopsida > Fagales > Fagaceae > Quercus > Quercus suber. The sequence goes on along the minus strand of NW_027069469.1, from coordinate 2,547,005 downwards.
TATTTTCCATAAAAACAATGTTAAAACTTCTCTAAAATTTTTTATTAACAATTTTTTGAAGAACACTCATTAACATGACCTAAATAAAATATGTTGACCATGATTTGAAAAAAAAAAAAACTTTGTAACTCAATGAGGTGCCCTCTACTATTTTGAACAATACATCCCCACCACCACCACCACCACCAAACTCCATTGAGGCACCTTCTCCTATTTTCAAAAAACTTTGTAACTTTGTCATGACAATCGTTGCTACTAACCTCACCACCACCACCACTACTAACCTCACCAATACATCCAATTTTGTTTTCTCATCAATTCCCTTATTTGGAAGTTTAATAAGAAGGAATTGAATGGCTACAAGAGAATGCTGATTTCGTTCCATTCCCTCTTACACATTCTACAAAAATGGAGGAACACTCATTCCTTTACCCTATATTTGGATGGAGGGAGAGGGAGAGTAAAGGAGAGATGGCTGGATTAAAGATGAAACAAATTCTTGATGAAATAGAGTTGAAACATCAATATAATCCTTATTCAGGAAAAAATTTGTTAATTGTATAATAATAAAAGTAAAACTATATATTTATCTTCTATCCATTCCTCATTTTTATAAACTCTAAAATACACCAGAGAAAATAAACAATGTTTCATTTCATTTTCTTAAGAATATTCATTTCACCTTTTAACTCCCAAACAATGTGATGGGAGAGAGAGAGGAGGGAATTTTATTTTTCTTTTCTGTTAAATGTATTTTTATAAAATGATATGGCATATTCTAATTGGACTATTTGTAAAGATTTCAAGTTTAATTAACATTTATCAGATAGATATAAATATTAGAAATCTACTAAAGTAGCTCCAAAGTTTAAACTTAGGTCTTCCTCCTCTTATTGGAAATAAATGATACCTCAGAAAGTGATCTTACGAGACTACCCACTTATAGGTTATAGCGTGTGAGATCATACAAGTAGAGGTCATATATGTGGGATTCACATGCGCTATGACAATTGACAAGGAAGTGTGATGACTGATGACACCTTCCCATGCAAGACATTTTTTTTATTTTCCTACGGAAGCCGCGCTAGAGAGGCACTAAATAAAGGTAGGTACTCAACTCATCCAACAAAAATGTGCCATGCAATAATAGTAGTGTAATAATTTGCCACGCAACTTCAAGAGTCAAGACAAAGACGCGTCCAGAAAAATGTAGTCCCTCCCGTTTACCCGAATCAGGGAGCAACTAGTGGAAAGCAATGTCTTATTAACATGTAATCCTTTCTGACTTGAGTTCCTCTAGTCTAGTCTAGTCTAGTGCACCATTTAAAGGGGTTGCTTAACTAACTGGCCTTCAAACCTATTCTATTCTATTTCAACAACCGATGCAGGCTAAACTGTCATAATAATAAATGAAAAAAAAAAAAAAAAAGGGTAAAATAGTCCTCCATCTAAAAAGTTGTTGTCCTTTTCTTTTAGACCTTTTCTTCATTGATTCACATTTTGTAAGAAGTGCAGGCGAGGCAAGCACCACAATTGAACAAAAGTGGGTGTGCTTTACATACTTATTTTGTTTTTAAAAAAAATTAACTTAAAAAGCATAACTTTTAACATATTATAAAAAACAAACTAACAAAATATATCTGTAAACAAACATAACCCCATTGTTCTCGAAAATGGGAGAAATCATTGTTAATAAAAATTGGGTGGCCTCAAAACAAAAGGGCTCTTCTAGTCGTAAGTAACAACAATAGAAACCATCTCCATTTCTATCGGTGTGCTATAACAATCTGGACAAATTCTTAATTGTCTTCATAATCTAAAACGTAATTTCCATATAATCTAAACTTTAAAAAAAAAAAAAAAAAATTTCATTTCGGCAAATTAATCCATAATTCTGTGTAACATTTTATGCTTGGGCGCAAATCAACTTTGTTTCAGTCCATAATGGAAGATTTTGTCACATATCTGACATAAGTTCTTTTTTTTAGATAAAAAGAGTTCACGTGAATCCTAGTGGAATTCATCTTTTGCATCCCTTCCTCTCTCTTTCGAGGCTTCTTTTCTACCTGAACCACCATCTCTGAGCAGCAGATATTGGAGTCTGCAAGAACGGGGCATAGCGGTGGACGAGTGGATTAACAGTCATTCCAATCTTAGTCCATACACTATTGTGGTAACTGGCAGTCACGGGGGCATGATACATGAGCTTCAATAGCTGTCAAAAATAGAAAAAAAATGTCATTAGGTTCTAGACACAATAATGCAAAGGTTAACACAAAGTCTTCAGAGACCAAATATGGGGGAAAAAAAAAGTAAATCTCTATAGATGATAGAAGAAAAATGTAACGAACCTGCCAGTACATGAAAGTTTGTATTATGTTGCGCTGCCACCTGCAAGTATATAATGTTAGAATCTAAGCGGCACCAAGAACAGACGCAAACAAAGACATAAGAATGAAAGGGAAAAAAATTCACAAAGACTGAAATAGGAAAAAAAAATCTCTGAGAATCTCACGAGAACAAGGAAATAATCAGGAGAAAGCCAAGTCCAATCTCAGCATGTGAAGATAGTATACTGAGGGTAGTTGTGTTTGACTCCACCCAAACACAGGGCTCTTCCAAATACTTCCTGTTCACCGAAAAGGAAAAGATAAGATTACTCAAATGAAAAAAATTCCAAAAGAGCAATGAAATAATGGCTCATATGAGAAAGGTTGAAACAATGATATGTTTTAACTCAAGAATTGATAAAAATTTTCAAGCAAACAAACTCTACAACATGAAGACAAGGGAAAAGCATAAGGGTTCTGTCTTCTGGAACATCAAAATGAACTACAGATCATACATCCAACATTGTTCAGTTCGTGTGTGTGTGTGTGTGTGCTTGTAAGAGAGAGAGTGAGAGAGATTGCCACATAAGGCATGTCTGGTAGTGCAACAGGCAACCAGAAGAAACTCTTCAGGAAAACATTTAGGATGCCTGCTAATTTTCTAAATGTTCTTTAAGGGGAGCTCAAAATCTAAAGTCTCTGTTTGCTAAAAGCCCACATTTTGAGCTTTATCCTTAAAGCTCTTTTCAGGCAATGTTTCAGCTATTAGGAAAACCATGTGATATACAAAAATGCTCATGCCGTTCTCTCTTAATACACTTGACACCCTCACTCATTTCTTTCTTTCCTCTTTCCTAAATCTAAAACAACAAAAGGATCTCTCATCTCCATCAACTTCAACTCCATCAGTGCATCTGTCTATACTGTGGGCATGCCAAAGTCCTATCCATCTCTGGACAGCACCAGGCAGAGAGAGAAGATGCTACTCTTAACTAGAGAGAGAAAGATATAGTGTGAGTCACCAATCAGGTGTGGGGAATAGGAGGGCTTTTATGGCATGAAGAGAGATGGAAACCGAGAGGGTTAAAAAGTCATATAAGTTTAGACAGTGTGAGATGGTATCAAGGTACAAATGGTTCCAGAGAGACCATATACCGGTCAAAATTCCATTTTTTTGGTCTTCACTTATCCATAAATATTACTCTCTTTTTTTATGATCCAATTTTACCATGATCATGCTTTACTATGATCAGCCAATAGTAATTATTAATGTGACAAAGATTATGTCCATATGATGTTGATATGGAATGTTTAAACAACATGTTGATTGTACAAAACCATAACACATACATTTAATACACACATAAGAGCCATAATAATTTCTTTTCAATAGAATAGTATAAGGATAATATTGGAACACATTCATAACCATGATAAATATTAATTTGTAACAAGAAACCAAGAAAGCAGAAATTATAATAAACAAATTAACACCGGCAATTAATGGAGTTATTTGCACTCAAGTATGAAAATATATATTAATAGCATAAATGTTAGGATCGTGATTGGGACTCAATCGGAAGCCAAATTGGGCTAAAACAAGGAAGTGCCAACTGGCACTCCTTGATCCAATGCATTCTAAACTTCTGTAGCAGCCTTCTCGCACTCCCATGCACATGATTCAACCTTGAGGTAGCAGCTTGGAGCTTAGTTGGATGAGATTACAAGAGATGAACATGTTAGAGTCAGTTAGTTACAAGAAGATAGACTAACCTAAGTGAGTTAGGGTTTAAGCACATGTATCATGTTAATCACATGTAAATCTTTATGATCATATAATTAATTAGCTAATAAGCTTGAGACATGTGGGCCAATTTGATTAGGGTAAGTGATGTCTAAATAGATGCTTGTATCTCTCATTTAGGGCATTATAATGAAGAATAAACTTCTTGTTGCTTAGACTTGTGAGTCTTGCTTGGAGGAAAAGACTCTCCAAGTAGCCTCGATTGGAGAATTCTGAATCTACCTCGCCTCAATAACTCAACCCCTACCACCTGCAGGATGTTTTAGACAAGTTTTTTTTCTCTCTCAAGAAGTCACAATCCTTTCCATTACTCATAACATTCATGTATCCCACACTTAAATTCCATCATCCATAAAATCCTCATTTCCAATCCAAAACCCTAACTGCCTAACAATCAAACTCCAGCACTCCTTAAACACCAACCTTCGTCTTTTCACCATACATAAATCCAGCAACTCCACCCCAAGAACTGAGTTCCCTCATCAAGGAATACTACCCCTAAGTGTGTTCCATACCATAAAATAGTAAATTTTAGTAGCAATTACCAAACAGGTCATTTAGACAAAGCACTTTTATTATGTACTCTACTTTGTCATTCCTCACATTTTTAAAAGCTTTCTATCAATTTGGTTACCAAACAAATACAGCAACTTTAAAGCACATTGTAACTGTAATTTTCCAAAGGATCTAAATATTACAACTCTTTTCAGTTTAAGCTCTTTATCACAAAAATCTACACTGCTAAAGCTCTACTTCCTGCATAATTTAGCTCTACTACCTACAGTAATCTCAAATGGACTCAGGCTTAGCCGCAACTAGAAGAAAATCAAGCTTTTCAAAGGAAAAATGTGATAACTCTCACAAACAATTTAAATCCAACTATAGGCAGCAGGCTCAACCATAAAGTCATCTTCATATTGATAATTCTTCAGCATCAAGGACATCAAGCAAAGTATTATCACCAACTGTGGAGGAGATGCAAATTATTTAAGCTAAAAGCATGCCAGGCCTGTCCAGGTTCTTGTGAATAGGTTAAGAGGCGTATAGATTATGTGGGATAAGAGGGCTTTGGAAAAGATGGAGGCCATGGTTGGTACTTTCTCAATATTGGTTAAGTGGCAAGGGGTGTAGATGGTTTTATATGGGCATGTTCAGGGGTTTATGGCCCAAATGATAATAATGAAAGGGGACACACATGGGATGAGTTGGTCGGTATTCAGCAATACTGGAGGATATCATGGTGTTGTTTTGGGGACTTTAATATTGTACGGTTTCCAAGTGAACGTTTGGGTGGAACGCGTCTAACTCTAGCTATGGAAAGATTCTTTGAATTTATTAAGGACCTTAATTTGATTGACTTGCCCCTGGAAGGAGGTAGCTATACTTGGTCTAGTGGTACAAATCAACCATCAATGTCTAGGATTGATAGAGCTTTGATCACTCATGATTGGGAGGAACACTATCCAGATGTTATTCAAAGGATTTTACCTCGTCCCATTTCAGACCACAATCCAATTCTTTTGGAGGCAGGGGGAATGGTGAGGGGGAAGAGTCCTTTCAAGTTTGAAAACATGTGGTTGAAAACAGATGGGTTTGTGGATAGAGTTCAATCCTGGTGAAATCGGCATTCAATTGTGGGTGCACCTAGTTTTGTGCTTGCCAAGAAATTAAAGGCATTGAAGGAGGACATAATTCAGTGGAATCATAGAGAGTTTGGTAATGTAGATCATCAAAAGAAACAATTGTTGGAGGAGTTGAAAATTTTAGATGCTAAGGAAGAGGAGCTTGGACTCACTGATAGGGAGAAATGTTATAGGGCAGATTTGAGGTCCCAGGTGGAGCATCTTCTTTCTTAGGAAGAAAGTTCCTGGAGACAAAAATCTATAATTTTATGTATTAAGGAAGGGGATAATAACACCAAGTTCTTTCACAAGATGGCAAACTCCCATAGAAGGTATAATCACCTAAGGATCTTGGAGGTGGATGGGTTGGTTTTTGAGGAGGAATTTGAGGTAACTGCTCAGATAATACAGTTTTATAAAAATTTGTATAAGGAGTTTGAGGGGTGGAGACCTTTTGTGGAGGGCTTGGAGTTTGATTGTAAGGGGGATATAGAGAGGGTTTGGCTTGGAGTTTGATTTTATTTGGGTGGTTTTTGAGGAAGAATTCGAGGTAACTGCTCAGGTAATACAGTTATATAAAAAATTGTATAAGGAGTCTAAGGGGTGGAGACCTTTTGTGGAGGGCTTGGAGTTTGATTGAATTGCGGATATAGAGAGGGTTTGGCTTGAAAGGAAGTTTGAGAGAGAGAAGATTTTTCAAGTTGTAAGAGACTTGGAAGAGGATAAAGCTCTAGGTCCGGATGGGTTTACTATGGCCTTTTATCATCATTGTTGGAGAGTAGTGGAGAAAGAAATCTTAGCAGTCTTTAAAGAGTTTTTTCAATATTGTAAGTTTGAAAAATCTTTTAATGCCACTTTCATTTCTTTAATTCCAAAAAAGAATGACGCTTCGAATATTAAAGATTTCAAGCCTATTAGCTTGGTGGGGAGTGTGTATAAAATCTTGGCTAAGGTTTTGGCAAATCATCTGAAAATGGTTTTAGATTAGTTGATCTTTGAAACTCAGAATGGCTTTGTAGGTGGGAGACAAATCCTTGATTCGGTTCTTATTGTGAATGAATGTGTTGATAGCCGAGTGAAGAGTCGGATTCCTGGGGTCATTTGTAAACTTGATGTTGAGAAAGCCTACAATCATGTGAATTGGGAGGCTCTTCTGGATTTGTTGAATAGAATGGGCTTTCGGGTGAAGTGGTGTAAGTGGATTATCACTTGTATATCCACAATCCAGTTCTTTGTTTTGATCATAGGTCTCAGCTAATTTTTTTAGTAGCTCAAGGGGTTTAAGACAAGGGGATCCGCTATCTCTTATGCTGTTTTTGATTGGGATGGAGGTTTTCATTAAATTGTTGAGAAGAGTGGAGGGAGCTGGCTTAATCTGTGATTTTAAAACTGAAGGTAAGAGGGGTGGTGGGGAATGTGTTTCACATCTATTGTTTGCAGATGATACTATTCTATTTTGTGATGCAGATGTGGAGCAAATTCTTCATATTCGGTTGTTGTTACTTTGTTTTCAGGCTATGACAGGTTTGAAGGTCAATGTGCAAAAGAGTAAAATGGTTCTAATAGGAGAGAGGTAGATGATATGCATGCCTTGACTGAAATTTTGGGCTGCAAAGTTGGAACTTTGCCTATGTCTTATCTTGGCATGCCGTTGGGGGCTTCGCATAATTCTCCTTCAATTTGGAATCTTATTTTGGAAAAAATTGAGCGAAAGTTGGCCAGGTGGAAGAAGTTGTATTTGTCTAAGGGGGGTAGATTGACGCTACTTAAGAGTATGTTATCTAGTCTTCCTACTTATTTTCTATTGTTATTCATCATTCCTACTTATGTGGCTAATAGAATGAAAAGTTGCAAAGGAATTTTCTATGGGGTGATAGCAAGACTCATCTGGTAGGATGGGATAAAATTTGTACGCCTATAGCCAACGGTAGGTATAAGGAAACTTACTACTTTCAATAAAGCCTGATTGGGGAAATGGTTGTGGCGGTTTGGGAAAGAGGAGAATCGGCTATGGAGGAGGGTGGTAGCTTCAAAGTTTGGAGAAGAGTGGAGTGGATGGACGGACTTCTAAGCTAGGTAGGGGAGTTCATGGGTGTGGTTTGTGGAGAGGTATTCATATGGGCTAGGAGGAATTTAGCAAAAATACTCATTTTGTTGTTGGGTTGGGGAATAGAGTGAGATTTCAACAAGATGGGTGGTATGGGGATCAACCTTTCCAATTGGCTTTCCCGAGGCTATATGGTATTGCTATTGACAAGGAAGCCTCTGTAGAAGCTTCTTTGTCAAGGTAGGGGATGAAGGATAGAAGAATTTGGAATATTCATTTTATTCGGGAATTTAATGATTGGGAGATGGATGAAGGGCTGCATTTTCTTCGTATCTTGGGAGCCAATACTCCTTCAATGGATATTGGAGACCGGTTGAGATGGAAGTTGAAGCCTAATGGAGATGAACAACAACACAACACAAAGAAGTTCATGATGATGAACAACAACACAACACAACAGCAACACAGCACAAAACTACACAGCACAGCACTACACAACACACCACAACACAACAGCTAAGAGAAGTTAGGAAACTAAGCTAAGAGAAGGCATAAACTCAGAGAGAGAAGAACACTCAGTGAAACCCCAGCAACGAGACCACTCAATTAGACTGCGTTGGCATAAAATCTTTAACTCCTCCAACGTTTCCTCTTTATCTTCAAAAGAACGACAATTTCGCTCCAACCACACAGTCCACATTAAGCACCCTAGAACCAAGTTCCAAATTTCCAAATTATGCTTCCCAGGCCACTGATGCCAACTAAATAACAAACCCACCACCGAACCCGGCATAACCCAATGAACACCAAATGCCTGAATCATGAAAGCCCATAGGGAATGGGTAACAGGACAATGAAGAAGAAGGTGGTCTACCGACTCCCCATCATAGCAACATATACAACACCAATTAGCCAAAGGGCGACCTTTAAGCATTAGGTTATCCAGAGTGAGGATCCGACCATGTGCAGCAGTCCACATAAAGAATGCCACGCGCTTAGGAATCTTAGGTTTCCAAACACCCTTCCAAGGAAATAAAGAATTCAAGGCACCCCGAATCTCATGGTAGTAAGACCGGGTGTCAAACTTTCCATCCCCTTTAAGCCGCCAGCGAAGAGAATCCCTCCTATCACCCTGAGGGATACGAGGATGGATAAGCTGAAATAGAGAATAAGATGCAGCCAACTCCCAATCTTCAAACGCTCTATAAAACCTTAAATTCCACACTCTAATAGTACCCCCTTCTAGAGTCCACAAAACCTCAGAGATGCAAGCATCTTTGACCGCTAAACATGCATAAAGCTCAGGATAGCGATCTTTTAAAGAATTCTCACCGATCCACCTATCATGCCAAAATCGGATGCGAGAACTGTCTCCCACCTCAAAGGACAGATGCTTAGAAAAGCTCTCCCACCCTTCATTAATGCTTCTCCAAAGACCACACCCATGAGCCCTCCTACAGACTTTAGTGCACCACCCCCCTTGACCCTCACCATATTTAATGAAGATAACTCTCCGCCAGAGATGGGTAAGCGTGTTTCTTTCTTCATTTGGTGTGTAGCTTGGAATAAGATCCTAACAAGTGATAACCTGAGATTGAGGGGCTTGAATTTTGTGGACTAGTGCATTATGTGTCGACACTATGGGGAGACGGTGGACCACTTACTTCTTCATTGTGAGATGGCTTATCGGTTATGAAGCTTTGTTTTTATAACTTTTGGAGTGTCGTGGGTCATACCTAGATCAATTCCAGATTTGCTTTTTGGCTAGTGGAATTGGTTGGGAAAGCATTCATCTCAGATCTGGAATTTAGTTTCATTGTGCATACTATGGTGTATTTGGAAGGAACGGAATCGGTAGACTTTTAAGGATTTGGATAGTTCCGGTGATCTGATGCTTGCTTCTTTTAGTGGAACACTCTTTGATTGGTCTCAGACTTGAGGACTCATAACTAGTGATTCTCTCCCTTCTTTTCTTAGCTTACTTTCTCTTTTGTAATTAATCTGTTGCTTGGTTTTTTTCTATGTATTTTCTCTATTTTTTTTCTTCTTGTAATTTTCTGGTTTGCTCTGTGCTATTCATGCATAGAGTAGCCTTTCGTATATATATCATTCTTATAAAAATATATATATATCACATTCACATTATTAAAATCATATAAAACAAAGTATTCAATGAAATAACACTAATAATGTTTCTGGAATGACGAGATTTTCAATAGTATATTCAGGCCACCTTCCCTTTCTTCTCCTCCCCTCGCCAGAAGGGAATAAAAAAAATCCAAATATAAGGTCAATGGGCAATAAGATAGCATGAAAAAGAAAACCCAAATAAGATACGAACAATTATGTAATCAAGTAAAAGGTTCATAACTCTCCTACCTGTACAAGGAGGAGCGATTGAAATTACGCCTAAGGAACTTGGCAACAAGGTCAAGTGCTCGACATAAAATGGGGATTAAAGCAACTGCAACAGAGATCAACTCATCAGACTATGCACAACTATATTAAAAGCTAGATTCAACTATATGACAGAAGAACAAAGAACATAAACTGAGAGAGGAATTAATGAAGATATATGAAAAGAACTAAGAGACTGGGCAATTCTCACACTTAAGGCAAAGATTCGAAGTCACAAAGGTAAGGCAGTAGATGAAGTAGATGAAATCCTTGGCTGCAATGATAGACTGAAAGTAATCTTGCAGAGCCTGCAAATTCCATCCTCTGGGTTGCTGAAACAATAAAAGATTGGTTAATGAGCTTGAAGAAAGATAGCAAACCAAGTATGGAGTTCAAAGCTACAAGGGCAGTGAAAACAAATAAAAACATACCCCATATACTGAATACAAGGAATACAGAGAGGAACATGCAGTGCCCATAAAGGAAAGCCGATATGCCCTTTGTGAAAGATTTCTAGGTACCAGGGGAAAAATTGCCAGTACAGCAACAACAAACACCTGCAGTGAAATATATATATATATATATATAAGCAATAGTAACAGAATAATTTCAGTAATACAAGCAGATCAATAAGGTACACGGATCTCACTATTTTTCCCTATTTTTTGTTCAAAATGGCATCCTTTTTAGGTGAGCTAATAACAAGATTCTAACAGATGTTGACAGAAGGGGGCAGTAACTACTTGTTGAAAGTTGTGAACTTTCATAGCTCAAAAGAACAAAAGCAGACCGATAATAAGGGTTTAAGGAATGCAAAAATGTATGAAGGATTATTTGGTCAACAGCTCAAATCGATAACCAAATACGTAAATTTACAACAAGGTTCTATACAATCAACAGATTTAACCATCCAACACTTTCCAAATAGCCTATCTTCTAAGGTTGGTAAACTCAACTATTTGTTAACAGACTCATAATTGATGATTCTGATTGGGGGTGGGGGTGGGGGGAAGACGAAAAACAAGAAGTGGCTTTAAGGGAACAAATAAGTGTAAAAATCATGAAAAGCTTTGGAGAGATATTTAGTAAAACGTCAATTTTTTTTAGCGAGTTACACATGCATCCGGTGAGTCTTGAACCCAGGATCTTACCCTCCACCTAGCACTTATAAAGGGAGGAGGTTTCAGTTGAGCTAAAGGTCATTGGCTATTACATCATCATAACTACATACAAAAAATTACAAAAGTTTATTGACTGTCAAAGTATATGAATGCATGCATAAATTTGGTTTCACTGTACCCAAGCATTCACAGAGAACTGAATCGTATGCCGATCCCAGCGCAGAGAAGTTGGACTTGGACTGGTGGTTGCCGATGTCCCTGAAGCTCGAGTAGTACTAGTAGACCCTACAGCAATATTAAGGTTCAATTCAATGGCAGAAGAAATTTTAAGCCCAGTGAAATGAAAATTAATACATAAAAGTGCAGTAAGCAGATTCATAATACTTTCACTTCCATTTTGGATGTTTAACAGTTGACCCCACGGCCTACGTCATTCAGATTATCTACCTGAGTTTCGCTGTCGAGGTTGGTCATTTGAAGATGTTGATGATGCTGATGATGCCACTGACGGTCTTGCTGGCTGAGATGAACTATTAGTCGACATAGGCTCCACCACAAGATCGGGATCCTGTTTATGAAATGCAAGTATCAGTTCAGTAAAGATCGTCAAGACACAACAGTTAAAGCAAAGCTGACTTATGTGCGACATTAAAAAAAATGTGCACTTTATTTTAAAAGCCCCAAGGAGCATACAAATGTTACAAAATAACATTAATACAAAGCAATTCCTCATCCAAGATAGAATCTCAACCTACAAAGCAATCCCTCTTACTGTCATCTGTGATAGGATCTCAATACGAAATATTCACTAAGAAGCAGGGGAAGCAATGGTAAAGAGTGTTGATTGATATATATATATATATATATATATTCCTTCCACTTATGTTAATGATAAATAAAAATTTAAGAGCATAACAACAAATCACTCCATATTTTTTTCTTCTTCTTTTAGCTCCACTTGTTCTAATAGGGAGAGGAAGTCCATTTAATCTCATTGGCAACCACCAAATATTCAATCTCCCATTCTTAAACAAGAAGACCAAAAAAAATATCTAAAACGTATACAAAACATGATGATAGATATATTAAGGAAGTAAGAAGGAAAACTTGTCATAGCATACAAGAATTCTCTATTTGACAAAGCAAAACATCAACATCTCAACATGGAATTCCACATGCGTAAACAAAAGGCAAACCACAATTCCAAAAATAGACTTATCAGTGATGTCAAGAAGAAAACAAAACAGCAAGAACCACAGAAGTTTACATGAATATAGTATTCCTTCTTGAAGACTTGATAATGCACTAAAATTATGGGTTTCAACAGAATTGAAAAACGATCCATGAACTGACTCCAATAATTCTGAGGTGGAGATGTTTTAATGGGGCTTCAGTTCTAACTGTAAAAACAAGGCATATACTTGATCAATTTATTTTTGGAAAAGCTCTTAAATTTTGAGAACAAAACCTATAATCCAAATGCAACACCCATCTCAATAAACCTAGAACCAAAACCCCAAAGTACAAAATGGATAAAAACCCAGATGGGATTCAAAGGGTTCAAGCCCAAATTCTTATAGAACATCAATAATCAATTACAGTTTACACGTCCCATGATCAATTCCAAAAAAATCAAATACAACCCAAGACAACATTTCTTTAGACAAACACACACACACACACACACACACACACACACATACATAGACATAATAATCCACAAACAATGAAGAACCATAAAAAACCCAGATGGGATTGATGGTCAGAATCTCAAATGTCCAACAAAAAAAGAAAACCCAGATGAGAGAGAGAGAAGGTACGATGTAGCGCTGATAGAACTTGCGCTTGAAGTGGTCTTGAACATCGGAGCGAGAAGCCATGTTGGGAGGAATAAGGATGTTGGACCAGTAATCTGCCCATCTTGGGTCTTTGTCGTATTCGTAGGCAGTCGCCGCTATTCTCTTCAGTTTCTGCGGATCTTCCTTCTCTTCTCCCATTTTCTTCTTTCCTAATTCTCTCTCTCAGTATTAGCTATCAACTAGTAAAAGTAGAAAAAACTAGAAACATAGGAAACTACTACTACTTTTGCTGCCAATAAAATAAACCCAAACCCAATACGAAGTTTTTGTTTTGTCTCCTGAAAGAAAAGAAGTAATGCCAATGAAAAGGAAATGAAAGGGAAACTCTCCTCAAGTCTTGAGTCAATTCATTCACCCTCGTCACGTAACGACGTCGTTTTTTTGATGCCTCTCTTTTTTCTTTTTCCTTTTTTTTTTTCTTTTTCATATGATTATCACACTCGGTTAATCTATGTTACGCGTACACACGCTGCCACGTGGACTGAAATTTTTCTGCCACGTGAACTGAAATTTCATTTAAAATCATGTTTTGAAAACATAATTTCAAAAGAAATATATATTAATGAGCGTGTAACGGGATTTTTCAAGTTTTTTTATACAAGTTGTGATGTATGGCCTTGCACCATGTCGATTAACCATAAATTTAGGTACAGTATCTCTTTTATCTCACTTTTTCTATTATGGTATGTCATGTGTCTTAATAGTGAAATATAAATTGGGTCAAAGAATTTGTGTTGAGTAGTACATTAAGTTTTCCAACTAAATTCAAAAAATTAGCTCTGTTTGTTTTACCGTTAATGTTTTTGTTGAAGACTGGTTTCATTTAAGCACAGATAGTTTGGGTTCAACACATTGGCGGAGCCAGAGGGGGGCAAGGGGGGGCCCTGCCCCCCCCCCCTGACTCCTCAAAATTTTTGGTGCCCCCTTGACTCCTCAAAATTTTTAATAATAGTAGTCTAAAGTAGTTATATACTGACATGGAGGAAAAAAAAAAAAAAAAAAAAAAATGAAAGAAGGACTTTTACTTGTTGAAAGTGACCAAACCATTGCTTTTATCTTGTCCTACTACAACTTGCACCTATTTCACTATTTTTTATTTTTTTATTTTATATCATTATTTACACTTTTTACTATTTATGATACTTTCACAGTATTTTATCTTTGAATGATACTAGAAATACTACAAATTTTACAACTTATGTCTTACAAATTGACATGTCACAAATCACAAAAAAATCATTTCAAACATTTATTCATTATATTTTTTAAGTAACACTAATCACATTCTTACTCCATCAGTTTGTAAATTTTTAGTAGCTATGAATTGGTTAATTTTGTTTATTTATTTCAATAATATGAAATATATTCATATTTGCTTACAATTGTTTATTTATTTTGTTATTATTGTTGATTAATATTTTTTAGATTAATTTCACTTTTAATATCATCTTTTAATTTTGCCCCCTCTAGACTAAAATCCTGGCTCCGCCACTGGTTCAACATACTGCAAGTTCTAGAGAATCAAGACGAAAGCTACAAGTCGTATGAAGGCTATATTACTAAGCTGCAAGTAGTTTTGTATATAGGTAGTTTTTCTATTGCTAGACAGCTGTACCTAGTTGTGCATCCACTTGTACATTCAGTTATCTACTTGTGCAAGTTGTTAGAGTTAGAGCATCTTCAGTAATTTTTCTAAATTTTTGTACTGTTTGGACTTTGAACAATGAATAATGACATTTAAGTTTTACCTACTTACTTTTTTAAATTTATCTTCTAAGAGACTTTTTATCTTTTCTTTATCTCATTTAAATATTATTTCTTCATTCATTATTTATTATTTCTTTATTATTTTTTTTAATCTTCCTTTATTCTTCCTCTATTCACTCCCAATAACTATATTTTTAAAATTTTTAACAGCTATGTTTTCCACACAAAAAAAAAAAAAAAAATTCAATAATTATATTTCTCAAATGGTAATATTTCTTAAGGGATTTTTATTTTTTATTATTCATTAACTTATAATTAATTTTCTTAAAAACTTACCATACTTATCATTAAAAAAAGTCCACCAAATGTTTAGACCAATCATTTTTTTCCTATTATTTATTAAATTACAATTAATTACTTTTTAAAGAAAAAACTTACCATACATTTCATTAAAAAAAAAAAGTCCCCCACACGGATTAGACCAATTCCTTTTATTTCTTATTATTCATTAAATTATAATTAATTTCCTTTAAAAGAAAAAAAAAACTTAACATACTATCATTAAGAACAATTCCACCACATATGCACACACCACACATTTTCCTTTTTCTTTCTCCATCGCCTTTCTTTTTTGTTTCATTATCGTCAAACACAAAGAGAAAAAAGATAAGAGAAATCACCCCATAGAAATTGCCAAGACAAGGCTGGCCCTAGGCCTAGGCCAATTAGGCCATTGCCTAAGGCCCTCCTACTAGAGAATGGCCCCAAATTAGGGGGGCAAAAATTGTTTTTTTTTTTAAATATTTTTGGGAGATTAAAAAAATTTTAGTTTACATTTTTTTTTTTACTATTAACAAAGCCCAAATAATTAAGTAATGCTAGAAATAAAGATAAGATAAATTTAAATAAATAAGTCTTACAAATAGACATGTTACTAATCACAAGTAATTGAAATAGGAAAATGTTAAAAATACTATAAATTTTACTACATAACTTTTTTTTTTTTAATATAAGATAAAAATTATACTCTAGTTTAATCTAAGTGTATATGTGTGTAAAGCTCCCTTATTGAGACTTAAACCCAAGCTTTTACCCCCGCACCCCACAAGTACTTATACTGGTGGAGTAACCACTGCGACAAGAGTGTGCAGTGATCTATATAACTTTTATAATTTAATGTGACAATGAATATGCATGATAGGTGGACTTCAACAAACTATTGAATGCATTTTTGAATGAATTTTTGTGATTGATTATATATCTTTGTGATTCTCATGTTGTAAATTTCACAATATCTCTAACATTTTTGTAAGCCTTATGTTACTGATCACATTCGTTACAACATCAGTTTGTAGTAAAATTTGTTACAATTTTAGCATTTTCTCAACAAAAAAAAAAAAGATTTAAAAAAAATTATTATATAAAATGCTAGTTAAATATTATTTAAATGATAACATAAAGGCCCCATTTGAAGATTTTGCCTTAGACCTCCGAATCGTTTAGGCCAACCTTGCACCAAGAGAGAGAAGGGTGGCCGCTGCGAAGGCTGGTGGAGATCATCCACTCATCGCAGCTAGTCCTCCTCCTCACCACCAAGTGCATGCAAACCTAGTTGGGTCAGATCGGCTTTGGTCTCTTTTTTGTCTTTTTTTTTTCTTCTTTCTTTTTTTATTCTGATTCACTTTATTGTTACAATGGAGCTTAGATCAGCTTTTACGTTCTTGATCTACTGATTTTAGATTTGTTGTTCTAATTAAATTTGTCTTTTTCCCTTTCCTTGATTTGTTGTTTCTGTTCTGATTTTAGATTTGGTTTTAGTTTGGATACAGCGTTTTTTCCTCAACGTTTGTGTTTGTGCTGTCTCATGCACTATTCACGGTACTCACAAGTACTTTTTTCAGATAAAACAACTTTAAAACAAGGTCCTATGACACTATTTACATATTTAAAAATTATTTTACTACAGTGTTTTCAGTTTTCGGCAATAAGTGGTATCAAAACAGACCCTTGTTGTTCTAATTAAATTTGTTCTAGTTTAGATTATGTTTGTGTTTTGATTGTGTTACCATTTAATACATTTGAGAGAGAGAGATGAACAAAGAAGAAAGGAGGAAAGAGAAGAATATTTTTTTTATTCAACCGGGTTTTTTTTTAATATAAAATATTAATTTGGAGTTGGTACAATGTTCTCTAGATCAAGAGAACTACTGTAGCAACTTAAAAAAAAGTGGAAAAGTTTTTCTTTTAGAGAATTTGTTGGGGCTGATTTTTGGGGTTTGCTTTCCAAAAAATGGCTTTGGCTAATCTATTGGAGATGCTCAGTCTTAGTTTTATTTATTGCTTCTTTAATATACTCTGCTTCTTGTATATAGATAAGACCAGGGACTATGTATTATTTAGTGTACTTGATAATATGCATAAATAAATTATTAATGTGGGGGGAGAAAAACCTAACCCAACTGATTGGGCCCAAGGCCCTAAATGAGGAACACTCTTCATCCGAGGAGGTGAGGCCTTTAGTCAGAAGCCCACGCCAAAGGGGGATGCCTTGAGACGAGCACGCATACCATCCGAGGAGATTCTCATATGTCCGAGTAGTCCTTCATCCTCGGATCCGAAGAGGTTAGACCCAACACGAGTATGGGAGGTTCAAGCGATCTATTTGACAAGTGTCAAGAGGGAGAGGAACCTCGGACACACATAAAGATAACGGGAGCAGAGAAATATCAAGGAGGCATACTTCAACCACCCAATTTAATACACTGCACCTACCTTCCTGGCCGCATTTATGTGGATAGGACCCCTGAACAGTGCTTTCTCAGCTACCGCCACTCACATAAGGCTAAAAGTGGGGTGATGGGACATGCACTCAAAACTTCATCCGAGGAGGTGAGGCCTTCAGTCAGAAGCCCACGCCAAAGGGGGATGCCTTAGATGAGCACGCATACCATCCGAGGAGATGCTCATATGTCCGAGTAGTCCTGAATCCTCGGATCCGAAGAGGTTAGACCCAACACGAGTATGGGAGGTTCAAGCGATCTATTTGACAAGTGTCAAGAGGGAGAGGAACCTCGGACACACATAAAGATAACGGGAGCAGAGAAATATCAAGGAGGCATACTTCAACCACCCCATTTAATACACTGCACCTACCTTCCTGGCCGCATTTATGTGGATAGGACTCTTAAACAGTGCTTTCTCAGCTACCGCCACTCACATAAGGCTAGAAGTGGGGTGATGGGACATGCACTCAAATGGGTGCCTGGATGATGAACAAGTGGACGGAGGAGATGTAAGAAGGCAATGCTATATAAGGGAAGAGTGTCTCTGATAGGAAGGGGAGGAGAAACAGGAGAGAGAGAGGATATATTAGATGGTTGTAGTTCCAAGAATTGTAATCTGAGATTATCAATGAAAAACATCTCTTCGGACAGAGTACTCATATTAGTCCGAGAGCACATTAATTCAACTTCTCCCATTGGTGTTGCTGTTTAATACTGTTATTTTCATTATTAGCCTAGCCCTTTCACCCACTCTCTACAAAATTTATTGTTTTGGGCTCGGTGGGCTCCGAATCCATACCTCCTTGGGCATGGGCCGCAAAAACTGACCCTACAATTTTTATATGAGATCACCACTAATTTTATTTTTTATTTAAAGAAAAAAACATTTTTATAATATATTACTCATAATCTATGTCCTCAAAAATTATGAAAATATTGTTAGATTTGTCATGTCATCAATTGTTCTACTTAAAAAAAAAGGGCAATCTTTGAGACATAAAAGAGTTCAATTTTTATTTATTATTTTTTATATAGCTTCTTAAGGCGGTAAATTTATATTTATAGCCAAAAAAATTATAAATATTTTTCTTAATATGAGCCACATTTTTTTTTTAAATATTATTTTGAAAGAAAACTGGAATTTGCCAACTCTTTTGAGGATATATATATTTGGAAGGTAGGGACAGAGCCAGCCAAGGCGGCCATGGCCCCTCTAGATTTTTATTTTTAAAGTTAAGAGTATATATGTTTTATGAGTTTTTTAGAATTTGACCAAAGAAAATTATTTTTAGCCCCCTTAATATAATTTTTCCCCCTTTACATGATAAGAAAACGATAGTGGTGACAACAAGAACAACATAATTATTTCAAATAACAACAAAACATCTAGCCCATACAACAACAAAAATTAGCCCAATCAACCAAGACATCACTTTAAAAATCATTATTTATCAAATCTTTTTTTTTTTTTTGGAGAAAAATTATTATTTATCAAATCTAATCAATGAATCTTAGATCTATTAATTATTTTTTTATATAAAAAAATCCCTAAATCTATACAATACCAATCGAATAAAGAGAGAATATTTCCAAGACATTGTCGAATGACTAATACACATAGACATAATTAATTAATATCATAATGATAACCTATAAATTTATAATTAGTGATTGTTGGTGGATGAGTGGGAATCATTATTTTTTAACTTACTACCTTAATACTTTAGTTTATTTATCTATTTTATTGGGCGGTCCACTATTTTTTTTAAGTAAAGTTTGTGATCTATGTCTCTGTGTTTTGAGCACTTTGGCATTGTTAGGCTTACTAAATATAATTCTCACTTGTTTATTTATTTATTATTATTTTAGTTTTGGCATTTTTTTTTTCCTATCAGATTCCCTGCATTGGATCGAGTAATTGTGGTTTTAGAAGACCACTATTTATGTATTGTGGTTTTAGAAGACATAGTGTCATCTTATGGTACATAAATATTTTTTCTTTTTCATAACTAGTCGACCCATTTGTAAGTGACGAACCAATTGACAAATTGAGAATCAAGCATTTTATTTTTACTCTTGTTAAAGGCAACTGATTTTTTTTATTATTATCTTTATTGAGTAAGTCCATAAACACTCTCTTTCATTTTTGTCAAGAAAGGCAACTCATTATGACTTATGAGAATGACCAAGAAAAAAAAAAAAAACCTCATAATTATGTATATACAGACTACAGTGGACTCCAGTTATGTGGATGGATCATCTGTTTTCGTATGATATGAATTTAGACAAATGGCTGTCGAAATTCAGATTAGACAGGAAGTAGTATAGAAAAGAGCTTCTTCTTCTTCACCAAGATAAAACCAATGGGTGGTCGAAGAATGAAAATTTTAAAACAAAGACCAGCACAAAGTAACAAAGTTTGTCTCATTATTAAAGTTTGCATGGAATTTGAATTTTTGTTCTTATAAACTATTAGTTTTGTATGGTCCTTAAATTATTAAAAACAATTTTACTTTCTGTTGATTTCCTATCATGTTTGTCTGATTTCAAACAAACTTTAGATATGAAACCAATATTTTCTTCCCAAAAGATAAAATCATAAAATTAAGGAAACACAAAAATCTACATAATTCTAGGATTTAAAACAATCAAATTTTCTACTGATACATATATTTTTATGTGTTCAATCTGACGGAAATGTAAGAAAAAAGAAACAAGGAGTAGAAGATAATGATAATAAGTTGACAAGCCTACAAAATTTTCCAAAAAGAAATAATTCTCAAAAATCATGGTTTGAGAAGCCAAGTCAAGTTGATATCCTTTTTCGGCCACCTTGACCTCTAGATTGGTAAGAACTTCCTTGATAGGCTCCCAAAACTTAGCCCTCTCTTCATCACATATCACAAGCTTCAATTGCTCAAGATTTGTAGTTGATGGTGGCAACTCATTTCGCAAGCTCAAGCACCCTTTCATGTGGATCTCCTGTAATTTACATAACTCACCAATCTCTTTTGGCAAGTGTCTAATGCTTAGGCAATCAGATATGTCGAGAAGTCTTAAGTTTTTAAGGCCTATGATAGATTCAGACTTTTTAAGGCTTGTGATAGATTCTGGAAACTCACATAAATCAGTATAGGACCTAAGCCTGAGCACTTCTAAATTCACTAGCTTTCCAATCTCTTCGGGAAGTGTAGACAGTTTATGACAATTGGTGATAATGAGTGTTTTCAAGAGGATAACATCACACAGCACTGCAGGCAATTCCACAAGATCATTACAATAGTCAATGTTTATCTCCATTAGATTTGGCAATGCATCTGAAACTTGGATAGTACAATTCCCAAAAGCCTGACCAATATTACACATGAACAAGGATATTTTCTTCAAACTCTTCAACGATACAGGGGCCTTGAAAAGGGAAGGGATTGAAACCTTCTCCAATCTGATTGTCTTTAAATCAGGTAGAGAATTGAGTAGTTGAAAATTTCTTAATTCAGTAGGAAAGAAACCATAATTAGTGATGATCAAAACCTTGAGATTATCCATTGTATCCACAAACTCAGGTAAGCTGTAATTCTTTGTTTGGAAGTTCAGAACTAGAACCTCAACTTTGGGTGCTTGAATGTTGCACCAAGTTGACGAGAATTTATCTGCAAAAAGTATTATATACGATGTGAGAGGGCACTCAACATGTATTGTGTGCATGCGTGTTTGTGCATGTGTGATAGAGGGAAACATGAACAAACCAGTTGAGATCGATAACAAGCGGCAATTGATGGGTTGCTGATCCTGTTCTGTGCACCAACTTGGTAGAGTGTTTCCCCTTATGTCCATAATCAATCTTTGCCTATGTCTTTCTGGCCCCTGGCAGCTTTCATATATAGCTAGCTCTCTAAGAAGATCATGTTGTGTGACATAGTCTTCATTGTAATATTTGTTGATCTCACCTGCATCTTTCCTGGTGATTGGGAAAAAATTATAAGTTGGAAAAGGTTCAAATTATTTCTTCAAATGGTTCATAAAAAATTAAAAATTTCTTTCTTCAAATGTGAAAAGTATATCTCAAATGATCTATGATAAAATGTTATTGCCATAAGAAGTTAATTAAGCTATAACTTATAGGACATTACAATAGTTTGTGCCTAACGCTGTGTACAGACTTTTTACTAATTATATCTAGCAACTAGCAATGGTTACATGAAGAAAGAGGCTACAAGAATATCAGACCATAGAAACAAAGAGTCAGTATACCTTTTCCTCACAAGATTAGCCAGATTCCGGGTGGCAATTTTATGTAAATTGTAAATGGCATCGTTGCCAACTTCATCTAGTTTATGTAATTCTGCCCACATATCAATAAGGGCAGCCATAGGGATCCTTTGGTCTTCAGGAAATGAACCTAGATCCATGAAACATTCTTTGAAGATGACCTCATGATCTGAAATTTCTAGGCTTTTTCGAAGACAATCAAGCAAATCAGAATTAGAATTGAAAATATAATGACTATTAGACCAATTCTTAGCTATACTGCACCAGGCCTCAACAGTGTTCTCATTGGGTAATCCACCAATCACTTCGAGTGCCAGTGGGAACCCGCCACAGCCTCTCACTATCTGCAATTTATGGAACCAAATAAAATCAGTCATAGTTTGGAGGCTACAGGGGTAATATTGGTCAATGTTATAGTAACTCAAACCACATGAATTGTTTTGAAATATGAAACAAGGCTAGTAGGACCTTCTTATCCTTCTCCTTTTTCACTCAAGTTTTGGGAACAATTGGTTCAAAACAAAACAAGCAAGCTCAAATGTATGTATAAGTATGAAAGCATGATTTTGGCAAATACATTTGTTTTTTGTTTTTTTTTTTTGGTTGGGAATAGAGTACATACGGTGTCATGTACTAATCAAGACCAAAACTAGATAGTATTTCGTCATTCATATGCATATACGTACCTTAACCAATGGTGAAAAGTATAAATAAAATTAAGCGTTTTTCATCTGAATATTTATGCAAGATCGACAAAGCACCTTGTTGATGGCTTCAACAGGAATGTTAGAACTCTCATGTTGCAGAGATGCTGAGTGATGAAGCAGCATCATTGCATGGTCATCATTTAATGGATTTAAGTAATATGTAAAGCTAAATCCTGGAAGTGCTGTTCTTGAGGTCACCAGAATATTGTAATTTGGAATATCAAACATAAACTTCTTAAGACGGAATTTTGATCCAGACCAAACATCATCCAAGATCAATAATATAGGATTTGATCCAATTTTGGTCAGTCCTTCCCGTAGCTGGTTGATTGCATCTTCATCACTTTGGAACTCGGGCACCTGATCACTTATATATTGATAAAGTCTTCGCGCAATGACCATCAGGTTGAAATGTTTAGAAACGGGGACAAAAAAAATATTGTCCTTAAATTTTCCTACCCAAAAACAATCCAGTTAGAAAGTTGCCATTGAGGCACATTTCATTTCTTATAACATTGTAAACTGAAAACATGGATAATAATGGTGGGCAGATGAAGTGAATTACACACAATTTCAATCGCAGCTAAGATTAAGAGGTGTGTGTGTGTATGTTACATTTTCTTTCTTACTACGCTTCTAAGGCAATAAATGCAGAGGATGAAATGTTCCAAGAACAGTGCTTCATGACTGTCAAGAGGGTTAACACTTAACACCAAATAATGAACATAATTAGCAAAGGCCTATCATATCTTACCTAATGAGACATAAATTTGTTTCAAACTGTAGTTTAATTTCACCTTTACCTTCTTTTTTTTTTTTTCTTTTTTTTTTTTTTTTTTTTTTTTAAATCCAGTTAGAAAGTTGCCATTGAGGCACATTTCATTTCTTATAACATTGTAAACTGAAAACATGGATAATAATGGTGGGCAGATGAAGTGAATTACACACAATTTCAATCGCAGCTAAGATTAAGAGGTGTGTGTGTATGTTACATTTTCTTTCTTACTATGCTTCCAAGGCAATAAATGCAGAGGATGAAATGTTCCAAGAACAGTGCTTCATAACTGTCAAGAGGGTTAACACTTTTTTTTTTAGTGAGTTTCAACCTATGGCGTCCACTCCTGATAATTGCTCTTTATTATTAGACCAAGACACCAATCAGTTTTTGGTGTAGGCGGGGATTGAACCCTAGATCTCTTATACAACCATCAGAGACTTTACCAGTTGAGCTAATTGGAACCCACAGAGGGTTAACACTTAACACCAAATAATGAACATAATTAGCAAAGGCCTATCATATCTTACCTAATGAGACATAAATTTGTTTCAAACTGTAGTTTAATTTCACCTTTACTTTTTTAATTTTTATGAATCGTAGTTTAATATCACTTATAGAAATTCAAATTTTCATGTGTGATCGCATTCCAATTACTCATACATATATAAAACATATATATATATATATATATATAAGCTAAAGTGTAGTATTTATTGTTGCTATGTTCCTATTAAGCCACCTCATCTGTTACGTCATTGACCATACCATTAGTCTTTTTCATATTTATTTTTACCTCTAATTTTTTTTTTTACAATATTAAATAGAAAATAATATTTGCTTTACAAATTCATTTTAGACGGTTTTAACTTTACATATTCATTTACTTTAATTTTGATGTTATAGCTAAATAATAAATCAATGAAAAATCAAAATAAAAACGTTGTCTATATATATTCCTCTCTCAAATTTATTTTTTCATTTTTTTTGTTGAAATTTTTTTTATTTTTCTTGCATCTTTACCTTCGATTGATGAATATTATTGACTAATTCATATGTGTTCCTTAATACAAGTATTTGTTTTTATCATTTTCTTTACAACACTAAATACTTTTAATGAATGGTGTTTGTTGTTGATCTTATTTGAGGAAAATCATATTATAAAATGTCAAATTTTGTGTTGTTTTCAGGTTTTAATTTATTTGAAAAACAACAAAATAATTTGGATAAGCTAATTAAGAACAGTTAGTGTAGTTGAAGACAATGATTTTTGTGCAGTTTACTTTCACTGTTAAAACAAATATATATATATATATATATATATATATAAGTTGAAGTGTAGTATTTATTGTTACTACATTCCTATTAAGCCACCTCATCTATTACGTCATTGACCATACCATTAGTCTTTTTCATATTTATTTTTACCTCTAATTTTTTTTACAATATTAAATAGAAAATAATATTTGCTTTACAAATTCATTTTAGACGGTTTTAACTTTACATATTCATCTACTTTAATTTTGATGTTATAACTAAATAATAAATCAATGAAAAATCAAAATAAAATCGTTGTCTATACATATTCCTCTCTCAAATTTATTTTTTCATTTTTTTTGTTGAAATTTTTTTATTTTTCTTCCATCTTTACCTTAGATTGATGAATATTATTGACTAATTCATATGTGTTCCTTAATACAAGTATGTTTTTTTTTTTTTTTTATCATTTTCTTTACCACACTAAATACTTTTAATGAATGGTGTTTGTTGTTGATCTTATTTGAGGAAAATCAGATTATAAAATGTCAAATTTTGTGTTGTTTTCAGGTTTTAATTTATTTGAAAAACAACAAAATAATTTGGATAAGCTAATTAAGAATAGTTTGTGTAGTTGAAGACAATGATTTTTGTGCAGTTTACTTTCACTGTTTGTAAACATTTTGTTTAACAAATTAGTAGTGGATTGTTATGTCCTTTTTATACGATGTTCTTAGATGCTTGAGCAATTGCCTTAAGCGTTTATGAATATTTTATATTGTTCTTTATCTTCCTTATCTTATTAGAGTATTCTTTGAGATTTTTAAGAAAACAAATTCAATTTTGTGCTTCAAATTATTTATTTTATCTATTCATTTTTCACATGTTGGATTAGATGTAACATTAGATTATAGCAAAATTAACACAATACTTCTTGTTTTTCAAAAACAATTCTCTACTTTTTTCCCCTTTGGAATTGTACCCTTGGTTTTTTTAAAAGGAAAAAGAGTTACAATCTTTTATTTTTCCCTTTCTTTTTTTATTATTTTGAATTGTAGTTTATTTGAGTTTTATTAATTTTTTTAGATACATTTCTTGGTATTTCTGATTGTGCAGTATAAAAAATTGGGTTTGAAAAAGTTTGTTTAAAACTAAAAGAATAATTTCCAAATTATATATACTTTTTAATGATATAAAAAATATTAGAAATAAATTTTATTAAAAATTAATATTTCACTAAATTACCTTTGAATTCTTGAGAAAAAATGTATTATTTTGATTTTGGTACAATAGAAATTATATATATCATATTATTATATATAATAAAAGTTGGGCTTAGACGCCGTGATTGTGCCATGTGGCTTCACCAAATTACATAAATTTTATTAAATTTTTAGATTTTAAGAAAAAATATATATAATTTTACTTCTCCTATAATTTCTAAATGAATATTAGATTAATCAGGACTCTAATTCATTGTTATCTCTAATTCATTGTTATCATAAAGTAAGGGTTTGTTTGGATAGAACTTATTTTGCTGAAACTGAAAACTAAAAAAACTGTAGCAAAATAATTTTTAAATGGGTGAATAGTGCCGTGGAACCCATTTTTAATGAAAAAGTTGCTAAAAAGTGAGATTTGTAGGACCCGTAAACAGTGCACGGTGCACTGTTCACGGCTGAAAATGCAAAACGCAGACTTTGTATCCAAACCCCACCTAAGTGTATGTCTATTAAAAAAAAAAAAAAATCATATAGTAAGCATAAAAACATTTGAAAAGATTGTTCCAAGAATTATTGAAGGACGAAGGCAGGAAAGAAACAAATGCAAGGCAGCACAACGCCCAACTTCTTCAGAAGTCTGCACTAATTGTTGGTGACCTCACAGACACAAACAGAGAAAGAGGTATTATAGCAGAAACTCAAAGTGATGGACTACAAAGAATTAGTGATCTACATCTGTCATTTATGGCTATGCAGTATCCAATACTGTTTCCTTTTGGAGAAAGATGGTTTCTACATTGGCATTCCTTATTTCAATAATGAAGGAAGAAGAAAAATAAAGCGAGAAATTGTTACAGTGAGGTATTATTACGCATATAGGATTCAACACCGAAGAAATGGAGGACAAACAACTCTCTGTGGTGGTCGACTCTTCCAACAATTCATAGTTGATGCATATACAGATATTGAAGAAGAAAGACTAAGGTTTATATGCAAAAAAACAGCCACAATTAAGAGCAGATTTGTACAAGAACGTGCGTGATGCTGTTGTTAGAGGTGACACAAGTCATAAATCACTTGGTAAAAGAATAGTTCTCCCTGCAACTTTTACAGGTGAACCAAGATATATGATACAAAACTATCAAGATGCCATGGAAATATGTAGATGGCCAGGTAATCCTAATCTATTCATCACATTCACTACAACAAGAGACAATTGATGATAATGGATATCCAATTTATAGAAGAAGAGATGATGGAAGATTTATACAAAAAGGAGATGTCAAGCTTAAAATGTTATTGACAGGTATGACACATGGAAGAGCTATGATTGCTCAACTTTTATATCATATATAATTTAATATAAAACAAAAAACTTTAGTTAAATATATATTCATTATATTTTTGAGATCATGCAAATTTATGATTGCATTTCTTAACTATTACATTGAGGTTGCCACTTAAATATGGTTTAAATAAATTTTTTTTTTAATTATTGAATTCAAGGTTATTCATTTAAATATGCAATTGAGTTTTAATTATGCAAACTCCCCTTATGTTTTTCAAGCATCTCCTTTTTTATTAGTTGCATAGTTATCTACCATATTCCATTCAATTAATTTTGGACTTATATATGATTTTTTTAATAAAAACTTAATCTTACACAATATGCATTCATTTGGATATACACCATTGTTAGTTTCTTTAAAAACTTTCTCCCCTCTTCCTTTGTGTGTATGTTAAAATACAAAGTATTCTAAAAAAAAAAAAAGTAAAAGGTTACTTCATTTAAAAAAAAAATATTATGCCCGTGCGATGCACGGTTTAATTAAAAATCATATGTAACTTAAACAAAAGATAACAACAACTAAGTTTTTGTTTTATCTAAAAATTGATAGAGATGTATAGAAAAAAATTCAATAAAACAATTATAATTTTGTGTCTATCCATGAGGCATTTAAAAAAAAAAAAAAAGAATTCAAGGTTGATATTAGTATCGTATACATGTACTATGATTGTTTTTTTTTTTTTTTTAATTAATGTTGATATGAACAATTAGGTGAAACCAAAATTCTAATCCCCTGAATGCTAGAACTCATAAATCATAAATGAAGTAAATCTCCATTGCTAAAAAATAAATCACTTAGAATTATAGATAAATTAATAATAAAAGAATTAGATGAAGAATTTGGATTGTATTCAAATTGAAATTTTTATCAACTTAGAAATTTTAGAAGAAGATAAGAACAATATATATATATATATATAATCAAATCTAACAAAATTTCTACAATTTGGGTGAAGTCACGTGGCACAACCACTGGCTTTTAAGCCCAACTTTTATCATATAGTCGTGCGATGCACGCCTAATCAAGAGTCATGTGTAATTATTGAAAATAAAAAATAATAAATTTATAATTAATTAANTAATTAAACCGTGCATCGCACGGGCATAATACTAATATATATATATATATATATATAAAGATTACATTTTGTGATTGTTTTTATAATAAATGAAAATATGATTACGAATTACATTACTATTTATTAAATTAGAACAAGTTGTAAAAAAATAATAATGAGACTATCCTAAAAATATTATCACGTGCAGGATCCGCCACTAGTGCTTATAAAATTCAAGCAATAGTTCAATTTCAGATTCAACAATGAACTTTGTTAAGAATTCAACTGATATATTAGTTGATTCGAAGAAGGATTGAGTTTGCTAGTTGTGACATAAACGATTGTACCTTAAGATTATTGAGTATTTTACTGCTAGTACAAATGCAGTAGTTGTGATATAAACGACTGTAGCTTAAGATTACTGAGTATTTTATTGCCAGTCGTAATGCATGAGTGTGTCAGGTGCTCATTAAACCATAACACAGCATTGTACTTCTTTCTCATCTGATTTAAAAAATAAAAATGTGTAGCATTCTTGTTTATATAGCATTTTAACAAACTTCTATACGTATTTTGTTTTAGGTAGTACCTAACAGTTTACTAAGATCCACATACTAGCACAATAAATAACTTTAAGAATATGCAAACACATGCCAATTATGCATATAAAATCACATACACAAAAAAGAAGAGAGAGATCAAATACCTTTAATTTCCTGGTCATGACCAAGCATTTTCACCAGTGTGGTCTTTCCGCATCCTCCAGGGGCAGTCAGTAGAATCTGCTGCCTCTTCTCATTCAGCAGCTGCGTCTTCAACACCAACAAAGGCAGATCCATCCCGACAGTAAAATCCGGGGGTGGAGGAACCACACACGAGTTGCCCCACTTTTAATCGCTAGCGACTCCATTCGCTTGCAAAGAAAATTCTGCTTCTCCAAAATCTGCAATATATCCCTTCTGTTCTGAGCTGGGATATGAAGCTGAAAGAATGTCACAATGGACTCATTCAACTCTGCAAGTTCTTTCTCAAAAGAGGAGTCCAACTCTTGGTTGTCCAACATGCCAATGTGCTCCTTGGCCTTCCTCATATCTTCGATCAAGCTCTTTGTTTCCTCTTCTCGGTCATCAAGTATTTTGTTTAATCGTGTTATGTCTTTAACCACTGGATCTATAAGATCTAGATTGTGTTTGAGGCTTTTAAGAATTGACTTGAACATAAGGGCATCGCTTCCAACACTCTTAAATGTGTCATGCAACACATTAACTACCTCTCAACTACATCATCAATCATACATTTAGCTCCTGTATTGAATCTTAAAGATTGCTACCTCGAGTTTTCCTAGTGCCATTTGTGCTTTGACATCTCTTGAAATCCTACTCTATCTGGATGTAAGGTTCAACTACCAAAATCATGCCATTTACTCGGGCTCTCCCTTGCTTTATGGACATATAGATTTTTCTATGCTCAACGTCCTGAGCCAGAGCCCGCAACCTGCTGTTACCCGAGTCATTCTCAGGATTAAGCTCTCTAAAATCTCTTGATCTAAGTGATTGCAATTTGTCAGATGGACACTCCCTGATCTTAGTAGCTTATCCTCACTGCGGTCTCTGAATCTGAGCAAAAACAATTTTACACGATTGCCTGATGCCATTTCACAACTTTCTATGCTTAAACTTCTTTGCTTGGATAATTGTAGCAAGCTTCAATCGTTGTCATGTCTTTCATTAAGTACGAAGTATGTAATGGCACGAGGATGTACTTCATTGGAAAATGATTCAAATAACTCTGTTGTCTGGAATTCGGGTGAAGCAGGATTGACTTTTATTAATTGCCTTAACTTTCTTGAGGATGAAGAAGGAAAAATCACCGAGGGTTTTTTGCTGGACAGCTTGCTCGAGAATGGAGGCAAAATAATTGAGAATTCTTTGCCAGATATACACTTCCAGCCATTGTGGCAAAGTTACATGGAGGTTTTCCTCTCGCAAACATGCATGCATTGAAAACATCTTTTTACACTTTTTTTTAATAATTTGAACATCTTTTTACTTTTGCATTAATATTTTACAGGATCATATTCGTGAAAGTGAAGAATTTTATAGCGTGTTAAATCAAATTGAAATTCCAACGTGGTTCGACCATGACCACGGACCATCAGAATCGTGGTCGTCATATGACATATGTTCAATCCCGCTACATCAGTATAATGCACATCAGTATAATACTTTTGTACAGGAATTTCTCTATATCGGGTCATATGTTTCAATCCCGCTACATCAGTATGATACTAATTGGACAGGAATTGCTCTATGTGTTGATATTAAAGTCCAAAAAAATTTGAGCGAGGTTTCTCCTGGTGATCCTACAGATTTTCATGAGTTTCGTTTGGAAATGCACGGTGGTCCTGAAGATTTTCCACGAAACTATAAGTTCCCTAGAGACAAAATTGATGTTGGCTCATTTGGAATTTGGCTATATATTTCGCATGTGAAGTTAGGAGTACTATTACATGGATGTGATGACATTAGGCCATTCATTAAAACCTACAGCCCAGATATTGAGATTAAAGGGTGTGGTGCACGTATACTCCATGAGCGAGATTTGGTACAATTTGTACAAATCTTAAGCCAACAAATTTTTGGGAACGGAAGATTTTTGGCGGGCTCATGAGGCGCCCCTCTCACAAGAATGAGCTGCCCCAGCCTCCCTCTGATGACCTCAGTAGACATCGTGAAGTTTTCAGGAAATATCATATGGGCAAGCCCAAAACCGTGATGACAAGGCGGAATCCGGTCCAATCCAATGCTATTGTAGGTGCCTACAATTCATCTCTAAACACCATATTTTTGTCACTTTTTTCTGTCATGATAGCTTAGTGAGTGTATGTATATTATCAATATACAACTTTTTGGTGTCCATATTTTTTAAAGGGTCTAAAATATTTTCGCACGTTAATCACAATTAATTTAAAAAAAAAAAAAAAAACTTTAAACAATTGGATCAAATAAGGAAAATAATGTTTTAAAGTTTTTCCTTTTGGTTATTATAAGGAAAAATTATATGTACTTGGGGAAAAGGGGATTGAACTCTAGAGACATTTAGAAATTATGATATGTAATTTTAGATAAGAAGAATGGCCTAATTTTACATTTTTCTGATAAAATAAATAAATAAATAAATCTACAGCTGATCTAAGACTTTGTTTGTTAGCATCATTTGAACTTCTGTTTGCAGGAAATTTCCCCAAACTTTTATTAGGCGTATTGCTAAACCATGAATGCACAATCATTTCCTCACTTTTGTATTTAAAACGATGGATAGTGAGTGGAACCAATAAGAAGTAAAATTCTTTTTTTTTTTTTTGATGAAAAACTCGTAACTTTATTAAGAAGAAGATAAATTCATTATATCATGATGACCTATGATGAATTCGTAACTTTTTTTGATTCTCTTATCTTCATCTATTTGGTGGGACTATTATCCCAAATTTGATGACCCATGATGTTAGATACTTAAGTCTGTTGGATGTTAGATACTCAATCAACTATGGTTCTTGACATTACATCATGGCTATTGGAATCATGTTTATTTATTTATTTCTTTCTTTTTCTTTTAAGGTGTGTACTTACTTCTTTGCTAACCAAAAAAGTGTGTAATTACTTCTATTTTTTTTGGACTTTGATTTTTTTCCCCGAGTATCTTATTTTAATGTACACACATGGCTCTCCAGATGCAACACAAATTTTCAAGGGGATTGACAATCAACAAGGACAGAAAAAACTCCCAAAAAAAAAAAGACAGAAAAATAACAAAAACAAACCTAGGAATCAGTAGATGACACAAGAATCATGTATAAAGGAACTAATTTTTATCAAAAAGTATATGATATGAAAACATTTGGTGTTTTTTATAGTAAATTCCCATATATTACATAGTATATTTAAGACACCAACATATGTACAATATATTAAGTAGCTTTAGCATGGTCCTATGGTTTATACTTTGCTTCCCTTCTAAGTCAATATTTAAAAAGATTCTCCCAAGAAAAAAGAACTAATTTTTAGCATACAGTATATGATATGAAAGCATTTGGTGTTTTTTTTTTTAATAGTAAATCACAATATATCATATAGAATATTTAAGGCACCAACATATGAGCAATATATTTGTAGCTTTAACATGTCCTATGTTTATACCCTGCTTCTCTTCTAAGCCAATATTTACTCCAAAAAGAAGAAGAAGAAGAAGAAGAAGAAGAAAAAGAAGAAAGAAAGTCATTATTTAAAAACAATGAAGTCAATGTGCTCAAACCTGGGAACTTCCAGGTTCGTAGCATGAAAATTATATGCGCAATTGCAGATTGAATGTAAATCTATTACTTCAGAGTTTAGTCTTTTATTCCCACAAAAAAAAAAAAAAAAAAACTTTAGCATCTTCTTAAGGTTTATACTTTATGCCTTCCTTCTAAGACTATACTCAAAAACACAAAGAAGTCAATGTGTTCAAACTGGGAAACTTCAGGTTCGTGGCAAGAAATTACAAGCACAATTGCAGATAAAAGTATAAATCTGTTACTTGGTTTAGTCTTTTATTTATAACCCTATGATTGTTTTCCGGGGAAGAAGCATACATTCTTCTTTCATCTCAAATGGCTTTACTTTGATCCTCTGCTCCGTTTCTTATCAGCACAAGGTAACTGATCAGAAGAAACAGAAGATAGAGATCTGAATTGGTATCCAATTTTTTTTTTTTTTTTAAATCTGTTTGGCCTATTCATTGATATGTAGTGTGTTTATTTCTTAACTAGTTTCCAAAGATCTTGCATACAGAATCTTTGGTTTCTTTTCTTTTGTCATATTGGAGGTTTGAGTTAGTTTGCAAAGCTATGGCATCATTAGTAGGAGGGGCTGCTCTGGGGCAGTGTTCGNTTGGACAGGACTGCCATAAAAGAACTACCATCATCAATCATACATCTAGCTGGCCTGACCATATTGAATCTTAAAGATTGCAAGTACCTCTCGAGTTTTCCTAGTGCCATTTGTGCTTTGACATCTCTTGAAATCCCTACTCTATCTGGATGTAAGGTTCAACTACCAAAATCATGCCATTTACTCGGGCTCTCCCTTGCTTTATGGACATATAGATTTTTCTATGCTCAACGTCCTGAGCCAGAGCCCGCCAACCTGCTGTTACCCGAGTCATTCTCAGGATTAAGCTCTCTAAAATCTCTTGATCTAAGTGATTGCAATTTGTCAGATGGACACTCCCTGATCTTAGTAGCTTATCCTCACTGCGGTCTCTGAATCTGAGCAAAACAATTTTACACGATTGCCTGATGCCATTTCACAACTTTCTATGCTTAAACTTCTTTGCTTGGATAATTGTAGCAAGCTTCAATCGTTGTCATGTCTTTCATTAAGTACGAAGTATGTAATGGCACGAGGATGTACTTCATTGGAAAATGATTCAAATAACTCTGTTGTCTGGAATTCGGGTGAAGCAGGATTGACTTTTATTAATTGCCTTAACTTTCTTGAGGATGAAGAAGGAAAAATCACCGAGGTTTTTTGCTGGACAGCTTGCTCGAGAATGGAGGCAAAATAATTGAGAATTCTTTGCCAGATATACACTTCCAGCCATTGTGGCAAAGTTACATGGAGGTTTTCCTCTCGCAAACATGCATGCATTGAAAACATCTTTTTACACTTTTTTTTAATAATTTGAACATCTTTTTACTTTTGCATTAATATTTTACAGGATCATATTCGTGAAAGTGAAGAATTTTATAGCGTGTTAAATCAAATTGAAATTCCAACGTGGTTCGACCATGACCACGGACCATCAGAATCGTGGGTCGTCATATGATCATATGTTTCAATCCCGCTACATCAGTATAATGCACATCAGTATAATACTTTTGTACAGGAATTTCTCTATATCGGGTCATATGTTTCAATCCCGCTACATCAGTATGATACTAATTGGACAGGAATTGCTCTATGTGTTGATATTAAAGTCCAAAAAAATTTGAGCGAGGTTTCTCCTGGTGATCCTACAGATTTTCATGAGTTTCGTTTGGAATGCACGGTGGTCCTGAAGATTTTCCACGAAACTATAAGTTCCCTAGAGACAAAATTGATGTTGGCTCATTTGGAATTTGGCTATATATTTCGCATGTGAAGTTAGGAGTACTATTACATGGATGTGATGACATTAGGCCATTCATTAAAACCTACAGCCCAGATATTGAGATTAAAGGGTGTGGTGCACGTATACTCCATGAGCGAGATTTGGTACAATTTGTACAAATCTTAAGCCAACAAATTTTTGGGAACGGAAGATTTTTGGCGGGCTCATGAGGCGCCCCTCTCACAAGAATGAGCTGCCCCAGCCTCCCTCTGATGACCTCAGTAGACATCGTGAAGTTTTCAGGAAATATCATATGGGCAAGCCCAAAACCGTGATGACAAGGCGGAATCCGGTCCAATCCAATGCTATTGTAGGTGCCTACAATTCATCTCTAAACACCATATTTTTGTCACTTTTTTCTGTCATGATAGCTTAGTGAGTGTATGTATATTATCAATATACAACTTTTTGGTGTCCATATTTTTTAAAGGGTCTAAAATATTTTCGCACGTTAATCACAATTAATTTAAAAAAAAAAAAAAAAACTTTAAACAATTGGATCAAATAAGGAAAATAATGTTTTAAAGTTTTTCCTTTTGGTTATTATAAGGAAAAATTATATGTACTTGGGGAAAAGGGGATTGAACTCTAGAGACATTTAGAAATTATGATATGTAATTTTAGATAAGAAGAATGGCCTAATTTTACATTTTTCTGATAAAATAAATAAATAAATAAATCTACAGCTGATCTAAGACTTTGTTTGTTAGCATCATTTGAACTTCTGTTTGCAGGAAATTTCCCCAAACTTTTATTAGGCGTATTGCTAAACCATGAATGCACAATCATTTCCTCACTTTTGTATTTAAAACGATGGATAGTGAGTGGAACCAATAAGAAGTAAAATTCTTTTTTTTTTTTTTGATGAAAAACTCGTAACTTTATTAAGAAGAAGATAAATTCATTATATCATGATGACCTATGATGAATTCGTAACTTTTTTTGATTCTCTTATCTTCATCTATTTGGTGGGACTATTATCCCAAATTTGATGACCCATGATGTTAGATACTTAAGTCTGTTGGATGTTAGATACTCAATCAACTATGGTTCTTGACATTACATCATGGCTATTGGAATCATGTTTATTTATTTATTTCTTTCTTTTTCTTTTAAGGTGTGTACTTACTTCTTTGCTAACCAAAAAAGTGTGTAATTACTTCTATTTTTTTTGGACTTTGATTTTTTTCCCCGAGTATCTTATTTTAATGTACACACATGGCTCTCCAGATGCAACACAAATTTTCAAGGGGTAGTTCTTTTATGGCAGTCCTGTCCAAATAAAGCTTTGACAAGTGTGTCATATTTCCCCAAATATCTGGAAGCCTCTTAGAGTCTTGAACAGCCTGATAGAATGAGAACTTCAAGGGATTCTAATTTGATCTCGTGTGGAAGGTTCTTAAGACTTTCACAATCTTTTAGATTTAATAAAGTAAGATTTTTGAGAGCTCCAACTGATGGATGAACATTATACAGTCTTGTACAACCTTGAAAAGTCAAACTCCTAAGATTTTGAAATCCACTGGAATCAGGAGTCTTGATTAAGTTTTGAGAGTAACTAAGGTCTATAACTCTTAGCAGGTTCAAATTAGTCTAATCTATGAATTTATATATATATATATATATATATGGAGCGGTAAACCTGAAACGGTATACCGGTATTGACCGGTATTCGAAATATATTGTACCGTTGGTCAAACCGGTATAGCCTCTAGATGATATTGACTCCTTTGATTTGGGGCTATTTATTAATGAACTGTATCGCTTTTATAGAAAATTGAAAAAATTGTTAATTTTTTTTTTTTTTACTTTTTTCATTAAAAATTTTATTTTCTTATAATTTTATTTTTAAAAAAAATAGTTTACTAACAAATGACATTAAGACATCCGTTAACAAAAATCTTACAAAAAATTCAAAAGGAAATTTCAAATGCTTATTTTGTTGGCTACCCAACCATGATGGATGGAGTTTAGCCCATTAACCCATGGGTCTTCGGCCTGCGTTGACGTTGATGCATGTGTCCCATGAAAGCCTAACCATTCACATTGAGGTTTTATTATAGCAAAATGTTATTTTAGTTATAAGGAAAAAAAAAGAAAAAAAAAGAAAAAAAAAGAAAAAGAAAAAAGAGCTACATCGAGAGTGCTAAAATTAATTTTTTTTTTTTTTTTTTTAGTTTTGAGCTATAGTAAACTATTACTAGTAGTAATTACTGTAACTCAACTGCTATTGTCATTTATTGTTTTTTATTCTCTCTCTCTCTCTCAGATTTCTTCTCCTCTGCTTTCAGTCTTGCTGTTATGGTTCCAGACTTCCACTTGAGTTTATTTTACCCATTTGTCTTATTTTTTTCATTGGGTGGTCCGCTATTTGGGTCAAGTTCGTAATATATGTCTTTGTCCTTTGAGCACAATGACATTGTTTTAGTTTTACTAAAGAGAATTCCTCACTCTTTCTATATATTTCTTTTCAAATTAGCTTTATTATTATTTATTTTTTGCATGCCTATATTTTAGAGTTTATAGTTGGCCCTCCTCAAATTTTGGATTAGTCCAAATAGCCCAGAAGAAACTAATCACTTAACCATTTCTTTGGACCCATGGCTCCTCCATAGTCCAAATACAACACAACAAAAAATCCACAAATCACCAATATCATAATTCAATAACTCATAACCAAAAAAATCTCATAGAAAAAAAAATTCCCTTACGGGGGTGACAATAATTTATACAAAATTTTAATTGATTTATAAATTATGGAAAAGTCAATTACAATATTTAAATTTTTTTCAAAAGATAAAATGCAAAATTCTTTTAGAAACCAATATTGATGATGTAGCATTGCCAACTCTTAATATTAGTATTTCAATTTTTTAAAATCCTCAAACAAAGTTTTGAAAACTTCATTAGTGTGATTTTTAGTTGCATCCAAAAGTATGGGTTTATTATATTTGTGAGTCGGTCAATGTGATAAAATCAACATATTAATTCCAATTATCCAAAATTTGGAGATCCAAAATCCTCTTCTTTTTTTATTCTTCTTCGAAAAGGTTTGAATATCTAATTGTAACTTTCAACTTTTTTTGTTCATATTATTTCCTTCTTGACTTAAATATTTGTGGTAATAAAGTGCAATTGTTTTATCTACCATGATTTTTTTTTAATAAACCATGTCACTTGAAATTTTTTTAGTTCATGCTTTCCCCCCCTTAGGTTCAAATCCTAGTTCCGTCCTGGCTCCACATGAAAGGTTGCTTGAGCTTGCGTAAAGGGTTAATATATATATATTATATATATATACATTATAACCCTACTACTTGAGTTTAGTTGGAAGATGGAAAAGGCTAAGAANTTAATTCCAATTATCCAAAATTTGGAGATCCAAAATCCTCTTCTTTTTTTATTCTTCTTCGAAAAGGTTTGAATATCTAATTGTAACTTTCAACTTTTTTTGTTCATATTATTTCCTTCTTGACTTAAATATTTGTGGTAATAAAGTGCAATTGTTTTATCTACCATGATTTTTTTTTAATAAACCATGTCACTTGAAATTTTTTTAGTTCATGCTTTCCCCCCCTTAGGTTCAAATCCTAGTTCCGTCCTGGCTCCACATGAAAGGTTGCTTGAGCTTGCGTAAAGGGTTATATATATATATATATATATATATACATTATAACCCTACTACTTGAGTTTAGTTGGAAGATGGAAAAGGCTAAGAAAATGAAAATTTTATATATATATATATATATATATATATATATATATATATATATATATATATATATGGGGGGGGGGGGGGGGTCACCCCTTAGTGGATCCGTCCCTGTGTGGAGCTCTTTTAAATTACATAACTCGCCAATCTCTTTTGGCAAGCGTGTAATGCTTAGGCAATCAGATATGTCGAGAAGTCTTAACTTATAGAGGCTTTTGATTGATTCTGGCAACTTAGATAAATCAGTACAGGACCTAAGCCTGAGAACTTCTAAATTCACTAGCTTTCCAATTCCTTTAGGAAGTGAAGACAGTTGATGACAATTGGTGATAATGAGTTTTTTTAGGAGGATAACATCACATAGCACTGCAGGCAATTCCACAAGATCATTGCAATAGTCAATGTTTATCTCCATTAGATTTGGCAATGCATCTGAAACTTGGACAGTACAATTCTCAAAAGCTTGACCAATATTACACAAGAACAAGGATATTTTCTTCAAACTCTTCAACAATACAGGGGCCTTGCAAAGGGAAGGGATTGAAACCTTTTCCAATCTGATTGTCTTTAAATTGGATAGAGAATTGAGCAGTTGAAAATTTCTTAATTCAGTAGGAAAGAAACCATAATTAGTGATTATCAAAACCTTGAGATTATCCATCTTATCCACAAACTCAGGTAAGCTGTAATTCTTTGTCTGGAAGTTCAGAACTAGAACCTCAACTTTGGGTGCTTGAATGTTGCACCAAGTTGACAAGAACGATTCATCTGCAAAAAGTATTATATACGATGTGAGAGGGCACTCAACATGTACTGTGTGCACGCGTGTTTATGCATGTGTGTGATAGAGGGAAACATGAACAAACCAGTTGAGATTGATAACAAGCGGGCATTGATGGGTTGCTGATCCTGTTCTGTGCACCAACTTGGTAGAGAGTTTCCAATTATGTCCATAATCAATCTTTGCCTTTGTCCTTCTGGCCCCTGGCGGCTTTCGAATATAGCAAGCTCTCTAAGAAGATCATGCTGTGTGACAGTCTTCATCTATATATTACTAAAAGTTGAAGCGTAGCATTTATTATTGCTACACTCCAGTTGAGCCACATAAGCATCCATCTCATTATCATTTTCTTTCCAATTTTCTTATAATTTTTTTTAACATTTACTTTTTATTTTATTTTAATATTTACACTTTTTCCAACATTTCTCCATCCTTATCTTTTCATCTCCCCACTACCCTCTACATAAATATTATTCTTCTTCTTTTCATCTCCCCACTACCCTCTACATAACTATTATTCTTCTTCTTTCTCTTCATCTTCCTTTATTTTGTCTCTTCTTATTCACATTGTCTTACTATAAATTGGTAACTATCTATTCCATTCTATGCATGGTTTTCTCTCATAAAAACGGTTCTCTCTCTCTCTCTCTCTCTCTCTCTCTCTCTCTCTCTCAATTTTTCTATGAATTTTTTATATTCTATTTATGCCAAATTACTAATCTTTGGGAATCCTTTCTTTTCTTTTTTTCTTCTTTGTTTTTCTACACTAGAATCATTATGCTCATTTCTCACTTAATTTAATCAAGTAGTTTGCAGGAATTCAAAAAAAGGTTCTCTCTCTCTTTCTCTCTCAATTTTCGATGAATTTTTTTATACATTCTTCTATTTATGCCAAATTACTAATCTTTGGGAATTATTATTATTTTTTCTCTACACTAGAATCATTATGCTCATTTTCTCACTTAATTTAATCGGGTAGTTTGTAGGAATTCAAGTAAAGCTAGACAATAAGGAATTTTACGGCATTGGAGAACGCCTAAATATATACCAGCCAAAAGTTGAAAGTTAGCAAATTAGTGGAGCTATGATTAAGCTTCAAATGGGATTGATGGTATTGCCAATGTTCTTTAATTAGCATTCTTATTTATATTTCTCTATTTATGTTTCCTAGAATTAGTATTAGTCTCATTTTTATTTTCTTTATTATATTCTAGGTAAACCAAGAGTTCTTTAAAACTCCACATTGGTTATGCCATTTAGATTTGTTTTTTAAATTGTTTTTTTTTTCTCTTTAATTGTTAAATGTTACCCTTTTATTGCTCTTTCTTATAACTCTAATTAATTTTGATGGTTCTTTTTTTTTTTTTTTGGTTAGTTAAGGTCGATGGTTCTTTCTTACAGAGAAAAGAAAAAATTGTAAACAATTGAATTCTGTATAAACTTGTACCTAAAGGGGACAGGAGCCTTTGTTTATTTGATTAGAGACAATATATTAAAGGGGCATATCCTTTGGCCATTGCATTGCATTTCTTAGAGGTTAAAAGATAAAGCTTGTCATTATAGGAAAAATTTTGGGTGGGGATAATGGCGTCATTTTGTTTGCTCTAAGAGTAACAAAAGATCCTATTATAAAGGAAGCTCACAATCATATCACATGCTTATTACACAAACCTTGAGCACAACCCATTATTCTCTCTCACCATGTTTCTACTACATTTGCATTTAGCAACCTAAGATTAGAATTTATTCCCAATAGAAGACTTGTAGAATCATTCAGTTTTTATAAGAAACTAGCCGCAGGCTCACACGATGCATGGGAATATAAATATTATGCAGTGAAGTGTAATATACAAAAAGTAACAATTACTTCAAGCATTGTCTTTTTTTTTTTTTTTTTTTTTTTTTAAAAAGAAAGAAGATTTTTACACTTTCTTTTTTTTAATCTTTTTATCTCTACAAATATATCATTTTAATATTTTTTGTGTATTTCATTAATAATTTTTAAGGTGAACCATATTCTTCTAACTTTGTTGTAGTGTGTTACATTTGCTTAATATACAACTCATCTCTTAAGGAATAAGGAAATTATCATAATAATAAAAAATCATCACAAAATTACAGTGTTAACTTAACCAAAATTAAAATAAAACTAAAGAAAAAAAAAAAAATAGATTTTATAATAATTTATAAGTCAAAAAATTGGCAGGCATATTCAAATTTCTATTTCCAAAAACAACTAAGTATTAATCCAAACCAAAATTCAATCAAAATTATAAAAGGGAAAGAACAAAATCCTAAAACACATAAATAAAAAAAAAAAAAACCATCAATCTTAATTTGAGTTATAAGAAAGAACAAAAATCTTTTATGTGCAATTGTTCTCTTTATTGGTATTTATTGTTATATATTTTATTTTTATTTTTTTTTTCTTCTCATCTTATGTTGTTCAACATTTAAATTCAGTCACATCTTCTACACCATTAAATTATTTATATTTTCTCTCTTTTTTTATTTTTAATAATTAAATATGGAATATTTTATTTAAATAATAAAATTATCCTTAAAAATTGTACTTTTTTTTTTATTTTACATTTACACTTTGTCCAAGCTTTTTCCTTACCTTTATCTTTTCATCTCCCCACTACCTTCTACCTTAATATCACTATTCATCTCCCCACATCTTCCATATCATTAAATTATTTATATTTTTCTCTCCTTTTTATTTAAAAAATTAAAAATTAAAAATTATACTTAATTTCAATAAATAAAAGTATCATCATAAAGTGGAGTAATACTAGGGACACACTCATTCTCAAACCCAATACATCAAAGAAAAAATATAATACAAAACGAATGCCAATTGGGAAACACTAAATTAAAAAAAGAATAATGAGGATATCAAACCAAATTTAATATAAAGAAACTAATAGTTATGGATATACTAACTTAAGGGTAGCAAAATTAAATGAAAAAAAAAAAACTACAATGCATATTTGATGCAATAAAATCATCATCAAATTTTGGAAAACAGCAGGTTGCCTTTGGAGAGAGAGAGAGAGAGAGAGAGAGAGAGAGAGAGAGAGAGATGGTAAAGAAAAAAAAAATCAAATGTCAATTAGTAACTATTAATTGGAAAACAAAGAGGTTGTAAGGAAAAGTAAAAATAAAAATAAATATAACCAATATGGAGAACATTAAAAACTTTACAATGCAATAAAATCAACTGTTACATTCACTTAAAAAATTGAATCAATAATCAATAATTATACACAATCATAGCAATTAAACTCTAATTCATAACTAAAAGGAGATGTTCTCATGTAATAATAGAAATTACATAAGAAATAAAGTTAGAAAATTTTAAAATCCCTTTTTGGACATTTCATTTAACTTTATATATATATATATATATATATATATGTAATCTTCATACACAATTACATTTAAAAATCTAATAAACAATGTTACATCTCATTTAACACCTCTGTTATGAAAATCATTAGCCAGTAATATATGATAATAGTAAAAAACGTTATAAATGAAATTATGAAAAAAAAAAAAGTGATAAAACTAATTAGCTACTATCGTTATGAAGTAGTAGTTTATGATTTTACGCATTTAAAGAAGTGGAATATATAGAGTTTACTTAAGGTATATGTAAAGATTCACATTAAAAAAAAGATATGTAAAGGTTAAAAAAAATATATTCTATAAATAAATAAAAAGGTATATGTAAGGTTTTTAATAACTTAAAAGAAAATGAAAAATCAATTATTAACAATAACAACAACATCAACAACGACACCAACAACAACGATAATAATAATAATAATAATAATAATAAAAATAAAATATTCACATTAAAAAAAAGATATGTAAAGATTAAAAAAGAGTATATTCTATAAATAAATAAAATGGTATATGTAAGGTTTTTATTAACTTAAAAAAAAATGAAAAATCAATTATTAACAACAACAACAACAACAACAACAACAATAATAATAATAATATAGGGGTAATTACATTCCCCTTCTTTGAGTTTTAAAGAAATGACACTCTACCCCAAACTTGAAAGGAAAAAATATTTTCACCCTTTACATTTGTTTAACCAAATATTGTTAAATTAATATTAAAATATTGTGTACTAAACTGCCTGTGCTTAAGGTAGGTTCCAAAATTATTCTTAATTTTAAAATTAAATTCTCTTATTTTAAAATTTTAAATTAAGGTGTATTTCAAAATATTAAGTAATGTCTTTTGCTTCTTCTTCTTCTTTTTTTCCCTTTTCTTTTCCCAATGAGTTATGGAGAGATTTGTCATTTCTAATCTTTTGATATTTTATAAATTTGTATTTTAATTCTAAAGTTATGAGTAATGTCTTTACTAACCATGGTTAAACATTTATAAACAATTCTTAAATAAATTTAAAATATTTTGTTATTAATATAAGCAAAATGGGAGAGTGTTATTACTTATTACCCCAAATATATTTAATAAGATCACCCTAAAAAAAAAAATTATCTCGCACAATGCGCGGGTCTACGACTAGTTATAATAATTGTTGATCTCACTTGCATCTTTCCTGGTGAATGGGCAAAAATTAGGAGTTAGAAGATTCAAATTCTTTCTTCAAATGCGAAAAGTACATCTCAACTAATCTATAATAAACTATTATTTCCATAAGAAGCTAATTAAGTTGTAAGACATTAAAATAAGTTGTGCCTTAGGCTGTGCACGCTACAAGAATATTAGACCATCAAAATTAAGAGTCAGAATACCTTATCATCACAAGATTAGCCAAATTCCGGGTGGTGAGTTCATATAATTTGGCAACGGCATCAATGCCATCTTCATCAAGTTTATATAGTTCTGCCCACATATCAATGAGGGCAAGAACAGGTATCCTTTGGTCTTCATGAAATGAACCAAGATCCATGAAACATTCTTTGAAAATGACTTCATGATCTGAAAATTCTAGGCTTCTTCGGAGACATTCAAGCAGATTAGAACTATAATTGAAAATAGAATGACCGTTAGAAAATTTCCTAGCTCTACTGTACCAAGCCTCTACAGGCTTCCCACAGAGTAATCTGCCATTCACTCTGAGGGCTAGTGGGAACCCCCTAGAGCCTCTCACTATCTGCAATTTAAGGAAGTAAATAAAATCAGTTTTAGTTTGGAGGGTACAGGGTCAATGTAAGCAAATGCTATAGTTATTAAAAGTTTAAAACCACATTATTTGTTTGGAAATATGAAAATGAAGTTGAAGGATTTTGGGGACAATGGATTTAAAACAAAACAAGCAAGCTCAAATTTAAGTATAAGCATGGAAGCATGATTTTGACAGGTACATATGGTATTATGTAATAAGCAAGACCAAAACTAGAATTTATTTTTTCATTCATATGCATATACATAAGTACTTGCCTAATGGAGAAAATTATAAATAAATTAAGCATCCATATATATATATATATATGTCTCACAGATTGACAAAGCAC
The DNA here is from genome assembly GCF_002906115.3 of Quercus suber. NCBI lineage: Eukaryota > Viridiplantae > Streptophyta > Magnoliopsida > Fagales > Fagaceae > Quercus > Quercus suber. The sequence goes on along the minus strand of NW_027069469.1, from coordinate 2,502,515 downwards.
CTTTTGGATAACTACAACTGGAATGTGAGAACTCCCATCTTGCAGTGATGCAGAGTGACGAAGCAGAGTCGTTGCATCTAAATCATTTAATGGCTTTAAGTTACACGTAAAACTAAATCCTGGAAATGAAGTTCTTTAAGTCACCAGAATATTGAAATTTGGCACATGTATCATTAACTTCTCAAGCCGAAATTCAGATCCTGACCACATCATCCAAGATCAATAATATAGGACTGGATCCAATTTGTGTCAACAGTTCCTGCAGCTGGTTAATTGCATCTTCATCACTTAGGAACTCAGGCTCCTGATGACATATATTATGAAATAGTCTTTGCAGAATGACCATCAGGTTGAGAGTTTTAGAAACGGGGACAAAAAAAATATAGTCCTCAAATTTGCCTATCCAAAAGAAACCTAGTTAGAAAGTTGCCACCAAGGCAAATTTCATTTGTTATAAAATTGTAAACAGAAAACATAGATAATAATGGTAAAGTCAAATGATGTGAATACATAATCCCAATCACAGCAAAGATTAAAAAAGAGCAAAAATAAATAAATTAATAAATATTTTTTTGAGAAACAACAACAATTCTTATGTAATGAGTATTTTTTTTAGTTTACATATTCTTTGTTACTATTTACTGCTCTTCTAAGGCAGTAGTTCTGAAGGATGAAATGTGCCAAAATACTGCTACTACTGTTGAAAGGGCTAAAACAACGTAATGAAACATATATTTATTTCAAACTGTAGTTTAATTTAACTTGCAGAAATTTGAATCTTCATGTGTGAATCCATTCTGTTCATTCCAATCACAGTCATGTATATGATGCTCAAGCAATAGTTCAATTTAAGATTCAGCAATGAATTACTTCTCTATGTATTTGTTTGTGGTAGTACCTAACAGTTTACTTTTACTTTAACAGACTAGTCTTTCTTTTCAACTTAAGAATATGGAAACACTTTCCAGTTATAAATTATATAAGACACACACAACAACAAAAACAAAAAAAATCAAATACCTTTAATTTCCTGGTCATGACCAAGCATTTTCACCAATGCAGTCTTTCCGCATCCTCCAGGAGCAGTCAGTAGAAGTTGCTGCTTCTTCGCCTTCAAAAGCTGAGTCTTTAACTCTTTCAAAGGCACATCCAGCCCAACAGTAAAATCCAGGGGTCTAGGAACTGAGCATGACAACCTACCTATCTTCAAGATGGGTGGCTTCATTTCCTCCCGAGTAGGTTTCCACTGCTCCAAAATCTGCAAAATATCTCCTCTATTCTGTGCTTGCATATGAACCTTACAGAACCACACAATGGCCTCATCCAACTTGATTAGTTTCTTGGAGTAAATGGGGTAAAATTTGTTCAACTCTCGGATTTCTGAGCAAATGTGAATGACCTGTTTGGCATCCTTCATTTTTTTTATCAAGCTCTGTGTTTCTTTTTCTGGGCAATCAAGTTTTTCGTTTATCTCTTCAACCACAGGTGCTAAAAGATCTAGATTGAATTCGAATTTTTTTTTAAAAAGATTTGAACGCGAGGACTTTGCTTCCCACATTCTTAACTGTGTCATGCAACACCTCAAATACTTCTCCGAACGTTGCTTCCGGAAAGGCCCCTCCAACAAATGGTGCTGCCATTAGAAAAGAAACCAAAGATGACAAAGCAATTTAGATCTCTTACTCTTCTATATCTCTTGATCAGTATCCTTGTGCTGATAAGGAAACGGAGCAGAGAATCAAAGCAAACCATTTGAGATGAAAGATGAATGCAAAGGGGATTAGAAGACTAAACTCTGAAGTAATAAATATAAGTAGGACAGAGGATTTTTATTCAAAATATTCTATCCTACTTTCTACGTTCCACTTCATATAAGAAGGAAAGCAATACTAAGCACATAGAGTTCGTTGTTTTATCAAGTATAGACTTTCTTTTTTTCTTTTTTTTTAAATCAAGTATAGACTTAAAAGGGAAGCAAGCTGTAAAACATAGGGTATATATTGTTCATATGTTAGTGCCTTAAACATTCTTTATGATAAGTAATGCTTTGTTAGATATACTAAATATTATCAGTATAATATACTATAGGCTAAAAGTTCGGTCTTATACATGGTGATTGTGTCATATGCTAATTGTGAATTATCATCCTCTAAAGTTCTTAGGGAAACTTCACAAAATTCTTAAAATTCTATCCATTCAAAACATTGATGTCGTGATTAAATCAAATCTCATTTCTAAATTAATTGATAGTATTTTAAGAACTTTATGGTGGAGGTACACTAAAAACTATAGAAGATGTACAACAACAAATGCTTAATAATTCTGTCATTTCCTCCGCACATGATTCCATTCCAACTAGTCCAATAAGTTCCTTAGTAAAAGTAGAGAATTTACCATATAATTCACGATGTATGTCTCCACTGATACGCTGGATAACTGTTGATTCAGATCTGTAACAAAGGAAAATAATTTTGAAGAGGCAGTGATAGGCATAAGAGATGAAAATAACTCAAGGTTTCTTACTATTTTTAGTCAGCAACCAAAAGGATTAGACATGAAGAACAATAAAAGGAAGAAAATAGAAAGGTGGGAAAACTTAGGATGTTTGATAGTGAGGAGGCAGGCCCGAACCCACTAAAATTACCCCCAGCGTAAAAATGCTGCATTTTCCCATAAGTAGGGAGTATAACTTGAGCAAATATAAACCTTTTCTTGTCTTATTGCCATTTGTATTCTTATCTGAAATTGAGTTTTTAGCCTTTTGGATAGATTATTATTTGTTGATATTAGATATCTTTCTAGTTTACTTATTCATATGTTGTTTGCTTGTTATGAGTTATGACTAACTAATTGGTAACCTGTGCAAATGCAGAGGCACCATTTCTTTATTTACTGGCCAAAGTTTGGTTGAATTCATTTGATTTTTCATTCTAATTAATATTTAATGACATCTTAAATGTGTATTTAAAAAAGTTCACTAAAAGCATTGTTAATTTAATGATAAAGATTTCATATATTTTCATGAATTACATTTCACAGATTTAAGAGTAATATATATTACACGTATAAACATAAAAATATAATAATTATTGAGTTTTAGAGGGAGTATAATTTGAAAACTGATATTTAATTAATCTAACACTTACAGATGGCATGATCTATATTGATTAGGAATCCTAAAAACATGTAAAAAAAAGTCTATTAGCTAGGTGTGTGTCTATAAATATATATATATATATATATATATCATCATGCTTGTTTTCAACCTAAATTGATGATACTATATAATAATATCAATTACTACGAAAATGTTTAAGGAAAAATACTCATAGGATGATTATGCCTTCAAGGAAAATGCTCCACTTGGGGTTTATTTGTTTGCAGTCTTGTGGAATAAAAATAGTGTAAAATAGTCAAGAAAAACCCATAATTTAAAGACATGGTTTTAATGGAATAAAATGACAATTTTTGAACTAAATGGATTAAAATCATAATTCATCAAAGTTACCGGGTGTAAAATGTGTTTTTCTCAAAAAATAAAGAGAGTAAATGATTTTTTTTTTTTTTTTTTTGGCAAAGGTTAGCTCAATGGATCTACCAAAGAAACTTTGAAAAGCCAGGGGGCATGGCCCCCCAACCCCCTTAGCTTAGCTTTGTCTTTGTTAATTGGGTTACATTGAATCCCCTAGTTGTAACTATAAAATTATCAAAAAAAAGTGTCCTGTACTCAGTTTGATTTGAAACATTAAAAATTAACAATAAAAATTTCATGTTGAGTCAGTCAAATATTACTGTATTAGTCTGATAATTAGAGATAATTTGAAGAAAGTGACTATCCAAGGTTGGTACTACCATATTTGCTTAGAATTTATCAAAAGGTATAATTTTTTGTAACTTCTTTTATTTTAAATTTGTGATAAAACCCTGAAGACTGAGTTCTTTAAAAAAAAAAAAAGCTAGGATTCAATTTTATATTTGCAAAAGAAAAGAATAAAAAATACTAACTGAGACAAAAATCAAATATCCAAACAGACATCTATTCAAAGCAGAAAAGGAAGACTTACATGCTGTCTTTTACATCAAACCCAGCAATACTGCTCACACATTTCAAAGCATTTTTCCACGTTTGTATCTTCTCATTCGTAACTCTGGAGTCCATTTTATGTTTAGTAAGAGTCAGCATGCGTACCTTGTCATCACAAGATTAGCCAGATTCCGAGAGGTGAGTTCATGTAAAATGGCAATGGCATCAATGCCATCTTCATCGTGTTTATATAATTCTTGCCACACATCAATGAGGGCAAGAACAGGGATCCTTTGGTCTTCACGAAATGAACCTAGATCCATAAAACACTCCTTTAATTTTTCCTCATCAACTGAAAATTCTAGGCTTTTTAAAGACAATGAAGCAGATCAGAACTAGAATTGAAGATAGAATGACCACTAGACCATTTCTACCTCTACCGCGCCAAGCCTCTACAGGCATCCCACAGAGTGATTTGCCATTCACTTTGAGGGCTAATGGGAACCCCCCACAGCCTCTCACTATCTGCAATTTAAGGAACCAAATAAAATTCAGTTATAGTCATTCAAAATTCAAACCACATGAATTCAAAACAAAACAAGCAAGTTCAATTCTAAGTATTAGTTTGAAAGCATGATTTTGGCCAGTACATATGATATCATATATGTACTCATCAACACCAAAACTAGAATGTATTTCTTCATTCATATGCATAACATAAATACTTACTTTACCCAATGGCAAAAAGTGTAAATAAAATTAAGCACATTGCATCCGTATGTATCACATTTACAAAGCACTTTTTTGATAACTTCAACTGAAATATGAGAAATCCCATCTTGCAGTGATGCTGAGTGACGTAGCAGAGTCGTTGCATCTTCATCATTTAATGGTTTTAAGTTGTATGTAAAGCTATATCCTGGAAGTGCAGTTCTCGAGGTCACCAGAATATTGTAATTTGGCATATCAAACTTAAGCTTCTCAAGACAGAATTCTGATCCAGACCAGACAACATCCAAGATCAATAATATAGGATTTGATCCAATTTGGGTTAGTCATTCTCGTAGCTGGTTGATTGCATCTTCATCTCTTTGGAATCGGGGCACCTGACCACTTATACATTGATATAGTCTTCGCGCAACGTCCATTAGGTTGAAAGTTTTAAATTTGCCTACCCAAAAACAATTTAGTTAGAAAGCATATTTCATTTCTCATAACATTTTAAACTGAAAACATAGATAATAACGGCGGTCTGATGAAGTGAATTACACACAATTTCAGTCACGACAAAGATTAAGAAATTATATATATCTTACATTTTCTTTGTTACTACTCTTCTAAGGCAATAAATCTTAAGGATGAAATGGGCCAAAAGCAGTGCTAGACTTTTGAAAGGGCTAAAAAAATAATGAACATAATTAGTGAAGGCCTATAATATCTTACCAAATCCTAGTAAGACATAAATTTGTTTCAAACTGTATTTTAATTTCACTTACAGAAATTTAATTCTTCATGTGTGAATGCATTGCAATCCCATTTATTCCCATTATAGTCATGCATATGATATTCAAATTTCAAGCAATAGTTCAATTTAAGGTTCAACAGTGAAATTTGTCAAGAATTCAACTGAAGAACCATTTGATTTGAAGAAATTTGATTTTGCTGGTTGTGATATAAATGATTGTAGCTTAAGACTATCAAGTATTTTACTGCAAGTCGTTCTATGCATTCTGTGTAATGTTTATACGTGTGTGTTTTCAAATCAATGAAGGTCTTGTCAATTACTTCTTTAGATAATTTTTTTTAAATAAAATTAAATTTTGTGAAGAAACATAATTTTCAAAGTAATTTAATGGATCATAATTGAATTTTTTTTTTCTTTATATTGTTGTCTATAGGTTTTCAGCCAAACGGTCAAGCTCCAATTTCTTCCACTGATAGGCCTTTGACCCCTCAAATTCAAGCTAATGGAATTGACGTTCAGCCTTCACTCCTCCAAGGCGGCTAAGCATAGAGGAAATTCCTCAAATTGTAAATGATTTTAGACTTGCTGCAAAATGCTATGAAGCTTACTGACGTGGAATTGTTTTTAAGGTAATAAAAAAGTT